>NW_016818301.1:1121302-1166866 GCF_001698545.2 Rhinopithecus bieti
AAAAAAAAATAAAATAAAATATATATATATATATGTATATATATATAGTAAGGTGGAGTTAAGAGTTTGCACCTGGCTGACTAATCTCCTCTCTACTACCTCTCCTCTCAGTTCTTTTTTTGTTTTGGGGTTTTTTTTGGAGACAGAGTCTCGCTCTGTCACCCGGGCTGGAGTGCAGTGGCACGATCTCAGCTCACTGCAGCCTCTGCCTCCTGGGCGCCAGCGATTTCCCTGCCTCAGCTGCCCAAGTAGCTGGGATTACAGACATGCACCACCACGCCCAGCTAATTTTTTGTATTTTTAGTAGAGACGGGGTTTCACCATGTTGCCCAGACTGGTCTGGAACTCCTGAGCTTCAGAAAATCTGCCCGCCACGGCCTCCCAAAGTGCTAGGATTACAGGCGGGAGCCACCGCACCCTGCCTCCTCTCAGTTCTTGGCAGCTGCTTTGTGCCTTTCTGCTGCCAGATTGAGGTGAGGCCTGAACAAGGTGATATTAGCAAAGTGCCTGCCACACCTTAGGCAAAACTATAGCAAAACTCTGACAGTGAGTTCAGGCTGGGCCTGTGAGATGCTAGGACAGGCGTTCCCCTGGGGATAAAGGACACACTGTCTCACTACAGCTCCCAGAACCCTCCACCCTGTATGGTCCCAGAAGGTATACTCACCTGCATGTCATGAGGTGTCCTTGGACAGAAGTGGTGGACATGAAATAAGGCAAAAAGAGCCTTAGGCCTGGGGTTACTTGGGAGTTAGGGCCAGTTACCTATGCTGAGACTCAGTCTCCTTAAATAAAAACAGGGCAAACACCATCTGCCCTGGAGCAGGAGTGAAGGGACCCGCCAGCTGACCACAGGCCCTCCCGCTGTCTCACCCACACTCTGCTGAGCTTCAGCGCCAGTGATAGCCATCTCAAGGGCTAGACAGACATAGACGAAACAGCCATTTGCAAACTTCCACCCGATTCAGGATGGAAGTTTGAAATTCCTCTTTCAGGGTAGGCTGCTTCTTCGCTTTGAGAAAAATATAGTAGAGGCCCTTTGGTGATTGATGCTGAAGCAAGAGCCCGTCCTAGAATGGAAGAGAGGCCTGGGGAGCCACCCGGCCCTCCCTGACAACAGAAAGGTGCTTGTCCCAGCACGGTGGCTGGAGATGAAAGGGAAGGGGTACCTGGCTTTTTCTTCCGTGGGCCCTGGGCCCTGGGTGGGCTGGACTCGTGCCACTCCACGTGCCACTGGCTCACACCTTGGGCTGAGCCAATGAAACCTGCCCAGGGGCTTAGTCTGTGGGCCTCGCGAGGGTACAGTTTAAAGGTTTTACTGTGTGTTCTCAGCTTTCTGTGCTTTTAGTCTTTCTTTCTTTCTTTTTTTGAGACAGTCTCACTCTGTTGCCCAGGCTGGAGTGCAATGGCTTGATCTTGGCTCACTGCAGCCTCTCCCTCCCAGGTTCAAGCGATTCTCCTGCCTCAGCGGCCGAGTAGCTGGGATTATAGGCATATAGGCATGCACCACCACATCCGGCTTTTGTTTTGTTTTGTTTTTTTTTTAAGTAGAGACGGGGTTTTGCCATGTTGGCCAGGCTGGTCTCAAATTTCTGGCCTCAAGTGATCCGCCCGCCTCAGCCTCCCAAAGTCCTAAGATTATAGGCATGAGCCATCGTACCCGGCCTCAGTTAAGTCTTAACTGAGTATGGTCCTAGCTGTGCTGTGGAGTACTAGGGGGTGAGGCCCCTCATAAGGGGAGTATCAGCTGCTAGAGAAAGCTGGTTGTGGGCCCCCAAGAGGTGAAAGCAAAGAATGGAGCATTGCCTGGTGTTCCATAACATACTTGGGGAGGGCAGCCTGGTCAAAGAGGGCACTTCTGCCTTCAACTGGCAAGGCCTGCACCCCTAGCTCTAGGGGCATAAAGGGAGGTGTGAGGCCTGAAGTATCACCCACTGTCCCTTAGAGGCCCTCCTGGGCCACCCCGGAAAGTAGGAACACAAGAACACAACATGCCACCGAGCTCTCAAAACTCAGTTTTATTGACTTCCAGCATTTCCCCCTGGATCTGAGCTCAGCCCAGGTGGTTTTGGTTCGTCTCTGAGGCTCAGTGTTAACAGCGGCTGGCTCCACCACTCCCCTCCCTGGCCACCGGGATCCCCAGGCAGGGAGGAGGAGAGGCGGCTCATCTGTGATGTTGAAAAGAATGGGCAGCAGGGTCAGAGGCCAAAGAAAGCCATACAAGCAGCGGCATGCCTGGAGCTGCCATCACATGCCAAGCCCCGCCACACACACGCCCCTGCGGGTGGCCTTGCCCTCAAAGCTCTCTGCCAGCCCACACTCCTCAGCTTTCTGGGGCCACACTCTGCTCAGGCGGACATGCTACTCGCCCTGGCTTGTTCCTGGGACCCCAGGCTGCCCACGGGAAAGGAACCTCTCCCAGGTGCTGCACGGTTCTGCCCTGCCCACTCTAACCCTGGGGCTAGCAAGACGTGTCAGGGGAACCAATGCTCAGATCATTCCTCCTTCATCTACAACCCTGCCAGCCCTCCAGGGATAAATCAAAAGACAAAATCTCCCCATCTCACAGCGAGTGACAAGCCGACCTGGGCTACTATATGTCCCAAGATGCACAGCTCAGTAACCACACACCACCTCCCCCAAGCGGGATCTATCAGAAATGAGGCCGGGCGCACCGCACTCTGGGATTTGTAGTTCCCAGGAGCCAGCACGGAAACACCCAAGGAAGAGAGTGCACAGGCTAAGACTACTGCCGCCTCCCACCCAGCCCCACCCCACCCAGTCCCCGGCTCTACACTCAGCATGGGTGAGGGGGAGAAATGGAGGGTCCCCTCCCAGCGCATGGGGGAGGGCGCTGTCCTGTTGGAACTGTGCAGCGATTCTGGATCCCGGCATCCAGCTCAGAACACATCTGGGGAGAGAGCGGGGGCGGGGTGACAGGAGAGAGCATCAGCGGCAAGCTGTGGAGGACGGGGCTCAGCATGCAGACCTGGGCTGGCCGCATGGCCTCTCCCTGAGCCCTGATGTACGGTAGGGAAGCAGTACGGGTGCAGTCCCCACTTAGGCCTCCCTCCTGGTTCCCCCTGGTCCTATCCCACCTCTTCAGGGTGAGCAAGCCTCACCTCTGCCTAGTCCTGAGGGTGAGGGCAGGCTGAGGCAACGGGAGGAAGGGAGGAGGAGTGGGCTCCAGTTCTGAATCTGGACAGCTGAGAGGCTCCCGCCCCACCCGGCTAGCCTCCCCAGAAGACCTCACAGCCCTACCGGCCCCAGCATCTTCCTCGCCACATTGAGGCCTTCTCGGGGAAGGAAGGAAGAAGGGAGTCCTAGCCAGACGGCAGTGAAAGCAAGCGATGCGGCCCGCAGGGAGTTGCAGAGAGAATGGGAGGGAGGAGAAGCAACACCAGAAGAGAAGCAACAGAGACGGTCAGAGCACAACATGGCACAGAAACCAGGGTTGGGGGTCTGCAGCTGGACCAGGAGAGCAGGAGGCTCCACTCCGCCTGCGCTGCTCCCCAGTGGAGCTGCCGGCTCCGGCTCAGACAACCCTAGGCCAAGTCCTCCTTCCTTGACACCATCAGCAACACAGGTGGCAGAGGACCTGGGCACAAAAGGCCCAGCCCAAACCACTAATGCCCCTTGGAGCTCCCCATCCAATAAATGCAACCTGGCTCCTAGGGCCCTTCCACTGTCCTGACACCCCCCACCCTGGGTTTCACCAGGGACCTATCAGTCCTGGGCTGAGCACAGCAAATCCCAAGTCCACACTGGGGTGCGGGGGGCCTGGGAGGGAAACTTGTGGAGGGAGCATGGAGTTGCAAAGCAGTTCCTACAACTCAGGATACTCCCCTCTGCTCTTCCCACAATGAGCCAGACCCCCAGTCAAGACCTGGATCAGGTCAGGTTGGGCCTGGTGGTCAGAGGATGAGGCAGCGAGAGGCCTTCTCCTCTGGGGATGGGCTGCGTTTGGTTGCTTCACCCCTCGCACCCTCCTGGGTACCCCCCAAGCCTGGATCTTGGTGCTGGGCCTTGGGCCGCCCCTGCCGTCGGTGCTGTGCCTCCCGCCCACCTGCGGGTTTCTTCCCAGCTGCCTCCATCTCTGACAGGCTGTAGGCCATGGCCAGCTGCAGGTCCTCATCCTCAGAGAGGTCGCTGTCCAAGGGACATGAGGCAGGGGTCTGCTGGACCTGAGTGCCCCCAGACCTGGAAGTGACTGACGGCTGCTGCTCACGACGGCTAAGCTCCAAGCCCAGTGCCAGGTCATCTGGGACACCTGCAAGAGTCACAGCCACCATGAGGCCCCAACCTGAGCCAGGGGTATTACTGCCAGGCTGCCTCACACAGTAATGACCCTGACCACTTAAAAGTCTCTCATTTGGAATTGGCACACATGCATTTCGGCACCTAGGGTTGTGATTTTGAGCACAGGGAAGTATTCAGCTCTACCAGGTAGGAGCTCCTACCCTTGGGCAAGTCACTCAATATTCCTACCCCTCCCTTTTCTCATCTAGAAAGTGGGAATGATGGCCGGGCACAGTGGCTTGTGCCTGTAATCCCCACACTTTGGGAGGCTGAGGTAGAAGGATCGCTTGAGCCCAAAAGTTCGAGACTAGCCTGGGCAACATAGTGAGACCCCATCTCTACAAAATATTTAAAAATTAGCTGGGCATGGGAGTACACGCCTGTAGTCCCAGCTACACAGGGGGCTGAAGTGGGAGGACTGCTTGAGCCGAGGAGGTCGAGGCTGTAGTGAGCCATAATCGTGCTAGGCTGGGCACCAAAGCAAGACCCTGTCTCAAAAAAAAAGAAAAAAAGAAAAAGAAAATGCAAATTATCGTGCCTTCATACTCAAATTGTTCCACTGATTAAATATGTCAGCCCATGTAAAGGGCTTGGTGCACAGTGCTCGGAGTCAGCAGGCATGAAAGGTGAGCTATGGTGACGGTCCTGCACAGCATGGTGTTGCAGAGACAGTTCTGCTCCGGGAATCATGCGTCCTGAGTTTGACTCCTGGGTCTTCCCCTTACTTGGAAGAAAAGAGTCTTGAGCCTGGGCTACTTGGAAGTTAGGGTCATTTAACTATGCTGCAGCTCAGGCTCCCCAAATTAAAACTGAGTGGATACCATCTGCCCTGTGTACTCCCCCAGATGCTTGAAGAATACAGAGGATATCGTATATCTGGAAGTGCTTTAGAAATAGTAAAGTACTTTGCAAATGTAAGGCACCCCACTCACAGTGACGGCGATGGCTTCGTGAGACTCCTCCGCCCCCTTCCCAGCATTGCCATCTCTGATCCTACCAGTCTGGCCTGTTGCCACTCCCTCCGAACCCCCAAGCGAGTTCAGAGAGCAGCAGTTTGGGGAGGAGGCTGCTGAGGTGGGGGCTGGGGCTTCCTGCCAGGGGCTGGGTGGTGGAGCCACTCCTCACCATTGATTGTGACTGACTTCAGCTGCCCATCCTCCTCCACTTCCACCCGCTCCTGCCCGTTCTCCATGATTCTGTGGGAGATAGCACAGTTCAGGCAATGAGCAGTGATGGACTCCTGCAGGTGCTGGTCACGGTTCTGGCCACCGCAGTAGAGAGTGCAGACTGGGCCCTGCCCTCAAAGAGCCAACTTTCTATTCGAATACAGCTACCCAGCAGACCTCTTACACCTCTATGGCCCCAGAAGGAGCCCTTACCTGCGTGTGGTGATGCGGCGTCCTTGGACAAAGGTGGTGGACGTAGAAACAGAGCGAAAAGCACCAGCCCCGGGACTGAAGGAGAAAGATGAGGAGGAGAAATCTGGCATCGGGACAAGGAAGGAGGAGGAGAGGTGGTTAGAAGAAGACTGTGCTGCCTATCGTGGTCACCGAGGCACCAGGCCTCCTCGCAGGGCTGCTGGAGGCAGGGCTCCCAACACAGGAGACAGGCTTGGAAAAGCAACAAGCTCAGTCCAAGGGTTCCAGGAATCGGAGCTTGCAAAAGTGGGAAGGGGCAGAACTTACCAGAGTGCCCAGGGAAGGAGGAAGAGAAGGTAAAGAAAGGGCCTGAGTGTCGAGAACCCCGGTTCTGAAGCTCTGAGAAAGGGCCCAGGTCATCTGCAACAAGTAAACAGATTAGCAATCATCTGGTAATGACATTTCCCCCCAGAAGTGTGTGAGCCCTGCTGTTAAGTCTCGAAGTATAAATGCTAAGCAACTGGGTAGGGTTTTCTTTTCCGCTTTTAGTTGGGCTTATTTATAATTAAATTCTTTTTTAATATTGAATTCAAAGATGCTCACTGGTTAATTCTGTCCACAATAAAGAATAAAGGAAGGAAGGAGGGGGCAGAGGGATGGAGGACAGATGGCTCTTTCAGTACAGGCAAATCATCATGACGCGATGACAGGCAGACACAGCTAGGAGTCCAGCTCTGCCATGTGCTATGTGACTCTGAGCTATTGGCTGTGCCTTAGTTTTCTCATCTGCAAATGGAGATAAAATTGCCCACCTCTCAGGGTTCACTAGAGAATTAGGGAATGTAAAATATTTGGTACATATCAATCATTAAAAAATACCAGTATCTGTTTTATAGGTAATAATAATAATATTGTAACAAGATGCTTTGAGTCTTGCTTTCACAGCTGTTACTGTAGAGGTGTAACAGCGTATTATTGTTGTTGTCATTTAATAAAGTGAGTCTGTGAAGTGTCACTGTTGGATCACGGGGATTCTGGCACATGTAAGGTTCTGTCCCAGCTCTCACTGGACCCAGCTCCACAAAATCCATGGCATTCCCACCACCTCTCAGCCTTCTACCTCAGGGCCTCCCAGCTGATGGAAGGACAGGCCTGGAAGGGGAAGTTGAGCCATTCAGAGGCTTCCGGCATCCACTCACCAAAGAGCTCTGCAAAAGGGTCTCCACTCCCAAAGAATTCCCGGAAAACCTCCTCGGGGCTTCGGAAGGTAAACGTGAAGCCAGGCCCACCACTGCCAGCTTCTGCCCGAGATGGGCCAGTTCCTGGAAAGGCAGGATGAGGAGAGCGCTTAGGGCATGCATCCTGCCCTGAGCTGGGGACCTCACCTAAGGCATGGCCAGGAGTCTGAGAAAGCCTCCACTGCAAGAATCTGCCCTGCCCCTCTCCTCCCTGCCCCACCTCCATTCCTGGACCTCATCACTCCACCTACCTGTCCCCGTCAGCCCTTCCCGGCCATAGCGGTCGTAAATCTCCCGCTTGTGCTCTGCAAAAAGAGACCAGATCATTTCACCCTCCCTCTGGGATGGCCTCCCCTTCCAGGCTAGGACGCTCAAAGGATTGTCCAGAGACTGACACTCTGACACTTGGCGAGGGAAGGCAGGCACAGCAGGGGACCCATGGCACCCCTGCCATAGGTTTAGGCAGCAACTCAGCCTTTCACACAGCCGACCTCTTCTCATCTGGAAAATGGCTGTCATCACAGCACTTAACGCACAGGGTTGTAGCACAGATCAAATGAGACCATCCACGTAAACTGCCTACCAGTGCCTGACACGTAGGAAGTGTTCAATAAATGTTAGCTAATGATTACTACATTATTATTCACCGGGGCTTAGCCTAAATGTCACCTCCTCAGAGAGGCCTTCTACAACCACCAGAACAAAAGCAGGTGCACGTTATTCCCTACACTCCACCTGCCCCATTTCTTCCCTCTAGAATACTCTTCACAAGCTGTAACTGTCTGTGTGTGTGCTTGGTGAGTGTTGGTCTTCCCTACCCCTCTGGGCAAGGACAGTGCCTGCTTGTCCTCCAGTTTCCCCAGAACCCAGAGAGTGCCGGACACTGTCAGCATTCAGTGAATTACGTTTTGAATGAATCAATAAAAAAGCCGACCTGGATTCATATTCCAGCACTGCATGGCCTTGAGCAAGTTACTTCACCTCTCTCAGCCTCAGTTTCCTTGCCTGTAATATGGGGGTGATAGAACCTGCCTCATAGGACGGCTGTGAGAACTCATGGAGATGACACCCACCAAAGCCTGGCATGCAGGAGGCTCAGCTCACATGAGTTACCTGCCCTGCTTCCTTCTCCTTGCAGGTCTCATGCCAGTCACTCCTACCAGACTCTGGGGAGCAGATACTGAGCTGTCCCTGTGGGAGGGGGAGCTTAAATGTCAGGCTGGAAAAAGGCACAGAGGAAACTAGGGTGGCAGAGACATTGCTTTAAGAAAATGTGAGCTGGGGCATGAAGTAGGGAGTGATGTGCTGGGTCCTGCCTGATTCGGGCCCTTACTGTCAGACAGCACTTCATATGCCTCCGCCACCTCCTTAAATTTCTTCTCAGCAAATTCTTTATTATCTGGGTTTTTGTCTGGGTGCCACTGGAGAGCCTTGCGCCGATACCTGCAGAAAGTGGGTGCAGAGGAGAGGGTTGGGGGACAAATGCAGGCACTTCCCACCCAGGAACCGAACGACCCGTTTTCCCATTAGCCCATCACTGTCCTTTCACCGCCGTGTCCCAGTCGACCCCAGCTGCTAGGGCTGCCTCTGCTGTGATGTTTTCATCAAGTTCCACCCTCTCTCATCTGCCACCAGTGCTGGGACCACATGTACAAGCGGATACAATGCCAAGGTGAGAAGGCCTATCCCTAGCCCCGCCCTAGGGCTCGCTGGACTGGGGCTGCAAAGGTTGGGGCACATGTGGCCTCGAAGAGTACAGGGACACCGGCCCGTCCTCCTCACAGAGCCTCGGCATCTTTGCACTGCAGCCTGAGAATGCCCAAATCTCGAGGGAAGAGGGAAACGGGGAAGGGGAAGGGGAGGGGAGGGGAGAGGAGGAGAAGGAGGGGAAGATCCACTGGAGAACAACTCATAACACAGTGCAGCTCCCAGCGGAACTAACTACTTCACTCTCTGGACGTTCTCCTTGTAGTCTACCAGGGGTCTCTTTCCTCCCTGCAGGTGTCACTCGGAGGAAGCCCCCCACCCCAGTGCTTTCTAAGGACCTGGTTCCCTCAGACACCTACAGGTGTCACTCTGAAGTGCCCCATGGTGGTGGCGGGTGGAGGGTGAGAGGTTTTCTGTTGCACACGGAGGCACTTACGCCTTCTTGATGTCATCAGCAGACGCACTTCGCGGCACGTCTAGGATCTCGTAGTAGGATGCCATGGCAACTGGTCAATCGTCAAGCGGGCCTCCTTGGGGCTGCAGGAGAGAAGGAGTCAGGGGGAAAAAACCAAGAGCCCCTCCCTGTGGCTGCAGCAGTCTCCCCCCGGGTGGCGGGAGGCGCTCCCAGTTGGAAGCGGAGCCCACCAGGCTCTGCTTGCGGCCGGTGACTAGGCTCCCTCCCGCAGCCTTATCTGCCCCCGAAGGCCGGGGCCAAGAGCTATCTTGACGCCCAGGCCCAGGAGCCCTATCGGAGCCCCCCAACTCCAGCAGTCCGACCCAGGGCGCCCAGCCTGACCCGGGCCCCCGGCTGCACCTCCTCCGCCGGGAGTCCCGGCCTCTTGCGGCGCCCCGCCCCTGCCCCCCGCCGGGAACCGTCTGGCACCCGCAGCCCGGCTCGCGGCTGCTGCGTAGGACGCGCCCGGCCCAGCTGTGCGCGCAGGCATGCGTCAGCGGCGCGGAAACTACTAGAGACCGGGAGAAGGCCCGCTCCGCCAGTCCCCTGGCGGGGGTAGGGGCCTGCAGGGGCTGCCGGGAGAAGAGGGCGGAGCCAGCTATTTTGGGCACGCACCAGGACGACGTCAGCCCCAGCTGGGACCTGGGAGACTGCTGCCCCGCCTCCATCCAGGCGAGACTTACTCGCACGGAGGCTGGGGCAGCCCACAAACAAGCCGCCCGGCCCTCAGGTCCCTCTGTCACTTTCTTATAAACATGAGCGATGATCTATGCTTACTCACCCACCTCGAGGACTCATACCCCTCCCTCCCTCCCCCGACCACAGTTCTAACTCCTCCCCATTCTTCAGCTCCCAGCTCCAGCCCCAGGTCCCCCAGCAGGCTGCCCTGGCTTTCCTGAGTAGGTCAGAACTGCATTTTACAGCATCTCGTGGCATTTCCTTCATCAGGCTTGTTAGAGCCACAAATTAGCATTTATTGGTTTGATTATTTTTTATTACCATTCACCTCACCCACTAGAATGTCGATTTCACAGGGCAGGAATTGTGTTTTTCCTCACTGGTCTATTAGAGCAGCTGTCGGGGTTCAAAACTACCAGTGGGATGAATAAATAATGAATATCTGCAAACCTCTTGTTGACAGTTTGGACACATTTGGGGGAGGTGAGGTAAAGGGGACAGTAGAATGGAATTCCCCAGGTTCAAGTCTTCCCAAACTGATCCTGACTAGGCCTATTCCACTGCAAAATGCTCCCTTGTTTCAGGCCTCATGGGAGGGTTAGGAAACCTTCCAGAATTGTCTCCTGCTTGATCCCATCCAGGCCAATCCACAGGCGTTAGCTGAGCATTTTTCTGCGTTCAAGATGCAGCCAGGCCATATAAAGAATGTGGCCCAAGTCCTGCCTTTGCAGAGCTTGAACTTGATAAGATACCAGCCCATCAGTGTGGCCCACTGGGAAACCCAAGGCTTTGGGAACAGTACAACCTGGCATTACTGTGAGACTTGGGAAAATCTCTGAGCACTCTTTTTTTCTTACTAAATATAGGTAGTGCCTAGGGTTGTTTGAAAGTCAAATGAGACATGGTACGTATTAGGTGTTACTGTGGTCCTCGCTGGCATCGTGATTGGCTCAAACAATAATGGTTATGTGAGTCCAGAAAACTGCTTTAGGCTGGGGGACCCAGAAACACTTGGCCAACGAGAAGGGCTTGAGCCGTACGTAAGAGAAGAAGGTGGTGTGAGTGTCCTGTTTTCCTGGCCGCCCACCATCAGAACCTCCTGCCTACATTTGGGGAATTCCCATCGCAAGGGCCCTAATGGGAAGCAGGCCACCATTTGCCACAAAGCCCCAATGCTTGCTCTCCCTGACTCGGCTGTAGGGTGGCAGGCAGAAGACATGAGCTCCGCCAATCGGATGCTCCAACTGGGACTTTGAATCTGGAGCAAGTCACGGAGAAGCAGGGCTGGTTGAGAAATTCATTTCTGCGGCGGCGGTGGAGGCGATGGGGCCAACAGCGGCCTCTAGTGTCTGGAGGAGGAAATGTCCGTGCTAGTGCCGCAGGTGAGGGAGGAGAGTAGGGGGATCACTGCGGAGGGTGGAGGGGACAGGAGTCTTCTACACAGGCTATCCTGTGCCCAACCTTGAGTGTGGTGCTGGCTGCCCAGCTTCCCTGGGTGCCTGTCTGATTGCTGACCCTTGTTTGCTGGCCCTTGCATTGATTCCGGTGCTATCCGATATCTCTATAATTGTTGGGGGCAGGGGACTTGAAACAATTTGCCAGTTAGCTTCTGCTGTTTACAAGAGTCCTGACTGACACAAAGACTAAGAGTTAGACTTGGTATAAGAGGAAGGAGTGGTTGGGTTAAGTCACTCCAAATTTTCCAGATCTCTGCCTTTTTCTTCTTACTCTGCCGTCCCAACAGACACTTGTCTAGCACCTACCGTGTATGTCTTGTTATATTAAATAATAAGAATATAGCCGGGCGCGGTGGCTCACGCCTGTAATCCCAGCACTTTGCGAGGCCGAGGTGCGCGGATCACCTGAGGTCGGGAATTCAAGACCAGCCTGACCAACATGGAGAAACCCTGTCTCTACTAAAAATACAAAATTAACCAGGGTGGTGGCGCATGCCTGTAATCCCAGCTACTCGGGAGGCTGAGGCAGGAGAATCGCTTGAACCCGGGAGGCGGAGGTTGCGGTGAGTCAAGATCGTGCCATTGCACTCCAGCCTGGGCAGCAAGAGAGAAACTCCGTCTCAAAAAAAAAAAAAAAAAAAGAATAAGAATATAAAGAAGCTTAAATTCCAGTCTCTGTGCTCAAGGGGACAGGATATAGACAAATGACAACCGAGGGAAATTATATGGAACACATCTAGCAGACAAAGGTTTAATTTCCTTTGTCCACAAAGAAATCCCAACTAATAAAAGACAATGCCATTTTTAAATGGACAAAGGGACAGGCAGATCACAGAAGAGGAAATACTGGCTTTTAAACATATGAAAAGATGCTCAATCTCGTTCACAAAAAAAACGTAAACCAAAGCTACAACAGGCCAGGCATGGTGGCTCATGCCTGTAATCCCAGCATTTTGGGAGGCCAAGGCGGGTGGATTACCTGAGGTCAGGAGTTTGAGACCAGCCTGGCCAATATGGTGAAAACCTGTCTCTACTAAAAATACAAAAAATAGCCAGGCGTGGTGGTGCATGCCTGTAATCCCAGCTACTCGTGAGGCTGAGACAGGAAAATCACTTGAATCCGGGAGGTGGAGGTTGCAGTGAGCCAAGATGCCATTGCAGTCCAGCCTGGACAACAAGAGTGAAACTCCATCTAAATAATAATAATAAATTTTAAAAGAATAATAATAATAAATAAAGCTACAGCAAAACACTTCGGGGTTTTCAGGGGGTTGGTTTTCTTTGTTTTGTTTTTTGAGATGGAGTCTTGCTCTGCCACTCAGACTCAAGTGCAGTGGCACTATCTTGGCTCACTGCAACCTCCCAGGTTCAAGCAGTTCTCCTGCTTCAGCCTCCCAAGTAGCTAGGAGTACAGGCATGTGCCCGTAATTTTTGTGTTTTTTGTGGAGACGGATTTTCACCATGTTGGCCAGGCTGGTCTTGAACTCCTGGCCTCAGATGATCCACCTGCCTCAGCTTCCCAAAGTGCTGGGATTATAGGCCAGAGCCACCACACCTGAGCACATGGCCCCAACAAAATACTTTGTTTCTCTTATTGGATGATTGACAAAGACCAAAAAGTTGAACACATGTATGGGCAAGGCTGAGGGCACAGGCCTTCTTATAGATTGGTAGTGGGAGGGTGGGTAATTTGGTGTGACTTTTTTTTTTTTTTTTGAGACAGAATTTCGCTCTTGTTGCCCAGGTTGGAATGCAATGGTGCAATCTTCGCTCACTGCAACCTCTGCTGCCTGGGTTCAAGCAATTCTCCTGCCTCAGCCTCCCGAGTAGCTGGGATTGCAGGCGTGAACCGCCGTGCCCGACCTCGTGTGACTTCTAAAGAGAGCAAGATTTAAAATGCATAATCTTTGACCCAGAAATCTCAATTCTAAGAATGTATGGTTATACATGCAAAAAAAACAAAACAAACAAACAAACAAACAAACAAACAAAAACACCATACAAGTGTTGCAGCATTCTTTTTAAAAGCAAAAGATTGGAAACAATCTAAATATCCATTAATAGCAGACTGGCAAAACAAGTGTTGGTGTGATATACGATGGAATATTATATTGTGACCAAATAGAATGAGGCATAGCTAACGGTGTTCATATGGACCATCTTCCAGATTTATTATTAAGTGACAAAACAAGGTGTAGAACAAAGTGTATACTGAATGTGCATACAAGCATGGTAGTACAGATGGAGCATCCCTACTCCAAAAACCCAAAATGTGAAATGTTCAAAAATCCAAAACTTTTTGAGTACCTGACATGATGCCACAAGTGGAAAATTCCATACCTGACCTCATATACACAAACTGTTTCATGCACAAAATTATTTAAAACATAGGCCGGGCTCAATGGCTCAGGCCTGTAATTCCAGCACTTTGGGAGGCCGAGGCGGGAGGATCACCTGAGATCAGGAGGATCACCTGAGGTCAGGAGTTTGAGACCAGCCTGGCCAACATGGTGAAACTCTGTCTCTACTAAAAATACAAAAATTAGCTGGGCATGGTGGCAGCCGCATGTAATCCCAGCCACCCGGGAGGCTGAGACAGGAGAATCACTTGAACTTGGAAGGTGGAGGTGCAGTAAGCCAAGATCACACTATTGCACTCCAGCCTGGACAACAAGAGTGAAACTCCATCTCAAAAAACAAAACAAAACAAATATTTAAAACATTATACAACATTCCCTTCATGCAATGTGTATCAGGTGTATATGAAACATAAGTAAATTTCATATTTAGACTTGGGTTTCAGTCCCAAGATATTTCATTATGTATGCACAAATATTTCAAAATCTGAAAAAATCTGAAATCCTAAACACTTCTGTTCCCAAGCATTTCAGATAAGGGATATTCAACCTATACATATGTAGACATCTCTGGAAGGAAACACTAACAAAAACATTAAGAGTGGTGGCTGCCAAGAGGGGAACAAGATGAAAGAGACTTATTTTCTTGTTCCTAAATCTCTCTGATACTTTTGAATTCTGAAGCATATGCACCTAATAACTGTTCAAATTCATACTAATTGTTAAAATTGAGTTGGGGGAAATAAGACATTGACAAGAAGCCAAGTGCTATCATACAAGGAAGCCCATGCCAAGTGCCAAATGAAAAATAGAGACAGAGGTAGATGCTCCAGAAGACAGAGAGCTCCCTGGGGCTGGGTAGGTTCTGGATGGCTGTGACCTAAGCTGGAAGGAATGGCAACATTGAGACAAGCAGGGGGAGGTGGCGTTCCAGAAGGAGGGAATGGTGACAACACAGCTTTGAAGCCAGGCATGTTTCTGACACATCAGAGCCCAGGGAATAAATTTGTTTGGGAACCTGTAACAAATAAATCTGAGCTTGGGAACCTGTCTCTTTTGTCTGCCTGCAGAAGGCAATTGTACTTTGGCTTTAGAAGTGTCAGGGATGAAAGCATTTCCCCTGCACTGAGGGAGTCCCCAGGAGCCAAGCTGGGTGGTGCTCCCAGCTGCCCCAGGAGGTCTGGGTTGCCACCTCTCTACACCCACACCCAGTCCAACCCAGGCCTGCCAGGGCCTGCCAGCAGAGTATTACTAGCAGGAAGACCTCAGGGAGATAGCTATATAACCACCCAGGGTGGGCTGGCTGGTTCAGCAGACAGGAAGGGAGATGAGCTGCCTCTCTGGATCCCCAGCCATCTTGGCAGGTGAAGAGCTCACCTCCCTCCCTGCCCCCAATCCTGGCCTCTCCCAGGCCCTCACCACCTCCTAGGAGATGTTGGGGGATGTTTTCCAAAGGGCACTGATAGCCCCAAAACCTGGCCCCAAAGAAGCCTCTACCCCCATTCAGATCCAGAAGCTGGGACTCTCCCCTTTACATTGATGCCCTCCTTCCCAGAGCCTGGGCAGGGCAGTGTGAAGCGTCACCCGCTCCCTGCCCCTGAGGCACCTGAGTCACTGTCTGGGTACTAGGGACCTGGCAGGCTCAGAAGAGGTGGCGTCTGGAGGGGTGCCTGGAACCACTGTGGACAGGAAGTAGGGGCACCTAAGAAAAAGGTGGGGGAGCAACATGTGATTTGGCGCAGGCTAACCTGGGTTTGAATCCCGACTCCTCCATTTACCACCTTGGGCGAGTCTTTGAGTCTCAGTCTCCACATCTATAAAATAGGCATTCATTGAACAAGTTCATCCAACAAATATTAATCATCTAATATGCCAGGCAACACTGGGGTAATGAGAACAATGAAAAACAGTCCAAGGCCTGTCTGAGAGCTTCTGTTCCAGTGGGTGTAATAACTGTACTAACCTCAGAATTAAACAAGATCGTATGGATACAGGACGTAGCACATAGTAGATGCTCACTAAATGATGGCTATTTCTTGGGGTATGAAGGGCTCCCAGAGTAACACCTCTTCCCTTCCCAAGTTTGAAACCAGTTGATAGAAAGACACATAAGTCAAATACATGGAGATTGAAAAGTCAGCCCTTTTAGCAAGGCATAGTGGCTCATGTTTGTAATCTCAACACTTTGGGAGGCCAAGGTGGGAGAATTGCTTGAGCCCAGGAGTTCGAGACCAGCCAGGGCAACATTGTGAGATCCTGTCCTTACAAAAATTGTATTGTATTGTATTTATTGTATTGTATTTATTGTATTGTATTGTATTGTATTGTATTGTATTGTATTGTATTGTATTTACTTTGAAATGGAGTTTGGCTCTGTCGCCTAGGCTGGAGTGTAGTGGCACTACCTCAGCTCACTGCAACCTCTGCCTCCTGGGCTCAAATGATTCTCTTGCCTCACTCAGCCTTAGGATTTAAAGTTTGCCATCTGTTTGGAAGTGGCGGTGGAAAGCTGTGCATGCATAATGCCACAGGACTGATAAAAGGTCAACTGTCTTTATCAAAAAGTTGTGAGTGTCAGGGCCAGGCACGGTGGCTCACCCCTTAATCCCAGCACTCTGGGAGGCCGAGGCTGGTGGATCACCCAAGGTCAGGAGTTGGAGACCAGCCTGACCAACATGGTGAAACCCTGTTTCTACTAAAAACATAAAATTAGCCTGTAATCTCAGCTACTTGGGAGGCTGAGGCAGGAGAATTGCTTGAACCGGGGAGGCGGGGGTTGCAGTGAGCCGAGATCGTGCCATTGGACTCCAGCCTGGACAACAAGAGCAAAACTCCATCTGAAAAAAAAAAAAAAGTGGTGAGTGTTGACAGAGATTATTGGGAGGTAATCTCTACCCTTACAGTCCTACTCTTACAAGCCATTCTCCCTTTGTGGCTGTCACTGCACCATTCTTCTGCCTCAACCAACTCCAGTATCAGGGCTCTCTATTACCCCAAACTCCTGCCTGGAGAAGACAAGCCTCCAGATCTCAGGATGGGCTAGCGGGCACTAGATTACTTTAAGGATCACTTCGGATCCTCCTGGCCTCACTGGGCTCTTGTTGCAGCTCCATGTGGGATCCCACCGACTTCACATATGTTCAACTTAACAGCACCTCCTCCTTGCCCAGGGTTTCCTGATGACTCTACAGCCCAAGTGTGTGCAATCCACCAGTGCAGGGGAATTAATGCTGGATGGGGCAAAGGTTTAACCAGTGGAAGAATAGAGCCAGTGCATAAACCCCACTCCCAGCCCTCACCTGCCCACTCACCCAAGGATGGTTCTGAGATGCCATTTATTCAGCTGCATTTTCTCTAGGGTGAATTCTTCCTCCTTCTGTGCCTTACTTCCCTTGGCCCCCATTCTGTTCACTGTAATTGCACTCTGTAATGAAATCTAAAATCAGATCTGCTTTCTGGGGAATAGAGGCTAAGACACCAGCGTTCCTATCTCTCATGGAGAAGAAGCCCTCCCCACATGGTTTTCCCAAGAGAAAAGACATTCGTGAGACAATAAGGCCACAGCACTTTATGTAGGACAGACACGCAATATTCCCCTAGTATTCATCCCCCACTTCTTTTCTTTCCCCCGCTCTACGCTATCCATGCCCACCTCCTTGTAATCCTTCTCCAGGGCAGTCATATCCTCATGGGCCTCAGAGAACTCACCTTCCTCCATACCTTCACCCAACATACCAGTGCACAAACACCCCTGGCAACATCAGGTCGAACTTGGGTCCCAGGCGGGCCAGCTCGGTAATGATGGCGTGTGTGCCAGCATGCACCATGCATCATTGCACCTTACCAGGTCACTCCCAGGCACCACAGGGAGCTGTAGTTGAGTACAACCTGAAGCCTGTTGTGGCACCAGTCCACAAACGGAAGCTGCTCTTGGTCTGATGTGGCAAGGCAGCATTGAACATCCTTGGCACCAGTCTCCATGGTGCGAAAGCAGCAGCCATGTACTATGCCGTGGCTGGGGATCACACTTCACCATCCAGGCTCAAAGCAGACATTGGTGGATCTCTGCACCGACAGCTGCTCGTGTATGCCTTTTCCTGCAGAGATGACTGGGTGCATAGGTGGCCAGGGAGAAGTGGATGCGAGGGTAGGGCACCAGGTTGATCTAGAACTCCATCAGGTCCACATTGAGGGCCCCGTCAAAGCGCAGAGAAGCCGTGATGGAGGAGACGATTTGGCTAATGAGGCGATTGAGGTTGGTGTAGGTTGGGCGCTCGATATCTAGGTTGCGGCAGCAGATGTCATAGATTGCTTCGTTGTCCACCATGAAGGCACAGTCTGAGTGCTCCAGGGTGGTGTGAGTGGTCAGGATAGAGTTGTAGGGCTCGACCACGGCTGTAGACACCTGGGGACTGGGTAGATGGAGAATTCCAGCTTGGATTTCTTGCCATAGTCAACAGAGAGCTGCTCCATCAGGAGTGAGGTGAAGCCAGAGCCAGTGCCCCTGCCAAAGCTGTGGAACACCAGGAAGCCCTGAAGTCCTATGCACTAGTCAGCCTAGACAGGGAAGGGGAGGGGAAATGTGGGGCATGGAGCACAGCTGATGGACAGGAAAGAACCAACCTGTGCTGTTTTAAATTCCCAAAAGTTTCACGAACTCCTTGGAAGATTTTTCCAAGAGCACAAAAGAGATCCTCAGAGAGAGGGCCCAGGGCCTACTCTTTCTCCTCCCTGTCCCTCTTCCTCTGAAATCTCCTTAGGTCCTTAACACAGAGCTCTGTTGTATGCTGGAAAAGAGGGGTATGATGATGGGTGGAGTTGCCTGTCTAGGCTGACCAGTGGACAGGACTCCAGGGCTTCCTCATCTTGTTGTCATAACTTGCCAACTCCACCCAGCATCATATCCATGCCCCGCTGATTTAACTTTGGATGTTTCTAGAGGGCTTCTCTACTAAGAACAACAATCCAGGAACCTCATCCCCATCCTTTGTAAAAGTCAAGGCCAATCACAGAGGCTTTGGGCTGACATTCTTTGAATCTCTGCCTTTCACAGGGACTTCCGCCCACATCCTTGTAACACAAGGTGGTACCCTGGGAATGCTTATGGACCCCCACAATTTAGCCAGGCAGCCCATCAACATGTTTGCCTTAATGGACACCCTGCCAAGCACCAGGCCAGCCACTTCAGAGATGCAGGGGACACCAGCTCCAGGCTGGAAGCTACAGTTGGCCCCCCTGATCAGAGTGCAGGACCTCTCCTCATTGGTCCTGATCCTGTGTGTTTCTCCCAGAGGCTGAAGCTGTCCTTCCCCAATCTGGTGTCCAGACTACCTCACAACAGGAATTCAGATTCATTCCCCCTGCCCCAGCCCTCAGCCCTTTCCTCACTGGCTTCTGAATCCAGTCCAGTACCAGGTCAATGAGCTCCTTCCCAGTGGTGTAGTGGCCTTGGGCATAGTTATTGGCAGCATCTTCCTTGCCTGTGATGAGCTGCTCTGGATAGAAGATCTGGCAGGACGTACCTGTTCAAACTTCATAGCAATGGGCAGAGTTTTGGGCTCCACCTCCCTTTGCGATACAGCTGCTGGAGCCCCAGGGTACCTGAAGGGAGTGGGGTCACCAGCTCCCAGGTTCTGCATTCAGGCTGCATTCAGGCTGCTGCTATTACCTGTTTGGATGTGTTTGTGCTGCTTGGATGTGTTTTTCAATAAGGAAAGGGATGTGGAGTGGCCTACAGACTCAGGAGCTGAGTAACAGTGATTCTGTACATCTGGAGTTCTAATTGGCTGCAGCACCTGGGATACCACAAATGCTATACCACAAAAGTATACCACAAATGCCATGCTCTGCAGTTATGGGGTAGGACTTGCTGTGGTACCCAGGGACAAGGTCATGGTTGGGACTGATCATTACTCACCGATCACAGCAGGCTCCAGATCCACAAATGCTACCTGGGGCACATGTTTCCCAGCCCCAGTTTCACTAAAAAGGGTGTTGAAGGAGTCATCCCCTCCCCTGATGGTCTTGTCACTGGGCATCTGCCCATCAGGCTGAATCCCATGTTCCAGGCAGTAGAGCTCCCAGCAGGCATTGCCAACTGCACACCAGCCTGCCCTACATGGACTGAGATGCACTCACACTGAGTGGGCAAAGGGCAGAGAATGGCCTTCACAGAGGGAAATATCATGCCTGGACATGGTTCCTGCCTGCCTTCCTTGAGTGGCTCTTTGACTGAGAGCCAAGGTTCCTGGACTCTACTCTGCTTGCCTCATCTCCTGCGTCTAAGCATTTACTGGTGGCATTGAGGAGCAACAGGCATTGGCTCTAGGGGCTGGGCCAAAATCCTTGGGGGAAGCAGAAGATGTGGGCAGTTCTGAGATTATAGACTCTTGCTCAGTGCCTGTCTCAGTGAGGAACACTGAAGGGATCGAATGAATCTAGAAGTGCAAGATAATCAACCCGCAGTGTCCAGAAAGAAATTAGGAGTCATTGGTGAGGGAAGCAAGGGAAAATAGTACAAAGATAAAGCACGGGAGACATTAGCTCCAAATTTGGAATAATGGTGCTCTCTGGCAGGGGAAGCAGATAGATGCAATTGGAGACAGATTCTATTTCTCAAGCTTGATAGCTGCTGTTCATCACATTATTCTTTTCTTTTTTTCTTGAGACAGAATCTCACTTTGTCACCCAGAGTACAGTGATGTGATCATAGTTCACTATAGCAGGCTTGGACTCCTGGGCTCAAGGGATCCTCCTGTCTCAGCCTCCCTAGTAGCTGGGATTACAGGCATGCACCACCATGCCTGGGTAAGTTTTAAATTTTTTTGTAGAGACAGGTCTTGCCATCTTTCCCAGGGGAGTCTTAAACTCCTGGGGTCAAGCAGTCTACCTGCCTTGGCTTCCCAAAGTGCTGGGATTATAGGCGTGAGCCACCACTTCCAGCCTATCATGTTATTATTTATACCTTTTTGCATTCCTGAAATATTTCTTAATTGTTTAATGAGGATGCCTTCTCCAAAAATGTAATACTTCACTGACTATTTTTATATAACACAAGGATCTGACTTTTCATGATTTTTAGATGACTGAGATTAATCCAGAAATAATCTGTATTCCAGCCCCATTACTTCTCTACTTGCCTTGAGCAAAAGTCTTAACCTCTCGGTCAATGTTCTCCTTTTGAAATGTGGACAATAATAAGAGCCGCCTCCTAGAAAAACTATGAGAATTAAATGAAAGAATGCATGAAAAGTGCCTGGCCCACTGCCTAACACACACCAGGGTGTGCCGTGCATGTTGGGTTCCCCTTCCAATTTCCTACCCTCAATCCCTGATGTCATAGTAAGGGAAGGTAATGAATTGAGGCTGGGCGCAGTGGCTCACGCCTGTAATCCCAGCACTTTGGGAGGCCGAGGCAGGTGGATCACTTGAGGTCAAGAGTTCGAGACCATCCTGGTCAACATGGTGAAACCCCCCTCTCCACTAAAAATACAAAAATGGTGCATTCTTATAATCCCAGCTACTTGGGAGGCTGAGGCAGGAGAATTGCTTGAACCCAGAAGGCGGAGGTTGCAGTGAGCCGAGATTGCACCACTACACTCCAGCCAGGGCGACAGAGTGAAGCCCTGTTGCAAAAAAAAAAAAAAAAAAAAAAAAGATAATGAGTTGAGCTGAGACCTCAAGGATGGGAGAAATCCCAGGTCCAATCCTGGGGCTGCCTTAGCTCACCAATCACTTGCCTGGTGCTGCATCTCTGAGCCTGAGCAGCCAGTTCTGTCCACAGACCCAGACATCGTCCTGGCCCCCAGAACTACTAGCCCATTGCAAGGTGTCTCTGGCCCCTCCGGGAATGATGTCTCACACTGGAGGCAGCAGGTTTGGGGCAAAGAACTCAGTCCCTGGCCAGGTGCAGTGGCTCACGCCTGTAATCCCAGCACTTTAGGAGGCCGAGGCGGGCAGATCACAAGGTCAGGAGATTGAGACCATCCTGGCCAACATGGTGAAACCGTGTCTCTATTAAAAATACAAAAATTAGCCAGGTGTGGTGGCGGGTGCCTCTAGTCCCAGCTACTTGGGTGGCTGAGGTAGGAGAATTGCTTGAACCTGGGAGGCAGAGGTTGCAGTGAGCCAAGATTGCACCACTGCACTCCAGAATGAGACTCCATCTCAAAAAAAAAAAAACAAAAGAACTCAGTTTCTGGAGTCACACAAACCTGGCCTCAAACCCCCATCTCTCTGTGACCCAGTACAAGTCACTTCACCTCAGCTTCCCTAGCACCTTTTTCATGACTGTAGAAAGGGAAGAATCTCACAGCCAGTGGCCTGTGTTGTTACTTTGCTTAGTTCTACTTATTAAGCACTAATAAGGTGCCAGGTGAAGGTGGCATTTTATACACATTATCTCATTTAATCTTTACCACATTCACCTTAGGTAGGTAGTTTTATTACCCCCAGTTTATAGATGAGGAAACTGACCCTCAGAGAATTCAAGTAGCTTGCTCAAGGTCATGAGCAAAACCAAGAATATTAAGAGCAGGGACGGCCTGGCACCAACCATGCTCTTAACTGTTCTTCTATCCTGCCTGGTAGGGAGGTGGGTAAAAGATATCAAATGAGCCCCAGGCACAGCCAGCTCTTGACAGATGGGAGCACCCCCCTTTCCCTCCTCCTTCTTCTCCCCACTGATCTGTAACTGACTTGAGAGGTCAGACAAAGGCAGTAGATGGGCAGGGTGGAGTGAGGAACCAGAGGGGAGAAGCTTCCATGGAGGTTGTGTCCCCGTGGTGGGAAGGTTGGACCAGAGCTCAGCAGTGAACCTGTGGCAAGGCCCAGGGTCTGGAGATTCTCAGCCAGCAGAGGAAATCGCCTACACTTTCTGCTCAAGTCCTGCTTCCCACACACTCCCGGTGCCTAAATTCAGACCCCCTCAGCAGCCCTGCTCCTCAACCTAGGCTCAGCCCCACATCCTGGTTACCATCGAACTTTCCTTCCCTACCCCCTGCAATGTCCCCTACACCTGCACACTTGGGGGCCACAGCCACATCTGGAAGTCTCTTTCCCTCTCCCCACCTCACCACATACTGTAGCCCCATCAACATCTGGACTCCCAAGGTACTTTCATGCCAGATATCTTGGGCCCACTGGGACCCTCACTTGCATGCTTTCTGCCTGCCTCACCCTCCCAAAGTGCTGGGATTACAGGCATGAGCCACTGCACCTGGCCTATTACTGTTCTTAACCTGTTACTGTGCCTAATTTATAAAAGCCCCTTCTACTCACCATGCTGCCTGGACAGGGGCCGGCTGGGGTCCTGTCTCTCTGTCTGCTGCAGGATAGTGAGCAGGGATGGATCTGTGAGAGGCCTGCAGCAGCCAGCCAGCCTCCTCTTTATACTCTCTGGGTGGCTTTCAGCGGGTGTATGTTGTTAGAAACTGCCTGGGGGGGCAGGGCCTGTTGACTTGGTCATGGAGCACCAGGCAAGGACTGGGCCTGCGCCCAAACAGGGGAGCCAGCTGAGGTGGGCAGAGGAGGGGCCAGGGCTAGTAACTCCACACAGGTATCCAGGCTCCTGGGTACATGGTACCTGTTGTCAGTCATGCAATCCCATGAAGCCTGCACTTCACAGGTGGAAGACGATTTAGAAATCAAGGCCCTGAGCTCCAGCACCGCCCCCACCCTGCCCTCCCCTGCCCTAGGGTTGGTGACGACTGTAAGTCAAGTGTGGGTGGGACTAAGAAGATCTCTACAATGATCCAGAAATGATGAGTCCTCAAGCCAAGAGATCAAGCCTCAGGACATCCTGCTTGAAAACTCAGAATATCATAGAACGAGCAACCTAGTGCTTGGTTTTAATCCCACCTCTAATAGCTACTAGCACTTAACTTCTTTTTTTCTCTGTTTCTCATCTGGAGAATGGGGAGAGGTAGTATTATGAGGTCTAAACAAGGTAACCTTTCTTAAGTGCTTAGTCCAGAACGGCTGTTGCTCTCCAAGGGCAAAGCAAGAGCAGGGCCTCAAGGCACTTCCTAAACGTCTCCTCCTAGCCCATGGCAAGTCGCTGCTGCTCTAGCCTGGCCTTATGTCCCCATAAAAGGAGTCTCCTGATCGTCTTAGGCAAAATTCTGAAATAAAAAGGCTAGTCTCTAGCATTTGTATCCTGCTTTATGCATCTTTTTTTTTTTTCTTTTGAGAAGGAGTCTTGCTCTGTCACCCAGGCTGGAGTGCAGTGGTGTGATCTCAGCTCACTGCAACCTCCACCTCCTGGGTTCAAGTGATTCTCCTGCCTCAGCCTCCTGAGTAGTTGGCATTACAGATGCCTGCCACCAGGCCCGGCCAATTTTTATATTTTTAGTAGAGACACGGTTTCACCATGTTGGCCAGGCTGGTCTCAAACTCCTGGCCTCAGGTGATCCACCTGCCTTGGCCTCCCACGCCTGGGATTACAGGCGTGAGCCACTGCACCTATTCTGCTTTATGCTTCTTAAGGCACCTTCTCCCCATACCTCCTTTGAATCCCTCAACAACTCTGTGAGGTAGGCAAGGCAGGGCCTTCCTTTCCCAGGATAAAGAAAAGGAAATTGAAGTACCTAGTGTCCTGCTTGAGGTCACGTGGGGATTAATTAGTGCTGGAATTAAGATTCATCTGGGACTCGGGTTCTGCTTCCCCTCTTTCCACAGCAGCCCCTCCTTGGTCTTTATCTCCTTCCTCCCAGTCTTCAGTTCCGTGGCCAGCCAGGGTCACTCCCTTCTGTACCTGTCAACTCTCTTGCCTCCTGCTAGCTTCAGCATCCTTGTTTGACTAAACCAGAAGCCTGGTTAAATTTATTTTGTCCCCAGCTCTGTGTCTGCACTCACCCAGTTAAACAGTGGCCATAGAAAAATCCAGAACCATGCCGACTGATGTTTTGAATGCATGGCCACTAGCCTCAAATGGGCCCTCATGTTGCCCGGAAACCACACCACACAGTAGCCCCCCACTAGCCACAGCTTCACTTTCTGCAGTTTCAGTTGCCTGCGGTCAATCATGGTCTGAAAATATTAAAGAGAAAGTTCCAGAAAAACACAATATATAAGTTTTAAATTGCACGCCATTCTGGGTAATGTGATGAAATCTAGTGCCGTCCTACTCCATCCTGTCTAGAACATCCCTGTGTGCAGTGTATCCACACTGTAGACACTACCTACCCATTAGCCACTGGGTAGCCGGATCCCTTATCAGATCGATTGTGACGATGCTTCTGCTCATGTAACCCTTATTCTACTTCATAATAGCTCCACAGCTCAACAGCAGTGATGTTAGAATATTATTATCATCGCTTTATTTCTCTATATCATTATTGTTCTTTTTTTTTTCTTTTTCTTTTTCTTTTTTTTTTTTTGAGACAGGGCCTCACTCTGTCACCCAGGCTGAAGTGCAGTGGCGTGATCTCAGCTCACTGCAACCTCTGCCTCTTGGGTTCAAGCGATTCTCCCACCTCAGCCTCCCGAGTAGCTGGGATTACAGGCACACGCCACCACACCTGGCTAATTTTTGTATTTTTAGTAGAGATGGGGTTTCACCATGTTGGCCAAGCTGGTCTCAAACTCCTGACTTCAAGTGATCTGCCTGCCTCACCCTCCCAAAGTGCTGGGATTACAAGCATGAGCCACTGCACCTGGCCTATTATTGTTCTTAACCTGTTACTTTGCCTAATTTATAAATTAAACTTGGTCATAGGTACGCATGTATAGGAAAAGACAGTATATAAGGTTCAGTACTATCCGTAGTTTCAGGCATCCGCTGGGGGCCCTACAACATATTCTTGTAACTAAGGGGGGGACTGTTGTACAATTCTCCAGTCCCTCTTCCAGATAGCAGCCAAAACCAGAACTAGGTCTGCCAGATTTAGCAAATAAAAGTATTTTATATAGCAACCCTATCCAGGAAGTAGTTGCTAATGTGAATTTTCAGCCACCGTGTTACATAGTGCAGTTGAAACAGGGGCTTTTTCAGAGCCCCTCTCATCCCAGTAAGCTAGGGAATGATCTCAAGTTGGTTAACTCTGGCTTTGGCTACAGACTGAAGGTTAGAACTCTTCTGTCTCCCACCTGGAACAAAGAGGCCCAAAGAGGAGACCCAACCACCCAACACATCAAAGATAAGAAAGCTCAGCCTTCTACTGGGTTGGCCCGTGAAACCACGGACCTCAGGAATTATTGTCCAGATGGAGTGATCTGGGGCCCAGAGGGCCCACTGGGCTCAAAACTCTCTTGTGTAGCACTTAAACTTCTCCCAACTGGCCTTGGGAGTTAGACTCTCAGAGCCAGCCTAGGTATCACCAATCCCAAAAAGAAAACTATGCTAATGCCAGTCAGCTGCCTTACATAAAGAAAAGTGAAAAGACTGAGTTTTGTGATCTTGGCTCACTATAACCTCCTCCTCCTGGGTTCAAGCAATTCTCCTGCCTCAACCTCCCAAGTAGCTAGGACTACAGGCACGCACCAACACACCTTGCTCATTTTTGTGTTTTTAGTAGAGATGGGGTTTCACCGTGTTCGCCAGGCTGGTCTCAAACTCCTGACCTCAGATGATCCACCTGCCTTGCCCTCCCAAAGTGTTGGGATTATAGGTGTGAGGCACTGTGCCCAGCCAAGACTGAGATTTTTAAAGCATTTTAATGCATCTGGGTTAAAATATAAGAGGCCGTGAATACTCTTAAATTTCTTCAAAAAATGTTGAGTGCTTGCTGTATGCCAAGCACCATTTCAGGTGCTAGGGATACAGTGATGAACACAAAAGTTTATGCTTTTTTTGTGGGGGGGGGATGGAGTTTTGCTCTTGTTGCCCAGGCTGGAGTGCAATGGCGCTATCTCGGCTCACTGCAACCTCCGCCTCCCGGGTTCAAGTGATTCTCCTGTCTCAGCCTCCCAAGTAGCTGGGATTACAGGCGCATGCATGCCACCACGCCTGGCTAATTTTTGTATTTGTAGTAGAGACGGGGTTTTTATCATATTGGTCAGGCTGGTCTCGAACTCCTGACCTCAGGTGATCTGCCCACCTCAGCCTCCCAAAGTTCTGGGGTTACATGTGTGAGCCACCATGCCTGGCAAGTTTATGCTCTTAAGAAGCTTACATTCTAGCCTGGGCAACATAGTGGGACTCTGCCTCTACAAAAAAATTTTTTTTTGAATTAGCTGGGTGTGGTGCCACATGCCTGTGGCCGCAGCTACTTGGGAGGCTGAGGAGGGAGGCTCACTTGAGTGCAGGAGGTCAAGGTTGCAGTGAGACAGGATCATGTCACTTGCACTCCAGCCTGGGTGACACAGTAAGACCCTGTCTCAAAAATAAATAAAATGGAGCTTTCATTTTCGTGGGGAAGACAGACAATAAACAAACAAGAACATTCCAGATAGCAATTAGCATGTAAAGAGAACAAGGCAGGATAATGGGATGGAAAGATATGCAGGGGCTGCTATTTTAGACTGAACAGAGAAGAAGCCACTCTATAAGAAGGTGATATTTGTTTTTGTTTGTTTGTTTGTTTTTGAGACAGAGTCTCGCTCAGTCGCCCAGGCTGGATGGAGTGCAGTGGCACGTTCTCGGCTCTCTGCAACCTCTGCCTTCCGGGTTCACGCCATTCTGCTGCCTCAGCCTTCTGAGTAGCTGGGACTACAGGCACCTGCTACCACGCCCGGCTAATTTTTTGTATTTTTAGTGGAGACGGGGTTTCACCGTGTTAACCAGGATGGTCTCCATCTGCTGACCTTGTGATCTGCCCGCCTCGGCCTCCCAAAGTGCTGGGATTACAGGCGTGAGCCACCGCGCCCGGCCAGAAGGTGATATTTGAACTGAGGGCTGAATGGTGAGGAGTCAGGGAGGCAAGATCCGGAAAATGGTGCTCTAGACAGACAGAATAAGCAAGTACAAACATTCATAGGTAGGAACCAGCCCAGGGTGTCCAAAAACCCAGAGTGAGGAAGGGAGAGAGCTGCAAAAAATGAGATCATAGAGGTGAGGGGTCTTGGAAGGAGAATGGCTTTTATATAAGTGTAACAGGAGGGTTTGAAGCAAGCGTCATTGCCTAGCTTGTGTTTCAGAGAGATGACTGCAACTGCTGTGTGGAGACTGCATTAGAGTTTCAAGCCTAGAGGCAGGAAGCTAGTTCAGAGGCTTCTGGAGGCATCTAGGAATAACGGGATGGTAGCAGGGGGTGGTGAGAAGTAGCTGGGTTGGCAGTAAAGTGAAGGACATACTAGTGTAGGCGGTGGCAGAGCTTCTCAACAGCCTTGCCTGCCCCTGCCCCAATTCTTCACTGGCAAGGTCCTGATTTTATTTGAGTATTCACCCTTGCACTTGCTCAAGGAAGACGGCTTTCCCCCAGACCTAGGGGTGTGTACAGGTTAGTCCAAACCATCCATGGCCATTTAACTCCCTCCCTCCAGTGACTGGTTTAGGCAAGAACTAGTGAGATAGAAGGGGGAAGTCTGCTAGGGCGCTTCAAGGAAAGGTTTTTCTCCCGATAAAAAGCGATGTGGGAGGAAGCCCCCCATTTCCTGCCTTAAGACAGAGTCATGTAAGGACATGATACTTAAAGCTGCTGTATCTTGTGTTCCTGAGGGAAGATGTCACCCGCTCTTTGAGGATGACAGAGCAGAAAGTTAGAAACACTGGAGTTATTGGTGACATGACTGAATCAACCCTGGAAGGCCCTATACTCAGATTTCTTGTGGAATAATAAATACCCTCATTGTTCAAGCCACTGATAAGTTAGGCTTTCCATTATTTGCAGCCAAAAAATTCTAACTTAAAAGAGGGAGAGGGGAGAGAGAGGAAAATGATCCTAAAATAAAGATTTTATCTATTTATTTATTTATTTATTTATTTTTGAGACAAAGTCTCACTCTTTTCCCCCAGGCTGGAGTGTGATGGCGCGATCTCTGCTCACTGCAACCTCTGCCTCCTGGATTCAAGTGATTCTCCTGCCTCAGCCTCCTGAGTAGCTGGGACTACCGACACCTGCCACCACACCAAGCTAATTTCTGTATTTTTAGTAGAAATGGCGTTTCACCATGTTGGCCAGGCTAGTCTCGAACTCCTGACCTCAGGTGATCCGCCCACCTCGGCCTCCCAAAGTGCTAGTATTACAGACATGAGCCACCGCACCTGGCCAATCCTAAGATTTTAACTCAAGTACTTGAGAGGAAGATGACCACTCAAACTGGGAAGCCTAGAACAGAAGCAGTTTTGGCAGGGAGTGGGGTGAGGGTAGAAAACAGAGTTCCATGTTGACTGTGTTATGTTTGAGTTGTCTAATGGGCTTTCAAGTGGAGATGTCAAGAAGATAATTAGTCATATGAATCTGAAGTTCAGAGGAGAGGTCGGAAATGGAGATATAAATTTGAGTCATCAGCATATATATGACATTCATTTCTTTTTATCCTATTCTTTCACTATTGTATGGGAGTATATATACTCTAGTTCTATTCCTTTTAAATAATTCCAAAATGTTACAATAACTTCTTATTATGAATATTAAAATATACCTAAAAGTAGAGATAATATAATAAAACCTCATATATTCATCACCAGGCTTCAACAATTGCTCCTTTGGGGAGAAAAATAAATGACGGAAATAAGAGAACCTGAGACTGGGTTATGGGAAACACCTTTTAAAGTTAAACTATCAGAGGCCACCAAGAAGGAGGGGCCAGGACAAAAGCTAGGAGCCAGTGCCGTCATCGAAACCAAGAAAAAAGAATTTCAAGAAGGAAAGAAGAATCGACCACGTGAAATGCTGCTGTGACTGGCTGAGAAAGATGAAGATGGAGATGTGTGGCCTTTGGATTTGGCAAGAGGCAGGCCACTAGAGACCTTGGCAAAAGCATCTCAGCAGGGCATGTGAGTCAAGTCCGCAGGGAGAGTATTGAGGGGTGAATTCATGGATATGTGATGAATAGGGCTACCCCTTTTGTAAAGGCTGTGCTGTGAGAAGGAGGATGGCTGGGAGATGCTCCAGTCTGGAAAAACTGAAGGATGAACATCACTTAAGGCTGTGGCTCTACCTCTCCCAGATGGAGTCAGTGCAAACATTTTAAACTTTGAATACCTTGCTGCTGTGCTCCAAGATAAAGGTGAGACACTGGGAAGAGGTCAGAAAAGATGGAGATGATAATGGGAAGGGAGAAGAGGGAGAGAGACCCAGAGGGAGAGTACACATGTAGGTAGATGGGCTGAAAAGTAATTCAACAGGAGAGTGAATTAGAGAAGTAATTCAACATCTGGCAGCATTTTCTAGATTCTGTACATGTCTGTGAATGTCTAAAAGTTTTTAATCTGGTAAAATGGACCATTACCTGCATACTCACCCAGAGTTTATGGCCCTAATTCTGGGGATCTGTATACATCCTGAGGACACACACACACACACACACACACACACAATCAGAAGCAGAATCTGTATTTCACTAACATGCCTTGGGCATTTCTTTCTTTCTTTCTTTTTTCGAGACGGAGTCTCACTCTTGTTGCCCTCGCTGGAGTGCAGTGGCATGATCTCGGCTCACTACAACCTCTGCTGCCGGGTTCAAGCAATTCTCCTGCATCAGCCTCCTGAGTCGCTGGGATTACAGTGCCTGCCACCATGCCCAGCTAATTTTATTTTATTTATTTATTTATTTATTTATTTTGATTTTTGGTAGAGACGGGGTTTCACCATGTTGGCCAGGCTGGTCTCAAACTCCTGACCTCGTGATCTGCCTGCCTCGGCCTCCCAAAGTGCTGGGATTTCAGGCGGGAGCCACCGCTCCTGGCCACCTTGAGCATTTCTTCCTGCACCCATGTCTTCTCCATTTTGTCAGCTAGAAAGCATGCTCGAGGGTTGTAAACTCTTAGCTACAGTGGCCAGGGTATCATAAATGTGTAACGTGGGCTGATTGTATGAAGTTAAATGACAACAGACACGTGTGTTCTGTGTCAGGGAGACACAGAGAGTGAAGAGGACTGTGGCGAACTGGAGGGAGCTTGTTGCCCATCTTAAGATGGTAGCTTCTACACACCTCTATTGTTGTCGTATTATTTTCCTATTGTTACTGTAACAAATTATAATAAAAATCATAGCTTAAAACAACACAAATTTGTTATCTGCCAGGGCAGGAGTTCCAAAGTCCAAAATGAGCCAGGTGGGCTGGGCACGGTGAATCATGCCTGTAATCCCAGCGCTCAGCGAGGCTGAGGCAGGCAGATCACTTGAGCTCACGAATTCAAGACCAGCCTGGGCAACATGGTGAAATCCTGTCTCTACTAATAAAAAAAAAAGAAAAGAAAAAAAAAAAAAAACTAGCCAGGCATGGTGGTACACACCTGTAGTCCCAGCTACTCAGGAGGCTATGGTGGAAGGATAGCTAGAGGCCGGGAGGTGAATGTTGCAGTGAGCCAAGATTGTGCCACAGCACTCCAGCCTGGGTGATAGAGCCAGACCTTGTGTCAAACAAAAACAAAAACAAAACAAAACGAAACAAAAAATGGGGCCGGGTATGGTGGCTCATGCCTGTAATCCCAGCACTTTGGGAGGCCAAGGCAGGTGGATTACCTGAGGTCAGGAGTTCGAGACAAGCCTGGCCAACATAGTGAAATCCTGTCTGTACTAAAAAACAAAAATTAGCCGGGCATGGTGGTGCACACCTGTAATCCCAGCTACTCGGGAGGTTGAGACAGGAGAATTGCTTGAACCTGGTAGGTGGAGGTTGCAGTGCACTGAGAGCTGAGATCACACTACTGCACTCCAGACTGGGTGACACAGAGAGACTCCATCTCAAAAAAAAAAAAAAAGCCCAAAATGGGCCAGGTGTAGTGACTCATGCCTATCTCAGCAGTTTGGAAGGCTGAGGCAGGAGAGAGCTTACAGCTAGAAGCTCTAGACCAGCTTGGGCGACACAGTAAGACCCCATATCTATAAAATATATACTGTGTGTGTGTGCGTGTGTGTTTATTTGTTTTTTTTTGTTTGTTTTTGTTTTTGTTTTGAGACAGAGTTTCGCTCTTGTTGCCCAGGATGAAGTGCAATGGCACAATCTCGGCTCACCGCAACTTCTGCCTCCTGGGTTCAAGCGATTCTCCTGCCTCAGCCTCCTGAGTAGCTGGGATTACAGGCATGTGCCACTGCACCTGGCTAATTTTGTATTTTTAGTAGAGACCGAGTTTCACCATGTTCGCCAGGCTGGTCTTGAACTCCTGACCTTCAGTGATCTGCCTGCCTCGGCCTCCCAAAGTGTTGGGATTACAGGCGTGAGCCACCGCGCCTGGCTGTATGTATATTTTTTTGAGAGAGAGTTCTACTCTGTTACCCAGGCTGGAGTGCAGTGGCTCCATCTCAGCTCACTCCTCCACCTCCTGGTTTCAAGCAATTCTCCTGCCTCAGCCTCCTGAGTAGCTGGGAATTATAGGCTCCTACCACAATGCCTGCCTACTTTTGTATTTTTAGTAGAGACAGGGTTTTACCATGTTGGCCAGGCTAGCCTCGAACTCCTGACCTCAAGTGATCTTCCCACCTTGGCCTCCCAAAGTGCTGGGATTATAGGTGTGAGCTACTGAACCCAGCTATAATATATATATCTATATCTATCTATCTATCTGTATATATATATATACACACACACACACATACACACACATACATATATGTATATATATGTATATATATAGCTGGGTGTGCTGGTGCCTGTCTGTAGTCCCAGCTACTAGGGAGGCTGAGGTGGGAAGATTGCTTGACCCTATGAATTTGAGAGCAACATTGCAGTAAGCCATGATTGCACAGCAATTCAGCCTGGGCAAGAGAGCAAGATCCTGTCTCAAAAAAAAAAAAAAAAATGGGTCTTACAGAACTAAAATTAAGGTGTTGGCTGGGTTGCCTTCCTTCTGAAAATTCTAGGGGAGAATCTATTCCTTGACTTTTCCATCTTCTACAGGCTGCACATATTCTTTTACTCATGGCCCCTATCCCTCTTGAAAGCCAACAATCACATCATTCTGACCTCTACTTACTTTGACCTCTTCTTTATTTTTTAATTTTAATTTTTTGGTAGAGACAGGGTCTCACCATGTTGCCCAAGCTGGTCTCAAACTGCTAACCTCAAGTGATCCTCCCACCTCAGCCTCCTAAAGTGTTGGGATTACTGGCATGAGCCACCACACCAGGTCTGACCTCTTCTTCTTTGACTGTGACCCTTCTGCCTCCCTCTTTCATTTATAAGGACCCTTGAGATTACACTGGACCCACCTGGGATAATCCAGGATCATCTCCCTATCTCAAGATCTTTACCTTAATAACATCTTCAAAGTCTTTTGCCATGTAAGGTAACAGTCACAGGTCCTGGAGATTAGGATGTGGATATCTTTGTGGGGGGGACGTTCTTCTGCCTACCATCTCTGAAGTGAAACAATTCTTCTGACACACATTTAGCAAATGGTAACCAGATGTGCTAAGCACTATGGTAGGCGCCAGAAACAAAGATAAATAAGACACAGTCCTTACTTGCAATAGTTTGCTATCTATAATAGCAAGATGGACATGTACACAAATAACTACAGCATGATGTGCTATATGCACTAAAATAAATGTCACAGCTACTTACACAGTGCCTTGATGTGAATAGGTACATCTCTAAATTCATCTGATACAATCTGAAGTTGTTATCCCAGTTTTCCAAATGAAGAATCTGCACCTGAAGGTCAAAGAGGTTTAGGGTTTTTCCTAAGATAGCTCAAGTCTCTTACTACATTCATTCTGCTAGGATAGGAGAGCGCAAGGAAAAAGAGGTTCAGGGAAGGTCTGCAACCTACTGCCATGTGTCCTGTAGTCACCACAGCCCCTTCCTTTGTAGAGACCATGACCTTATTCCCCAAAGCAGCCTCATTATATACCCCTGTCAGTTTTCTTTTTATGAATGAGTCTTGTTCTCCCAACCAGAAGGCAAGTCTATTGGGAAGAGAGACCTTGTCATATTTCACTATATTCCTTTCCATGCCTTGCCTGTTTTGTTGATAGAGAGTTGCCATCACAAGTTCTTTCATGGTATTGTGTTGTGTTGTCAGGTGATGGGGGAGGGTCGGGTGAATCCTTTCCAAGCGATGTAGAGCCGGGAAGACAGGTTTCTTAAGATCTGCAAACCAGCAGCACCTGGGGCACTGCCAGATAACTTTCCCCGGTAAAGGGAGACAATTAGAAAATGCAAGGCAGGCCGGGGGTGGTTGCTCAGGCCTGTAATCCCAGCACTTTGGGAGGTTGAGGTGGGTGGATCGCTTGAGCTCAGGAGTTCGAGACAAATCTGAACAATATGGCGAGATTTTGTCTCTACTAAAAATTTAAAAAATAAGGCTGGGCGTGGTGGCTCACACCTGTAATCCCAGCACTTTGGGAGGCCAAAGCGGGCGGACCATCTAAGGTCGGGAGTTGGAGACCAGCCTGACCAACATGGTGAAACCCTGTCTCTACTAAAAATACAAAAATCAGTCAGGCGTGGTGGTGCATGCCAGTAATCCCAGCCACTTGGGAGGCTGAGACAGGAGAATCGCTAGAATCCGGGAGGCGGGTGTTGCGGTGAGCCAAGATCATGCCATTGCACTCCAGCCTGGGAACAAGAGCACAATTCCATTTCAATAATAATAATAATAATAATAATAATAATAATAATAATAATAAGCTGGGCATGGTGGTGCACGCCTGTGGTCCCAGCTACCAAGGAGGCTGAGGTGGAAGGATGTGGTAGAAGGATGGCCTTGAGCCCAGAGATGGAGGCTGCAATGAGCTGAGGTTGCACCACTGCACTCTAGCCTGGGTGACACAGCAAGACACGGACAAAAAAAAAAAAAAAAAAAAAAAAAAAAAAAAAAAAAAAAAAGAGAGAGAGAGAGAGCGGGAAAGCAGAAGTAGCTTGAAAAGATAGGGTGGGAAGAATGGAATTAAATGTAGAAAGAAGGGCTTCTGTGGAGACCTGGGGCAGAGTGCTGAGACCATTAACGGGTTGCAGATCCTGCTCTTGGCTTAGAGACAGAAGAGACTGCGAAAGAATCATCCAAGATATGAGAATCTCGATTTTCTTCTTTTCTCTTCAGAGTCAACAGATATTTTGATAGCTTACAACAATGTTTCCACTATGACATCACTGTCTCCTTTTCACCCACGAAAATGTCAAGGACTCAGTGAGGTTAAGTCACTTGCCCAAGGTCACACAGGGTAGCCTGGAAGAGAATCCAGGTCCTGAGGTCTCCGGGTCAGCACTCCCACAGTTCTGGCAGCAGGAGAGCGGGCAGGTGCCCGCAGCGAAGGCATCATAGTGACGGCGCTGATGACGGGGCCACTGACCCGCGAGCCGCCGGCAAGCCGCGGCAGATTCCGGGGTCGGCCCAGGCAGACAGGCTGCAGGGCTCGACTCTGCGGGAGGGCCTAAGGCATCGGCACTCTGGGGCTCAGGCTGTGCAGTTCTGGGTCCTCGGCCGCCCACAGGCGTCGGCGAAAGCCTCCCGCCCCGGCCGGGGACCAGGAAGCGTCAGGCAGCTGGCAAGGGCTCCCCGGGGACGCGCCACAGCCTCATAGCCGGCCCGAGTCTCCTGGGAGGCGGGGCTGGAAGGGTATCGGTGAAGGCCAGTTGCGGCCGCTTGGGAAGGACAGCCTCGCTTGCTCCCGACCTAAGTCGGAACATCTGGATGACCGGTGCCTCCAGGACGCAGGTGCAGGTGAGACTTGCCCTGCCATAGCACCCTGCGTCTCCGCGGAGGCCCTAGGGAGCCCAGCGAGTCGGCTTAAAACGAGGAAAGAATGGTTAAAGCCGGAGTCGCGACTCTTAATCCCAGCCCGACAGGTGAGGCACCAGTGCTCAGCTTGGGGAGGGTACGCGGCCAGGCTCCTCCCCTCGGCGGGGGGGCCTCTTACCCCTCCTGGCAGGCGTGGCCTGCGGGCCGCCCAGCCTCTAGTGGGCGAGCGGGGAACGCGGGCCCCGCCTCCGGCCTATAAGGGCGGTGCGGCACTGCAACTAGCGCAGTTCTCACTGAGACCCGTCACCCAGACTCAACGTGAGACGCACCGCCCGGACTCACCATGGTGAGTGCGGCCCCGCCGGGGTCGCGCCCGTCCCCTAATTGTCCCTCTCCTTTGGGGAGCTTTCCTTCCAGGCATGCTCGGGGACCACCAGGCGTTCCGGGTCTCCAGGAGGTGCGAGGGTTTTGCATCCTCCCTCCCCAACCCCCTCCTGGTGACTTTGGCCGAGCCGTGTAGTTCACCTTCGGTGGCTGGGTTTGGGGCTTGGGGTGGAGTGCGACTCTTCAGTAACAGAGAGGAACCCTTCTGGCACTCTGCTCCTGCCTTACCGAGCATTTGTGTCCCGACTCTGTGTGAGAGTCACGAGGGCCCGCGCCCCGTCCTTTCCGCGGGCGAAAGAAGACGCGCTTGGCTGCCCTGTTGCATCCCCAGTCCCCGGTCCCCAGCACTGACCGAGCACGTGCTTGGCACTAGAAGGTGGAAGGGGGTCAGGTTACCTGGTGCCACATCCCCCTTTCCTCTGTGTATGCATTCCAACTATCCACAGAATCACACCCCCCCCCCCACTCGTGACTCAGCACCCTGCTTCTGAGCTGAGAGGGGTGGTGAGAACGGTGTTCGGCCTCCTGAAGCGAGCCGGCCCTCTCCAGCCGGAGCCCGGGTGCGCGGATGGGCAGAGACAGCTGGCGCTGAGCACTGCGCGGGCCGAGGCCAGGTTGAGGGGAGGGGAAGAGGTGCATGTAGGGGTGGTATTTATAGCCCAGGAGCGGGGGCCGAAACCCAATCCCCGCTTTGGGCTGGGAAATTACTGGAAAGACTCCACAGGGAGAGCGGATGTAGGGCTGGGCTGCAGGATGGCGCCCACCCTGCCCGGGACAAGGCGGGTTACCTCTGGGGCCTAACAGCAGGTTCCACTTCCTTTTCTGGGTATTTGGAAACCGTCACCCCGCCATTTCGGTGTGGGAGGGGCGCGCGGGCCCTGCTGGACTTTAGTGCTTTACGGGTTAATTTGGGGCTGACAGGGACGGAGCCTAAGGCAGTGAGTGTCCCAGTACCCTCAAACCTTATTGCTGGCCCCTGCTGTCTGAGCTTACAAGCATTACCGTCGCTATTTCCGTGCGGGCTGACACGGGAGATGAAAGTGGTGAAGACACCCAGGGTGTGAGGGTGGAGGTGGGGAGAGGAACCAGATGGGATTGATCCCCAGAGCCAGATAGGATTTAAAGGTGAGGGAGGAGGGCATCCTGATGGCGTGTGGTCAGTTGATGCCAGATTGGATGGTTGAGACACCTCTGCAGCTTACAGGAAAGAAAGAGGGAAAGGGTTCTATGAAGTCTAGCTGTTCATACTCAAAGCAAAGAATCAAGTGGGGAGGCCTCTAGCTGTAAACCCATACCTCTAGGAAACCTTCTTTTTTCATGTGGAGCCACAGTGCTCACTTGACAGATTCCCCACTGAGAAGTGGGCTGAGAGGTTGGCCTGCCCTGCTGGGTGCCTCCAGGTGGGGAGTCCTGTACCTGGGAGCCTGGGCAGGCTGCTAGCCTCTTCTCACCTCTGTCCAGCCCCAAGCCTCCACTCTTGCCAACTGAGTCATCCTAGCTGGTAGGTGATAGGGTGGAAGAGAGACTTGCGAGGTGAGGTGAGGACTTGTGGATGTGGGGCTCATGCTGTGTCCCCTCTCTCTATCCCTCAGCGTGAATGCATCTCAGTCCACGTGGGGCAGGCAGGTGTCCAGATGGGCAATGCCTGCTGGGAGCTCTATTGCTTGGAACATGGGATTCAGCCTGATGGGCAGATGCCCAGTGACAAGACCATTGGTGGAGGGGACGACTCCTTCACCACCTTCTTCTGTGAAACTGGTGCTGGAAAACACGTGCCACGGGCAGTTTTTGTGGATCTGGAGCCTACAGTCATTGGTGAGAGGAAGTGGGGACAAAACTGAAGGGGGTGGAGCATGACTCAAAGCTTCTCCCTGGACAGAGAGGGTATTTAGACCAGGCATTCCTGGCCCTCAAAATTCCTAGCCGTATTTGAAGCTGCAGAAGGCAAGCTGATCTCAGACTGGCCTGGGCAGCCGGTCTGGGTTTCTCTCACACACTGATATCTCAGGCTGGCAGGAGGATGAGTCCTTCCATGCATCTGGCCACAGCTACCACCCTGGGGGAGGAAGGTCCCTGCTGAGCATAGTTTTGTGGTTTTTGCCCTTCCAGATGAGATCCGAAATGGCCCATACCGACAGCTCTTCCACCCAGAGCAGCTCATCACTGGGAAAGAGGATGCTGCCAACAACTATGCCCGTGGTCACTATACCATTGGCAAGGAGATCATTGACCCAGTGCTGGATCGGATCCGGAAGCTGGTGAGAATTTGTCTTGGGAGGGAGGGAACTTTTGAGACTGTGCTAATGGTCAGGAGTATTTTTTTCAGATCCCTTTCAGGGGGTCATCTCTAACTGTACGTGGTCTCAAATGTGGTGCTGCTATGGCATCCTCAGTATTTGCCCTGACTGCTGATGTATCTTGCGCTTTATGCAGCCGGGTGATAGAGTCCCTCAGGCCCCTCCCCTACCTAAACAGTTATTTCTCATTCTTGCCTTTCAGTCTGACCAGTGCACAGGACTTCAGGGCTTCCTGGTATTCCACAGCTTTGGTGGGGGCACTGGCTCTGGCTTCACCTCACTCCTGATGGAACGGCTCTCTGTTGACTATGGCAAGAAATCCAAGCTGGAATTCTCCATCTACCCAGCCCCCCAAGTGTCTACAGCCGTGGTCGAGCCCTACAACTCTATCCTGACCACTCACACCACCCTGGAGCACTCAGACTGTGCCTTCATGGTGGACAATGAAGCAATCTATGACATCTGCCGCCGCAACCTAGATATCGAGCGCCCAACCTACACCAACCTCAATCGCCTCATTAGCCAAATCGTCTCCTCCATCACGGCTTCTCTGCGCTTTGACGGGGCCCTCAATGTGGACCTGACAGAGTTCCAGACCAACCTGGTGCCCTACCCTCGCATCCACTTCCCCTGGACCCTCATGCAGCAGTCATCAATCTGCCAGAAAAAGGCCTACCACGAGCAGCTGGTCGCTGGCAGAGAATTCACAAATGCACTGTTTGAGAACTACCAACCAGATGGTGAAGTGTGAATCCCCACGGCACCGGCAAGTACAAATGGCCTGCTGCCTGCTGTACGTGAGAGGATGTGCGTAACCCAAAGGGATGTCAATGCACTGCCATCTGCCGCAATCAGACCAAGCGACAGCAATTCATGTTGCTAGGACTGTGCCCCACGGCTTCAAGGTTGGTATCACTACCAGCTTCCCACGTGTCCGGACTGCCTCGAGGGGGACCTGGCAAGTGCCAGCGTGCCGTGATGCCATGCCTGGCTAAACAAACGACAGTACGCTGAGCCTGCGGCCGACACTGGCAAACAAGTTCGAACTGATAGATATGCAATGAGGGAGTTTGCTAGCCACTCCGAGGGCATGGAGGAGGGTGAGTTCTCTGAGGCCCGTGAGGATATGGCTGCCCTGGAGAAGGATTACGAGGAGGTAGGCATCGACTCCTATGAGGACGAGGATGAGGGAGAAGAATAAACCAGCTGCCTGGAGCCTGTTCACTATGTTTATTGCAAAATCCTTTCGAAATAAACAGTTTCCTTGCACGGTTTCTTGTCCCCTCTGAGTGCTTTAGCTTCTGCTGCCTTCCCCTTCATGCTGCTGCTGCTCTCACTGTTTGCTGTTCATGACCCTTATCCCTTCCATCGCTGAATGTGAGACCTGCAAAGGGGTCCTTGCCAGGCCCAGGAAGCATAACCCCAGGGACTTTAAATCGAAGCCCTAGGGGTATTCAGTATAGGGAGGAAACGAGGACCAAATCCAGGCACAAACTGTTGAAGGATGAGTCTTCAGTTCCTTTCCGAGTAGGAGTTTAATCCAGTGGTTTCTGTCTTTGAAAGTTAGACTGCTACCCTGTTCTTCCTGCTGCCTCTACATTTACCAACTCTGGAAGCAAGGCTTGGCCCAGACTCTTCTGTGCATTATGAGGGTTTGGGAGTGGGGCTGGGCTGGCCCAGAGTTCCTGGGCATCAAGCCACATCATAAGCTTGGGGGATGGGAGAGAACACAGGCGATCTCCTAGAGTTGTTTGTGCCACTGTACCTCTGAGCAGCTTTGCATAGCTTCCTGTCTTGCTGCTTTGCTGGAGCTGGGGCTGTGCCATTAAAAGACAGGTCATCTCCCCTCTGTTTGTGATTTCTTTCTGGCCTCAGCCTCCTTGCTAGCTGGTGGGAGACTCCTGCTAGGGCCCTGGGGAAAGCTTCGACTTTGCTAACAGGAGCCCCAGGCCCCATGCTGATGTCAGCCTGTGGGGTGGACATGGCTGGGGGGAGGAGGCTTGGATCGCAAAAGAGCAGGAGATGCCAACCCTGCCCTTGCCTTTCTTCCCTGGTGTTTCAGGGAACAGTGCCCTTCCCTAGGGAACAGGTTTGAAGCCCAGCTAAGACAGGGCCCCTGTTTACTCAGCAGAGTAGGCAGGAAGTGGCAGCTGGATACTGCCACACCACACTGCCTCATTAATCATTAACCATGTATGAGCTTGAATGATCAGGGAGACATGGGCCAAAAACAGCTGCTGCTGCCACCTCCACTCCCCTTGCCCTTAGGCTGAGGATGGGAGACCTGTAATCTCCCTGTACCAAAGCTTCCTCAGGTGTCTCCACCCAGAGGCCCTTGCCTGGCAAACCGGCTGGGCCGCTCTGACTAAGCTACTCACCCCAGGAGTGAAGGAAGGAAAGAACTAGTTGAGTGCTTTTAGGGGGCCCTGGTTCTTGACACAGGCAAATGCCAGCTTGAGCCCAAGCAGCTTTAAGTTTCGATCTAAGACGAGCTAGAACTGTCCATGGCTAACCAACCTCCTGTGGAATGAAGTCACACCATTGCTGACTCTGCAGCAGTCCTCCTACTTCCCAGGCAGTTCTCCTGGAAATGGCAACCAGACTTTGGGCCCCTTGCGCCTCTTCTCTCACTCTAGGAACACTGAGACTAAGATCCACACCAATCTGCTTCCACTTTATTCTTGTTTATACATTCTCCTGCTCCCAGATTTGGAGGCAGAACACTATGTGAGCTCAACAGTCCTGCTCAGAGCCATGTTCCGTATCCCACCATTTCCCTTTTCCCAACCCTCACCCACTCCCACTCAGTAAGGCCCCTTGCCCAGGTTTTGCTCTTGGAAGAAAGCAGAAGAGCAGATGCAGGACTAAGATGATTGTCCTGACCCCACTACCCCCAAGTGTAAGAGCAGTCCTGGATGGAATGGGTAGAGATTCCAGTGAGGGATGGGAACCTCTTTCCGAGGCACAAGGGGCCATCTTCTCAACCTGCTGCTTTTTCAGATTTGGGTAGTATGCTGGCCAGGAGCTGGGGGCTGCAGCGCCTCCAGCTGACTGAGGAGGAGAGGAATGTGAGGACGCTGATGCGGGTCCACGATCATCATAGAGGCCAGGAGCTGCCGCAATGCTGAAGAATGCCTGTGGAGGGAGGAGTGCAGGGTGACTGGATGACACCTATCTGTCAACTCAGCTAATACCAGGGGGGAGTCTGAAATACTTGATGCCCCATTCGTTGCTTGCTCACCTGGGGCTTTGTGGGATGCTGAGTTGGTTCTGCACAGCAAGGGCCACACTGTCACCCTTTTGGAACACCATGTCATAAGGGCCTTCTCCAAACATCATGGCATATAGCACGCAGCCTAGGGACTGAGCATAACTTGGTTAGTCCCTAGAAGGGGACCAATGGAGATGACATCGCTCCCCTTACTTCTGTGGTAAAAGACTACATAAGCTAAAAAGAATAAGCTGATCTCAGCCACATGGCACCACCAGGGCACAGAGAAACTGCCAGTCGGTTGGAGGCCTCTGCAGCCTCTGCTTAGCTTAGCCCCTGCTTAGCCAGTGCCTTCAGTACTGACACTGAGCTGTACTCACCTTGTTCGGGGCAGGGATTATACCACATCCGGTGCAACTGGGTACAGTATCAGTGACAGTTCCCAGGAAGGAAGTTGAAGTGGATGGGGACATACTGTGGTTCCTGGGGCCCCATGCAACAGAAACCAATGACCTACTCTACTCCACAGCAGGTACAGAGCCAAAGCCCTCCCTACCCAGATACCCATATGCTCCTTACCCAGACATCAGTCCGCTCATCGATGACACAGTGACTCTGCACAGAGAAGAGCTCTGGGGCTCGGTAGGAGATGGTGCACCGCTGGGCTGCCCAGTCCTGGAACAGTGATCCCAGAGCTCAAAAGTGGGGCACTCATCATGGTCATGTGACCAAACTGGGGCATGCACAAGGGGTGGGAATGGGGAACAGGTGAGAAAAGGAACCTGGAGATTCTTTTACCTGCAGAGTCAAAGCCTGGCGGGAGCCCTCCACATTGATGCATGCTTGATTCATAGAACCCAAGTCCATTAAAACTGGTTGCCCCTCATCTCCGAGCAATATATTGGTGGGCTTCAAGTCCCTGTAGAGAAGTAGAAGTGACCTACGAGCATCTCTGGACAGGAAGGCTGGAATCCCAGCAAGCAAAAGAATCATATAGGCTGTTTCTTGGGAGAACAGAGACCTCCCATTTCTCTTGGTAAGGTTCTTCCTCTGGGCCCCAGCAAGCACACAGGGTCCTCCCACTGACCTGTGGGCATAACCCTTGGCATGAATGGCCTCAAGGCCTCTGCAGATCCCCAGCAGCAGCCAAAGGATTTGATCCTCGGTCAAGAAGTTGCCTTTGTCCTTCAGCCTTTCTATCTCATTCCACAGCGTACCTCTCTGCAACACAAGTTTCCCTACAGTTGGAGATGTTTTTGGAGCCTCTGCTCCTTAGGCCTGATCCCTTCCCTATGTCAAAGCCTATCAGCCCTTTCATGATACACACCTCAAACTCAAAATCTAAAGTGGCCAAACCCAGGACATGGTCCCTGCTTCCTAACATGCTGGACTGCTCACATAGCCCACGGGTAGGTGGCTCTGTTGCAACCCCCTCCATAACCAGGAGTCTTTCTGACCTTGAAGAACGGTAGCAGCAGCCAGGCTTCATGCTTAGCACCCCGCTCCCTCAGACAGTAAGCCACGAGGCGAAGGATGTTGGGGTGATTGAAGAGGCGATGCATGTCGGCTTCTCGCTGGGCCTCCTCCCGGTCCTGCTGCTCGTGACACAGGATTCGCTTCAGGGCGTAGAAGTGTCCATCATGTAACCCTTCCACTAGGTCCACATAGCTGAACCCACTGTGGGCCAAAGGGGTCAATGAAGGGCCATGGTCATCTCCCACATGGCTAAGACCTAGAGAAATTTCCTGGTGGGGAGTGGGGTGTCCTTCCCATTTAGCAGAAACCCTCCCAAGATGTGGCTCTAAGAGAAATCTGAAGAATATTACACTATGAGCTCCTCAGGAGCAGAGATATAGAAATCTTTGAGGTCCTATGGTCATAACAGAGACCTCTGCACGTGACAGATGCTAAATAAATAATAGCCAACACTTATCAAGTACTTATGAACCACGCACTGGGTGAGACATTTTATACACATTATCTCATTTAATCCTCACAACTCCATCAGTGAGGGATGATAATCATCTCCATTAAGCATATGAAAAAAACATGGTTTATCAAGGTCACATGAGGTGGATTTAGCAGGCCTGGCTCCAGAATCCACCTTCTTGATACTGTGTAGCTAGGCTCTGTCAGGTGAGAGAAGATAGGGATAGGGATAAAACCCTTGTGCCCCAAGCACGTGCACACCGCTGTCCTTCAATGACCATAACCTTGAGGCCTAGTTAACTGACTTCCAAACACTCACCCCTCCCCCAGTTTCTGGATGAAGAGGTAGCGCTTATTGTCAATGATGACAGTTCCCCGAGAGCAGACACACAGCGCGTGGCCCATAATGTCTCAGTCATCCTCTTCAAGGACGGTCTGAGGCTATCGAAGAGCTCGTCCAGGGTGAGTGGGCTCTTCCAGGAGATGCGCTGGGGGCCCAGCAGATCATGCTGGAAAGAAAACAACGGCAGGGTCACACAGGTCCGGCACAATCTAGACGACCCATGAAGTACCAATGCGGAGAGCTCAGGCCCAGGTCTCTGGAACCTACACGATTGTCTAGAGAAAATGGGCCTTGCTCCTTCGCCAGCTTCAAGCGGGGGGGTCAGGGGCCTTACGGCCTCAGGACACACAGCGGCTACCGGGCCACTTCCTCCAACCCCAGCCCACCTTTGGGCAGGCCCCGCTCCCACGCCCGTCGCGCCGCAAAGACAACACAGCGTAGTCTCAGAGGACGTGCGAAGCTCACGCCCACTCCTGGCAGGGCCCACCCCCGGCCTAGGAGCCCAGAGTCCGGAATGGGCCAGCCTGCACTCCCCGACTGACCTGGCTCGGGACAGAACGAAGCGCCACCGACCGGAAGCAGTGCTGACATCATCAGTCCGCGGCGGCGTAACGGCCCGCGGTATCTTAGCAACCGCTGGGCATCTGGAGGATGTGGGGGCGCGGAGCTGAGAGGCCCAGGGCGAGCTAGGTCTAGGGGTGGACGGGTCGCAGGACCCTGGTGAGGGTTCTCTGCTTGGCCTTCAGTGGGGGTCAAGACGCAGGCACCTGCGCCAAAGGGGAGCAAAGCCGGGCTCGGCCCGAGGCCCCCAGGACCTCCATCTCCCAATGTTGGAGGTAGGAGGCTTCATACCTCCGGCGCTCTGGGGCAGAAAGCGGCCACTACACTGCAGCCCGGAGGGGATTCCAGGGAGGGGCGGGTCTGGTGGCCTGGTCTCCTTATCCCGTACAGCCTTCCGGGCTCTGGCCTGTATCCCACTACCTCTAGTCTCAGTGGTTAAGAGCTCAGGCTTGTGAACCAGACTTTCAGTTTCTAAATTGAGTGTTAATAGCATACTAGGTGTGTAACCTCGGGCAAGTTACTTAACCTCTCGGATCCTTACTTTTGGTAGCTGTAAAATAGGTATAATAGTACCTAAGGTTAAGTAGCTTAACTGTGAGGCCAGACTGACTAGTTCAAACGCCAGCTCTGTTAACGTAGTTGTGTGACCTTGGACAGACTACTTAATGTTTCCCTCCTTTCCTCTCCTCCTCTGTAAAATGGAAATGATAATTATCTACCTCATGGAGTTGTTTGAAGATTAAATGAGATGTACAGTGTTTAATACAATATCTGACACATAGCCTTCAGTACATGTCAATAAACAGTAATTATTATTACCCTGATCTTCACATCCCATTCTTGAGATTGCAAAGGCAAAAGGAAAAGAAATTCACAAATTTCCAAGCCTTGGCACAAAGCAGTTGTCCTTAACATCTGTTGCCGAGGCAGGGAGGGTAAGCTGGAGAGGGGTGCACTTCCAAAGAAGGTAGAATGGCCAGGAGGGAATTGCTGTTTTGCTGAAACAGTGCTCTCCAGGAAAGAGGTCCTTCTCATGACCTGGTTCCTTCCTTCCACACCCCGGATCACCCTGAAGATTTTCCAACAGTTTCCCTCGATTCTGAACCTGTTTTAGCCCTTTGGTTCTGACATTCATTCATCCAGATTTAACCTACTATGTGCCAGACCCTGTGCTAGAAGCTGAGGATTTGAGATGAACAGGGCACTCCCTGTCTTCAGGGCCCCCAGTCAAGTAAAGCCATGCTTCTCAATTTCAAAGGTGCCTGGGATCACCTGGGAATCTTGTTAAAATACAAGTTCTGATTCTATAGGTCTGAGGTAGGATCTGAGGTTTTGCATTTCTTTTTTGTTTGTTTGTTTTTTTGAGATGGAGTCTCGCTCTGTTGCCCATGCTGGAGTGCAGTGGCAGGATCTCGGTTCACTGCAACCTCTGCCTTCCGGGTTCAAGCAATACTCCTGCCTCAGCCCCACCCCACCCCACCCTCGAGTAGCTGGGAATACAGGCGCGTGCCACCAGGCCCGGCTAATTTTGTTTTTTTTTTTTTGTTTGTTTTTTTGAGACGGA
>NW_016818301.1:1169021-1188157 GCF_001698545.2 Rhinopithecus bieti
TAGTAGAGACGGGGTTTCACCGTGTTAGCCAGGATGGTCTCGATCTCCTGACCTCGTGATCCGCCCGTCTCAGCCTCCCAAAGTGCTGAGATTACAGGCTTGAGCCACCGCGCCCGGCCTCTTTGTATTTTTAGTAGAGACAGGGTTTCGCCCTGTTGGCCAAGCTGGTCTTGAACTCCTGACCTCAAGTGATCCACCCGCCTCGGCCTCCCAAAGTTTTGGGATTACAGGCGTGAGCCATCGCGCCCAGCCAGATTCTCCAGTTCTAACAAGCTCCCAGGTGACATTGATGAAGCTGGTTCGTGAACTGCACTTTAACATGATGTAGTGGATTTTACAAACTAGTAGAGTAAGGGGGTGGCTGCAGGCTGGAGAGGAAGTCCAGGCTAACCGCCTGGCAACTTGAGGTGATCTCCGCCCCCTTGCTCGCTGAGGTTCCCTCCCAGGAATCCGACACGTGACGGTCTGTCCGCCGTCTCAGTCTAGAGGAGCACTGTAAGCGCCATGGCTCCCAAGAAGCTGTCCTGCCTTCGCTCCCTGCTGCTGCCGCTCAGCCTGACGCTACTGCTGCCCCAGGTAAGATGAGGCGGGGAACCAGCCGGCCGGGTGCGGTGACGCGGGATCAGATCCAGCGGATGAGAGAAAGTCCAAAGTAACAACCAAACAACCCGCAGGGGTAGTTCCATCTCCTCCGCTCTTGACAGGCGCGACCCTCGACCCAGGCCTCTGCTGAGCAGCGTCTCTTTCTCTTTGTAGGCAGACACTCGGTCGTTCATAGTGGATCGGGATCATGACAGGTTTCTCCTAGACGGGGCCCCGTTCCGCTATGTATCGGGCAGCCTGCACTACTTTCGGGTACCGCGGGTGCTTTGGGCCGACCGGCTTTTGAAGATGCGATGGAGCGGCCTCAACGCCATACAGTTGTAAGAAGTGCTCGCAAGAGCCGTGGAGGGATGGGATCTACTCTTTCTACCGCCCCCTTAGAAAGGAGGTCGGGACAGGAAGACTGCCAGGACTCCTAGGCCAAGGGTGGGAAAGAGCAGGCCAGGACCTCCTTCCAACTGCTTCCTGGAGATTCCCTGCAAGGCCTGAGCCCTTAGGCCTCCCTGGCGTCTCTCCACCTTGGGCCCTATTAACCTTTTCCTTTCTCAGTTATGTGCCCTGGAACTACCACGAGCCACAGCCTGGGGTCTATAACTTTAATGGCAGCCGGGACCTCATTGCCTTTCTGAATGAGGCAGCTCTAGCGAACCTTTTGGTCATACTGAGACCAGGACCTTACATCTGTGCAGAGTGGGAGATGGTGAGTTAGCTGGAGAAGGGTTAGAACCAGTTATGCTTGTGCAGTTCCTAGACTATTCCCATCTGCCCACACCCTAGGGCCATCTCCAGCACTATACTCAATTCCTTCCCTTCCTACCATCCCCACCACACCCCAAAACAAAACCTACATGCTTCTTTGTTCTCTTTATGTTTGTCTCAGGGGGGTCTCCCATCCTGGTTGCTTCGAAAACCTGAAATTCATCTGAGAACCTCAGATCCAGGTGAGTTGAGACAAAAGATATAATACAGAGGCAAGTAAATAAAAAGGGCCATTTGGGTGCCAAAAGCAGAAGACACCATTCCCAAATTGGAGGTCATCATTCATTTACCAAGTGTTTCCGTCATACCCAGCAGGATGCTAGAAACTGGGGACCAGACAGACCCCATCTTTGTGCTGTAGAGCTTATAATATAGTGGAAGAAACTGATTAAAAAAAAAAAAAAAAAAAATGGCTGGGGGCGGTGGCTCATGCCTGTAATCCCAGCACTTTCGGAGGCCGAGGCGGGTGGATGACCTGAGGTCAGGAGTTTGAGACCCACCTGGCCAACATGGCAAAATGCCATCTCTACTAAAAATACAAAAAATCGGCTGGGCGAGGTGGTGGGTGCCTGTAATCCCAGCTACTTGGGAGGCTGAGGCAGGAGAATCGCTTGGGCCCAGGGATTGGAGGTTGCAGTGAGTCGAGATGGAGCAACTACACTCTAGCCTGGGTGACAGATCGAAAAGACTTTATCTCAAAAAAATAGAAAATCCTATCAGCTGTATCGTCACAAACATTAAATTTAAGTGCTTTTTATCACCCCCATTGCCTCCACCCTGGTCCAAAACATCTCTCTCAGCTGGCTTATTTTATAGCTTCCTAACTGGTTTCCCTTGTTTGCCCTCTCTCCCATACAATCTGTTCTCAGTAGAGCAGCCAGTGTGATCCTGTTCAAATATAAGTTTAAAGATACGTCTCAGATCTTGTCATTTCTCTGCTTAAACCTCTCCAGTAGATTCTCATCTCATTCTTAAGGAATGACCTTAACGACCTTGCTTTGTCACCCAGGCTAATTTATGGAATTAAGGAACCATAAATTCCTTAATGTGGTAGGTCCTACGCAATTGACCCCAGTCACCTCCTCGACATTATTGCTCTTCTCGCCCATGTTCACTCTGCTCCAGCCACAGTGGCCTCATTGCTGTTCTTCAGACCCACCAGGCCTTGGGCTTTGAGGCCTTTGCATGTGGTACTCCTTCATCACAAGCTTCCTGCAGAAGTCACCTTGGGGAGGCCTTCCTGGTTTCTCTTTGCTCTCTCTATACACACATATATATAAAATTTTTATTTTTTTTTGAGACAGAGTCTTGCTCTGTTGCCCAGAGTGCAGTCACGTGACCCTGGCTCTCTGCAATCTCCGACTGCCAGTTTCAAGTGATTCTTCTGCCTCAGCCTCCCGAGTAACTGGGATTGCAGGCACCTACTACCTTGCCCGACAATTTTTTGTGTTTTAGTAGGACAGGTTTTCGCCTGTTTGGCCAGGAGGGTCTCAAACTCTGACTTCGGGTCATCCACCCCCGTCTTGGCCCCGTAAGTGCTGGAAATTACGGACATGAGCCACCACCCTGCCACTCCCCTCCTATATTTTAGGCTCCCCATATTACACCATTTTTTTGTTTTGAGATGGAGTTTTTGCTCTGATTGCCCAGGATGGGAGTGCAGTGGTGCAGTGTCAGCTCACTGCAACCTCTGCCTTCCCGGGTTCAGTGATTTCCTGCCTCAGCCTCCTGAAGTGCTGGGATTACAGGCACACACCACCATGGCCAGCTAATTTTTTTGTATTTTTAGTAGAGACAGGGTTTCACCTATGTTGGCCAGGGATGGCCTCAATCTGTTACCTTGTGATCTGCCTGCCTCAGCCTCCAAAGTGCTGGGATTACAGGCATGCAGCCCGCTGCGCCCAGGCATTACCCTGTATTTTATCCTCCTTCCTTGCATAGGGAACAATATTTTTATTTTATGTTTTATATTTTTCTTTTGAGATGGATCTTGCTTATTTGTCACCAGGCTAGAGTGCGATGGCAATGAGGTAATCTCACACAGCCTCTTGCCTTCCCGATATAGCCAATTCTCTTGTCTCAGCCTCCTGAAGTGGCTGGGGCTACAGGTGCATGCCCCACCATGCCAGGCAACTTTTGTATTTTTTAAGTAGAGACGGCATTTTGCCGTTTTGGCCAGGCAGGCTCAAACTCCTGACCTCAGGTGATCCATCACCTCAGCCTCCCAAAATACTGGGATTCCAGGCATAAGCCACCATTGCCAAGGCCATGTCTTTTTTTTTTTTTTTTTTAAGAGACAGGGATTGGCCAGGCGCCGGTGGCTCAAGCCTGTAATCCCAGCATTTGGGAGGCGAGGTACGGGTGGATCACGAGGTCAGTAGAATCGAGGACCATCCTGGCTAACATGGTGAAACCCCGTCTCTACCAAAAAATCAAAAACAGCCAGGCGAGGTGGCGGGCACCTGTAGTCCCAGCTACTCGTGGAGGCTGAGGCAGGAGAATGGCGTAAACCTGGGAGGCGGAGCTTGCAGTGAGGCTGAGATCCGGCCACTGCACTCCAGCTCTGGGCAACAGAGCGAGACTCCGTCTCAAAAAAAAAAAAAGAGACAGGGTTTCACCATGTTGTCCCACTGGTCTCAAACTCCTGGGCTCAAGTGATCCACCTGCCTCAGAGTCCCAGAGTGCTGGGATTGCAGGTGTGAGCCACCACACTCAGCCAGGAATAGAATATTTTAAATTATTGTGTGCATGAAGCAAAGTTTGTGCACATTGAACCATCAGAAGTTAAAGGGTCAGATGTGGAATTTTCCACTTGTAGTATCATGTTGATGCTCAAAAATTTCAAATTTTGGAGCATTTTAAATTTCAGATTAAGGGTACTCAACCTATATAATAATGTTTTAATTGCTTATTTAAATCACCTGCATTATCAGTTACATCATTCTACATTTCCGTGAATTCCCATACTTTGTACCAATCTCAGGTATAAGTTGATTACATAATAATAGCTCTAGGCTATGTATTTAACATTTTTCTTATGTTTATTTTTTGTGTAGATACCATTAAATTCACATAAGCATCTTACTTTTTTTTTTTTTTTGAGACAGAGTCTCACTCTGTCGCCCAGGCTGGAGTGCAGTGGCGCAATCCCCACTCACTGCAACCTCCACCTCCCGGGTTCAAGTGATTCTCCTGCCTCAGCCTCCAGAGTAGCCGGGATTACAGGTGCCCACCACCACACCTGGCTAATTTTTTGTTGTATTTTTAGTAGAGACGGGGTTTCACTATGTTGGCCAGGCTGGTCTTGAACTCCTGATCTCGTGATCCGCCCGCCTCGGTCTCCCAAAGTGTTGGGATTACAGGCATGAGCAACCATGCCCAGCCTACATTTGTTTTTAAGAGACACTACTTTAAGCTTAGTTTCCTATGTTCAAATTTCATTGACAGGCAAATATACAAGGTGCTTAGGGTTAGGAATTTCTTGACAAGAGTCATTGCTTCCCATATTTAGTGGTGAGCAAGTGTGATGGTAGCCCCTAACGCAGAAGCTCTGCTCCTTCTTTTAGACTTCCTTGCCGCAGTAGACTCCTGGTTCAAGGTCTTGCTGCCCAAGATATATCCATGGCTTTACCACAATGGGGGCAACATCATTAGCATTCAGGTACAAAGGGGAAGTGACTGGGGCAGGGGAAAGAGGTACAAGGGGTCCTTGACCTCAATCCCATAGCTGGGTTCCACTTTCCCTCCCCTCTGGCAGGTGGAGAATGAATACGGTAGCTACGGAGCCTGTGACTTCAGTTACATGAGGCACTTGGCTGGACTCTTCCGTGCACTACTAGGAGAAAAGATCTTGCTCTTCACCACAGATGGGCCTGAAGGACTCAAGTGTGGCTCCCTCCAGGGACTCTATACCACTGTAGATTTTGGCCCAGGTCTCAAGCAAGGGCTGGGAGTGGAGTCTGGGGAAGTGACACCTCTTCCACGATATTTATCTTTTTCTTTTGCCTCCTTTTCACAGCTGACAACATGACCAAAATCTTTACCCTGCTTCGGAAGTATGAACCCCATGGGCCATTGGTGAGGGGCCAGAGGAGAATCAGGGAATCAGGGATAGGAATGGGTCCAGCTTAGTTCCATCTCACTCACAGCTTCTTTCATTTCACACTCTAGGTAAACTCTGAGTACTACACAGGCTGGCTGGATTACTGGGGCCAGAATCACTCCACAAGGTCTGTGTCAGCTGTAACCAAAGGACTAGAGAACATGCTCAAGTTGGGAGCCAGTGTGAACATGTAAGTAAAGACACTGGGGGCAATATGAATCTGCAGCTGGGAGTTGGGGATGAAAGTTAAGATTCAGTGAGTCAGCTTTTACCTGTTCCCCCACCCTCTCTCACTTCAGGTACATGTTCCATGGAGGTACCAACTTTGGATATTGGAATGGTGAGTCCAGATGGTCCCTGGGATGGAAGCAGGGAGGTAAGAAGGAATTAGAATCTAAGGGCCAGGTGGATTAGGATGTCTAGAAGCTGAATATGGCCACCACTGCCCCCTCTGATGGCAAAATTCTCTGCATGAAATATGCTTAGTAGTGCCTGTCATCTGAAATACATGTTGAATTAAATTGACTCAACTTCAGGTGCCGATAAGAAGGGACGCTTCCTTTCAATTACTACCAGCTATGACTATGATGCACCTATATCTGAAGCAGGGGACCCCACACCTAAGCTTTTTGCTCTTCGAGATGTCATCAGCAAGGTACCCTACCACTTCATTAAGCTCCAAAGGCTTTTATTAATTTGGAGGAAGGGAGTGCCCACATTGTAAAGGGATCCCATAAATTGGTGGTTATTGTCTGGGCCACAGAGCCCTCTGAGCATCCCACTGAGGCATTTCCCATTCACCCAAATGGAAATATGTGTGAAGACACACAGGTGTGCAAAATTACTGAGCCTCCATGACCCCTGAAGCTCTTCCCTGGGCCCCAGGTTAGGAACTTTGCCCTAGAGTCTTGGAATAGGTATTGTTTTCTGTGGTTTTCCTATGGCTCCTGAGAGAATTTGGGCTCAGTTCCAGGAAGTTCCTTTGGGACCTGTACCTCCCCCCAGCCCCAAGATGATGCTTGGACCTTTGACTCTGCACCTGGTAAGTTCCTCCACATCTTTTCTCTAATACCACACCTATTTTTTCTAGCTAGCCTATTCTTTCTTGTCCTCTATCCAGAAACTTCCCTGATATTCTCATTCTTCTCCCTTATTCTAATAGGTTGGGCATTTGCTGGCTTTCCTAGACTTGTTATGCCCTGGTGGGCCCATTCATTCAATCTTGCCAATGACCTTTGAGGCTGTCAAGCAGGTAAGGCATAAACCCACATCTGGTGGAGAAGACAACCTCCCTCAACAGCTACAGCCAAAAGTTCCTTGGCTATAGCCACAGTGTCCTATTTCTGTTTGTCTGAAGTACTCATTCTTCCATACCCAGGACCGTGGCTTCATGTTGTACCGAAACTATATGACCCATACCATTTTTGAACCAACACCATTCTGGGTGCCAAATAATGGAGTCCATGATCGTGCCTATGTGATGGTGGATGGGGTGAGAACCTAATTCCAGGCCGCAAGCCCCAAACTCCTCCCTTCCCCAGGAAGCATTAGCCTTAAGTTCCCCATATTTACACTTTTCCATCTGCCTGCTCTCATTTGCAGAGGGTTCCAGGGATAAGCTGGGATGAGGAAGAGTTTGATTAAGGATAGAGTTCTAGAATAGATGGGTGATAGATGGCTACATTCTCTCTGCCCTCCAAATAAGTATCCTAATGTGGTTTCCTATGCAGTGGCTAAGAGCTAATGCTGAGCCTTGCTCCTATCCTATCTCCTATCCACAGGTGTTCCAGGGTGTTTTGGAGCGAAATATGAGAGACAAACTACTTTTGACAGGGAAAGTGGGGTCCAAACTGGATATCTTGGTGGAGAATATGGGGAGGCTCAGTTTTGGGTCTAACAGCAGTGACTTCAAGGTGAGCTAGCTTTGCCTAGTTACATCCCAGGGCTTGATTAAGGATAGCTTGGCCTCAAAGCTTAGTGAATGATGACTTTTCATTTTCCTTCCCTACAGGGCCTGTTGGAGCCACCAATTCTGGGGCAAACAATCCTTACCCAGTGGATGATGTTCCCTCTGAAAATTGATAACCTTGTAAAGTGGTGGTTTCCCCTCCAGTTGCCAAAATGGCCATATCCTCAAGCTCCTTCTGGCCCCACATTCTACTCCAAAACATTTCCAATTTTAGGCTCAGTTGGGGACACATTTCTACATCTACCTGGATGGACCAAGGTATTGCTAATGGTGGTGGTTTGGGTAGCAGGGAGGTAAAAGAGAAAAATCACAGGAGGGGAGCAGAAAGTATCCTCTGATTAGAAACCCAAAAGGGTATGATTCTACCCCTGAAGAGCTGACCCTTTCTTTTCCCCTCTTTCCTGCTCCCTATTCCCCAGGGCCAAATCTGGATCAATGGATTTAACTTGGGCCGGTACTGGACAAAGCAGGGGCCACAACAGACCCTCTACGTGCCAAGATTCCTGCTGTTTCCTAGGGGAGCCCTCAACAAAATCACATTGCTGGAACTAGAAAATGTACCTCCCCAGCCCCAAGTCCAATTTTTGGATAAGCCTATCCTCAATAGCACTAGTACTTTGCACAGGACACATACCAATTCCCTTTCAGCTGATACACTGAGTGCCTCTGAACCAATGGAGTTAAGTGGACACTGAAAGAAAGGTAGGCCGGGTGTGGTGGCTCACGCCTATAATCCCAGCACTTTGGGAGGCTGAGACGGGTGGATCACCTGAGGTCAGGAGTTCAAGACCAGCCTGGCCAACATGGTGAAACCCCGTCTCCACTAAAAATACAAAAATTAGCCGGGTGTGAGGGTGGGCTGCTTGTAATCCCAGCTACTTGGGAAGCTGAGGCAGGAGAATTGCTTGAACCCAGGAGGCGGAGGTTGCCGTGAGTGGAGATCGTGCCACTGCACTCCAGCCTGGGTGACAGTGAGACTCCATCTCAAAAAAAAAAAAAAAAAAAAAAAAAGAAAGGTAACCCTTGGACCTGGGACATGGAGTGGGCAGGATCCCTTGGTGCTGGCCACAGTGACCATAAGGAATTAAAGGCCACAATGCCTCTGAATGTAAGTACAAGCACACATTCCTTGCCAAACTTTATTGTGATTAAAGTTCCAGAGACAGTACCAGCTCCACATGCCTCTGTGGCCCTGTCTTTGCCCTGGTTCCCGAGTGTCCTTCACCCCTATCTTCCAAATAACCTCTGGTTTCATGGGGATGAGAAAACCTAGGGCTGTTGTGAATGTGCCCTCAGGTCCCTGAGTTGGCCCCAGGTAGAGCTGTAAGAGATCAGGAAGAGGGCCTCCCTGCCTGACGGCGATGATCCTGGAGGCAACGTGTGGAGCAGAAAGAGAAGTCGAGGTAGTGAAAGGGAGTGAGGCCTTGGAGGGATGCCCCACAACTCCAGCAGCGTCTGAACAAGAGGAAGAAAAATGGCTGGACAGGTACCCCAGAAACTTTCCAATCCACGCTCTCCCCATCCCTCCTCCTGCCATTTCTGTTTTCACTGCAGCATCTGCCAGAAACATCTCAAATCTCCTCAATAACCCTTCTGAATACTGTGCAGGCACTCATTTCACCCCCAATGGTCCCTGCAACATTACAGTACACCCACTCCCTCATCCCCCACCCCATACCGAGTATTGACGATTGCAGAGTCAGGGATTGGAGGGGTAGGGGCTCCCAACTGGGCAGCGAGTCGGCGATCTGCAGCCAGAGCTCTCTGAGGGAGACAAGTTGTGTTAAGAACAAGGCCCCAGTGGTGAGTAGAGCACCAAGAGGTGACAGCTGCAAGCTGGGGAAGGGGCTAGACCTCTAGGAAGCCTTTCCATGGACAAGAGAACCTCCAGTCTCACCTTCTCTTGGTCACTGAGGGCGGCAAATCGCCGCTGCTCTTCTCGTTCACGCTCCTCCTGCTCCTGCTGCCTCCGCTGCTGTTCCTCCCGTTGCCGCCGGGCTGCCTTCTGCTCCCTTTTCCGTGTAGCCTGCCGTGCCTCCATTTCTGGTGTCAATGGTCCTGGCACCTGGAGGATTTCAAATATAAGACCCTATAAGCTCTCCTTGGTAAAACTGCAAGAATTAGAAAGGATCTAGCCAGGAACAGTGATGCCTTCCCACTCTGCTCGTCCTTCCTATTCCAGCTGACCTGAGCCTTGTTGTAATCATAGGCATCTGGATTCTTCTCCATGAACCTTCGGAACTCATTACGTGTTGATTTGTCAGCCGCAACAGTATAAGGTGGCCGGGCCCGAGAGTCCCTAGGTGCAAAAACTCCAAAAATGGGTTTAACTTGCCTCCTACCTTTCCTAACATCACCCAACCAGATCAAGAGAATATTGTCAAGTAGCCAGTGCCAACTTTAACCTCCAAATTATCCTCTCTATACCCAAAATGACTCAGGATAGGGACCTTTACTCACTGCACAGTGGGGTCGGCACCTGCTTCCAGCAGCAGACGAACCACTGAGCCTCTGCCAGCTGCAGCTGCTGCATGCAGGAGAGTAAAGCCACCGGAGCCCAAGGGGGCACTGAGCAGAGACAGAATTCCAGCGTCTGCAGGGCTGGGTGTTAGCTGGAGCTTCAGCACTCCAAAATCTCCAGCTCGGCAAGCAGCAAGCAGTGCATCCCAGGGCTCTCGCTGACCAGGGGCTTTGGCCTCATCCAGCAAAGGACCCAAGGGGGCTGCAACTGCCTGGGATGACTGTGTGGAAGGCTCATCTTCTTGAGGTTGCTGGAGAAGAACCCGATGTGCCCCAGCCTCCTGGTCTCGGCTTTTCTCCTTCTTATTCCTTTTTCTCCTTCTCCGCTTGGGCAATACTTCAGACTCACGAAGATCCAGAGTCCCCACAGTCAACTCCACTAACTCCAACTCTACCTGAAAGCCATCTTCTCCCTCCGACCCTGAACCTAGGGAAAAACCTGACATGTGAAATCCATCTAGGGAGTACTCAGAGGGTGGAAGCAGATGCATAAGAATGAAAGCCTGAAATGAAATTGTTTTTGTCACCCAGATAAAGTAGCACATCAAGAGTTGAGTCCATTATATCACATGCAGAAATGAGACTCTCAGCCCAGACAAGAACAAGTCGCTGGACTCTCCCTGTGAGCAGCCTTAGGATGCTACACAATAGAGGAAAACATGGAAGCAGCCCTCAGTCTCAAACCACAGCATCCAATCAAAGATAAACTATGTGAGATCCATGCAACACATCCACGCATCTGCTCCACGCGAAGACTTTCTTAGCTCTGGGGAAACATCCATAACAAAAGAGATAATAGATTTGGAAAGGTCACTAAACATGTCTCAGCAATTGCTAAGATACAGACACTGTGTGGGTGTGTGTTTAAATAAGGAAATGGGTCAGTTATGAGAGTAGGGAATTTGCCACTGCATTTTTAGGACAGAAACTCAGATCTGACAGTTGCCAGATAGTAATCAAACCCTGTTTGGGAGATTCCTCATTCTGCCCAAGTGCTTCCTTTTCATCACTGCAGATCTTTCTTATTTCTTCCTCAGTAGGCTTCTTTCTCTCCTCTCTTACTGTTTTCCAGTGTGTCTGAGGTAAGTGCAGTCTGACTGCTTCCCGAGGGTCATCTTCTGCCATAAAACAAAAGATCTTTCTCAACCTTATCTGAGGAGAAGCTAGTGGAGATTTCTCTCAATGCAGATGTAGCTGGGCTGCAGTGCAAGGCTTAGAAAGTCCTCTGGATATACCAATGAGAATGGAGGCTTACGTTGGAGAGAACAGGAAGGTCTAGGGAATTGGGATCTGGAGCAAAGGCTCACCATAGACATGCAAAGTGGTCAGCTTATGGAGCACACGCTGTAGCTCTTGGAAGGTGGGTCTGCGGGTGGCGAGGGGGATATCCCAAAGTCGGGGATCCCCCCTTTGCAGGGGTGCCCCCTTGCCTCCAAAGAACAAAGACCGGCCAGAGCGGGGAGCACGCAACAGTATTGTACCAGCCTCCTCCAGCGCCTTAGCCCAGCCTGGCCCTGCCAGCAGGTCACGAACATCCTAGAAAAGAGAGTAACTCAGTCCTGCATACCTTCACTTGGTATTTTTAAATCTCCAACTAAAAAAACGGCCCACAGAAGTGCAAGGAGTGGAAAGTAGAGGATAACACGGAGAAACAATGAGAGGACTAAGGCTCCTGGGGAATCCCTCATCTACCTTTGTCTACCTATAATGAAAATTGGAAGGATATGAGTCAAAAACCTTCCTACTTAACAGTGAGTTGAACTGAGATGCAAAAAGAGTATGGATCCGTACCACCAGAGCTAAAAGGCTTAACTCACCTTATATAGTGTGGCTTCATTGTAGCGTCTCAGGTTGGCTCCAGCAGAGCGTGATGGCCCACCCCGGGCATCCCGAAGCCCCTGGGCTGTGCCTCGCTTGGCCCGCACCGTATAGCGGTGAAAGGTTTTGTGTGTCACCACTTCTCTTCTGTAGACAGCACAGGCTCAGTACTGGAGACCAGCTGGTGCTCCCTAGCTAACAGGATCCACTCCATCCTCACCCCCATGCAGCACCCTCTCACCCTTGAAATATGGCACCAGCAAAGTGCCCAGCTGCAGCCATGAGCACCACACAGTCTCTGGGACCTCTACTTTGCAGGTTCTGTAGCAGCAGTTCTGCCTCTCCTGGGGGATCCTTGATGACAGAGAAGCATCAGAAACATATCTGTTGCATTCACTGAGAGCAAGAAACCAAGGGCCAATTTTCACATACATTATTTCATTTAATATTACCACCCTGAGACTTGTTTCCATTTGACAAACAAGGAAATCTGAGGCTTGGAGAGGTAGTTAAGATGAAGTGGTAGAATCACAATTCAAACCTAAATTGGTTGGTTTCCAAACTTAATTCCCTTAAACTTAAAATTCAGGCCAGTTTCAATCCAAAACTATGTTGTCAAGCGTGATACCCACACCCAACAGGAAGGAAAAGAAGCAGGGAGAAATGCACTAGGCTAAGTAAAATCTAGGCTGGGTGTATAAAAAGCTGGGGTTAGCCATACAACCTGTACTGTCACTTGCCTGATGAGGGCCTAGGACACAGCGGTAGGCATAAAGAAACTGGCCCTGGGCATTCTGGAAAAGAACCCGATGAGGGAAAAAGCCTTGGGGTTGGCTAAACTTCTCAAATGTAGCCCTCTCCTGATCCAGTGTCTGCAAGTCCTCCTCACTGGCTGAGTCTGAGTCTTCTGATCCCGAGATGCTGGAAAGATCTCCTGAGGACAGACAACATGAGATACATAAGTTTGGTACCCCATCTTTGTTCTTTGCTCAAACTCTAAACTAGTGCTTTCTTATACCTCCATGTCCTACTCCTACATAGGTCCCCCTACCAGTCATCACCTGTGGAGCTCTGCTTTTCAAAGTCCAGGGCAGACAGGAGAGGCTTGTCCTTGAGACGTTGCTTTAGGTTAAACCGATGCCAGTCAAGCTTATAATGTTCCCTCTAGTACAAAAACAAAGAGTGAAATAAAGGTAGAAATATGCCCCAGCCTGGCCTTGTGTACTGGCCAAGACCAGTTATAGAATTCTAGGAAGTACGACCAGGTAACACCAACTGCCTCAGTCAAAGCATGGACCTTTATGAAGACAAATCAAATGTCTACCTCTCCACACCCACCATTACACTTTTGCTTCTAACATCTAGTTCTGCACCTGACCTATTACCTGTTCTTGGTGGTTCTGGAAGGTTTGGTCACAGGATGAACAGAATAACTTGTCTGAAATATCCACAGGACCCTGGAGTAGCTTTCTTTCTGGGCTTTCTCTCTCCCCTGAGCCTAAATAAGGGAAGAGGAATTAGACATAGAAAGGGAGCCCAAATCCACAGTGACAAGAATTATATTCAGTGTGTGATATACAAAGCAGAGGAGGATACAAGAGATGGCATGATACTGCCTTCAAGGAATTTACACTCTAGTAGTCTTGAAATAAACAGTACAGCAATCACTTAATGCAATAAACATGCTTCTGAAAAGATGTATGTAAAATGAATGGAAATAAAATTGGCCAGACGCAGTGGCTCACGCCTGTAATCCCAGCACTTTGGGAGGCTGAGGCGGACAGATCAGGAAGTCAGGAGATCGAGACCATCCTGGCTAACACGGTGAAACCCCGTCTCTACTAAAAATACAAAAAATTAGCCAGGCTTAGTGGCAGGCGCCTGCAGTCCCAGCTACTCAGGAGGCTGAGGCAGGAGAATGGCGTGAACCCGGAGGCGGAGCTTGCAGTGAGCTTGCAGTGAGATTGCGCCACTGCACTCCAGCCTGGGCGACAGAGTGAGACTCTGTCTCAAGAAAAACAAATACATAAAAAATAAAGTAAAATGAATGTAAATAAAAGCTGGCCCTGGGCATTCTGGAAAAGAACCCGATGAGGGTAAAAGCCTTGGGGTCGGTTAAACTTCTCAAATGCAGCCCTCTCCCGGGATCCAGCGAATGCAAGTCCTCCCCACTGGCTGAGTCTGAGTCTGAGTCTTCTCTAATTTAAATTAGCCAAACAGATTGTTTAGGCGAATCCTAAAGAAAATAATTTCGGTTCAGTTTAAAATTATTTTAACTGAACAAAACCACTTCCCAAATGCTATTTTTTAAAGTTTACATTTCCAATTAGTGTACAGTTTGTCTAAGAAGAGGTGCAAGAAAAGATTTAGCCAAACTAGAGTTACACAGAACAGGCCCGACACGGTGGCTCAGGCCTGTAATCTCAGCACTGTGGGAGGCTGACACAGGCAGATCACTTGAGGCCAGGAGTTTGAGACTAGCCTGGCCAACATGGTGAAACCCCATCTCTACTAAAAATACAGTAATTAGCTGGGCGTGGTGGTGCGGGCCTGTAGTCCCAGCTACTCGGGAGGCTGAGGCAGGAGAATCACTTGAACCCGGGAGGCGGAGATTACAGTGGGCGGAAATCCTGCCACTGCACTCCAGCCTGGGCGACAGGGCAAGACTCTAAAAAATTAAAGCTATACAAAACAAATAATACATTGTTTTATATTCAGCAAAAAGGAATAATTTGAGTGGGGCCCGGTTAAATGTGGAATATATCTGACAACTTTATCTCTACAAAGTTTAAAATGTTTTTGAAGGGAATGGTGTTAACGTGAGGAGACATACGCGATGGCAAAAAGACTTGTTTGAAAACAAGGGCTGTGCTGGAAATTACCCAGAGATTAAGTTAATTTAATCAAGCAGAAAGATAAATCAACTGGTCTCCTAAGCTCGGGAGTACCAATAAGAATGTGTTCCCTGAACGAGCAATACGCTCTAAGGAGCCCTGTCACGTTTCACATGAAACCTTCCCGGATACCTGAACAGGAAGTTCGCGGAGCCCGGGCCAGAGCCTCCCCAGGCGCGTGGCTCACCAAGCTCAGGCCCTGAAGGACCGGAGCATCCGCACTGAGGTCAAACAGGGAGATCGACGCAGGAGCCTGGGCTGCATCTGGAGCCGGCGACATGGCTGAGCAGAAATTACTTAGCAGCAGCTCCTGGAGTAGAAAGCTTGTCAGAAACAGAGCTCCTGCAAACGAGATCCTACTGCTGCGTCTCCTGCCTGCCTGACTTCGTTTCTCCTGCACCGCAAGGCTTCTCGTCCCTCATCCTGCTACCAGCTGTGAGATGAATACCTTGACCCCAGTCCGGTTTCTCAAACCCCCAGGCTCGGCCCACAAAAGAATGAAATGGGCATCCAGCTCCCAAATCGAGTCCAACAGAGTTAAACATCACTGAGGTTGCCTAGCCGAACTTTCTTCGGTACCCATGCGACCAGCAATGACTGGCCCGCGTAAACTCGCCCACGCCCTTAGAAGCCGCACCAACCGTCCCGAGAGCTGAGCGGCACGCAAGTCCTCAAGTCGACAGCCGGATTTCTGCAGCACAACAATCACCGTCACTACGGAGCAGCGAAGAGGACAACCGGCGGCGTCCGCACCTGAGCCCCGCCCCACGTACAGCACACTATTGGGCCGCTGATTGTCCGAGACCCGCCTCGAGCCTTTAGTCTCGTCCCTGAAGCCGAGAATTGGCAGTTGTGTCTCCACCCCCCGTGCTTATTGGCCAGCCTGGCTGCGGGTGACAGTGAGTGGCAGACACCGGGCCTAGCGCTCCGGATCGGGCCGAGCTGAGCCGAGCCGAGCCGGCGGAGCCTCTGGAATCACACGGGTAGCTGTTTCTGAGGTGAGACGTGAGACGGTTATTGGAATCCCAGGGCCCGTGTCTGGCCTTGTCCAAGGGTGCCTGCGGAGCCCTAAGTGAGCTCGCGGCAGGTAACGGGGGAAGGGGCGCCGCTGGCGGGGCGGGGGCGTGCAGCCGGAATGTTTTGATTGCGGGCGCGCGCAGACGAGGGCGCGCGCGGGCGCCGGGGCCGCGCGCAAGGTTGTCCGCTGTTGGGAGCTGCCAGCCCTTGGCCTGGGGCCGGGCGACCCTGGGGCGAAGTGGACTCCGGTCTGCGGTCGCCGCGGCTGGATGTGGGGAGGCAAGCCAGCCCACCCGGGCTATCAGCTGTAGGGCTGACTCGATCCCCGGAACATCCGCAGGAACCCCTGAGCCCAGGCCCAGCCGGCCGGGGCTCCACGGGCCCTGGTCCACACGGACCCTGTGAGTGGTGACTTCCCTGAGGGGCAGGACTCTCACTTGCCCAGGGAATCCCACCGGGGCCAGGCTGGGCCAAGATCCACGGCCCCCGGGGGCTGCACGGACAGGTGAGTACTACGACCATGCCTGGCTCCCAGGACCTAGGGAACCCACAAATTCACCTAGGATCGGGGATCTACACTGACCCAGTCAAGGTTTCCCATCCAGCAGGTTTGCTCACCGGCTGGATCTTTGGTGCTAGGGAAGTAAGAAGAGAGTGACCAGAAAGGTCCTCTTGAGGAAAGACTCTCTTGGGGTTTTGTGGACCCTGAGAAGTATGTCATTTCTGAGGCTAAGGTGGAGCAATGGAGAGATAGTCCAGAGGGGCCCCTGGCCTCAGGTCTGTACCCACTCATTCTCCATGGGGTCCCTAAGTTACTTCTTGAGACTCTGGAGTTGGAACAGTGGCCCTGTTTAGCGCAGCCAGAGGAAGTGCTGGTAGTCCTGGGCTGGAAGGGTGCTTCTTCCTCACTGCAGCCTTCCTGCCCCATGCTTGGCCTCCTCTTCATGGGGTGTGGATGGGTGGGAGGGTGGGGTTCCTTTTTATCCCCACTCCCCACTCTCTGGGGCCTGACATCTTCTCCTCCAGCAGCTGCAGAGCATCGAGGGCTGGAGTGGAGCACATACTGTCCATGGAGCTGGTAGGGCCATGTGCTTTTCTCAAACATTTGTTTGCAAAGTGCTTCCAACCTGCTAGTCTCTTGGGAGACCAGGGTTCCCAAGATGGGTGGGGGAGGGACTTTTCTGTCCGTTAAATAGAAGATGAAACAGCCCCCAACAAAGGGGCAGATTCTGGCTTTGGGCCAGGAAGGCAGCAGTAGACACCCAGACTGGCCAGAGTTAAGGCCCCCCTAGCCCTGAGCTTACTGCCTTCCTTGTGTTACTACTTCTCTGCCTCTGAGCCAAGCAGGCTGGTAGTGGAGACAAAGCCCAAGGGTACTTTCTTACTCCTTTTTGCACTAGGCAGGGCAGCCCGTGGGCAGCAGCTGGAACTGAATCAGGGTCTCTTCTTCCTCATTGGCAGGTGGTCAAGGTGGACAGGGGGTGGTGGTGATGGCGCAGTTTGACACTGAATACCAGCGCCTAGAGGCCTCCTACAGTGATTCACCCCCAGGGGAGGAGGACCTGTTGGTGCACGTCGCTGAGGGGAGCAAGTGTGAGTTCTTGGACATGACAGCCATAGGGAGAGCTGATGGAAGACCATGGAGGGAGCAAGGGGCTTGTGTTCTCCCAGAGCTCTGACATCTCTGTTCCTATCCCACAGCACCGTGGCACCATATTGAAAACCTTGACCTCTTCTTCTCTCGAATATCCTTTTGTGTTTCTGAGTTGGAGCTCTGGGACCTTTAGTGTCTCTCTAAGCCAGGTCTCTGGTGGAAGGTGGGGGTAGGTTTGACTCTAATATCTGGAATGGGGAATGGAGCTCATCCTGAGGCTGAAAGAGGCTGGTGAAATCATCATTAAGTAATGATAGCCCACATTTACCAAGATCTGTTGCCCGTGTCTACTTTGTGGTGTTAATTTGTGGAGCCTTTCTAAGGCTAAGCCTCCATTTTTTTTTTTTTTTTTTTTTTTTTTTTTTTTTTTTTTGAGATTGAGTCTCTGTTGCTGCTAGAGTCCAGGGGCAATCTCAGCTCACTGCAACCTCCACCTGCCGGGTTCAAGCGATTCTCCTGCGTCAGTCTCCCATGTAGCTGGGATTACAGGCACCTACCACGATGCCTGGCTATTTTTTTGTATTTTTCATAGAGACAGGGTTTCACCATTGTTGACAAGGCTGGTCTTGAACCTCCTGACCTCAAGTGATCCACCCGCCTCAGCCTCCCAAAATGTTAGGATTACAGGTGTGAGCCACCACACCCAGCCAAGCCTCGTTTTTGATGGGATGTTAATAATCGTAAAAAGTAACATCTTTTGACTCATTCTGTGTCAGCTCTGTGTTAAATACTTTATATGCATTATCTCAGACCTAATACTCCCATGAGATAAGTGTTATTCATTCCTAATGTGCCACTGTGGACGGACAAAAGTTGAGAGGTTAAGTAACTTGGTAAAGTCACACAGCTAGAAAGTCACAGAGCCAGGACTTAAGCTTGAGTGTGTTGACACCAAAGTCTGTGCTCTTACCTGCTGTCTTTACTGACCACTTTTTCTTAACAATTATACGTTTATAATCTGCACCAGAAGAATGGCTTCACATGTATGCTCATCGGGGAGATCTTTGAGCTCATGTAAGTATAAGAAGGGACAGATGATGTGGTAAAAGAATACGTGTCTTTCCTCTCCTTGCACTCACGCCTGGCCCAACCTGCCAGTACAACTCAGTCCTAGGCTAAAACTTTGTAGACCTCTGTAATTCAGGGACTGGGTGTGGCACCAAAACTTACAGCTTCACCTTTCTTTTTTTTGAGATGGAGTGAGTCTCACTCTGTCGCCCAGGCAGGAGTGCAGTGGTGCGATCTTGGCTCGGTGCAATCTCTGCCTCCCAGGTTCAAGTGATTCTCCTGCCTCAGCCTCCTTAGTAGCTGGGACAACAGGCATGTGCCACCATGCCTGGCTAATTGTTTTTGTATTTTTAGTAGAGATGGGATTTCACCAAGTTGACCAGGCTGGTCTCCAACTCCTGACCTCAGGTTAGGTTATTCACCTACCTCGGCCTCCCAAAGTGCAGGGATTACAGGCATGAGCCACCATGCCCGGCCAAGCTTTCCCACAAGAAAAGCTTTCCAAGGCTTATCTCTTCCGTGAAGAGAACCCAGGTCTTGGTTGGGTGCGGCAGCTTACACCTATAATCCCAGCACTTTGGGAGGCCCTAAAAATACAAAAATTAGCCGGGTGTGGTGGCGCATGCCTGTAGTCCCAGCTTCTTGGGAGGCTGAGGCACAAGAATCACTTGAACCTGGGAGGTGGAGGTTGCAGTGAGCTGAGATTGTGTCACTGCACTGCAGCCCTGGTGACGGAGTGAGACTCTCTCTCAAAAAAAAAAAAAAAAAAAAAAAAAAAAAAAAAAAAAAAAC
>NW_016818301.1:1188582-1206938 GCF_001698545.2 Rhinopithecus bieti
AAAAAAAAAAAAAAAAAAAAAAGGAAAAGAAAAAAGAACTCAGGTCTTGACCTTGATCATCTCAACGCTCCAGTGGAAAGTACATTGTTCAGTCAGGAGGTCTCAGAGATGCCAGCCACAGAGAAAAGCCTCTGTTCTGCCTTGGCTGTACCATGGCCTGCTCCTAGGCAGAGAGCCTCCTGGGAGAGAGAAGCCATATAGCATTGCCAAAGGGGAAGGGGCTAAGAAGCCCTCCTTCAATCAGAAAACTCCCCCAAGGGCTTTTAACTACAACCTCAAAAGGCAATCAGGGACTGGAGATCAGAGACCCACAGGATGAAACCTTCAAGAGTCCAGAAGTGGTGGCTGAGGTTACCATGAGGTGAGGAAAGCAGGCTGCAGCTGTGGCAGCTGAGGCTAAGAGCAAAGAGTGGGCCTGAGACAGTTCTGTGGGGCTGAGGAGCAGAGAGGGCCCACTGGGAGTTCTCCAGGCCCTTCCAGTTCCCAGTCTTGTTCTGCCACCTCCAGACTCTTCTCTTCCCACTGGGTTTCACTGGGGCCTCTCTGGCTCTCTGACTGCACTCCTTCTTTCCAACTCTCCAGGCAGTTCCTCTTTGTGGTTGCCTTCACTACCTTCCTGGTCAGCTGCGTGGACTATGACATCCTATTTGCCAACAAGATGGTGAACCACAGTCTTCACCCTACTGAACCCGTCAAGGTCACTCTGCCAGACGCCTTTTTGCCTGCTCAGGTCTGTAGTGCTAGGTAAGGGCTGCAAGTCAAGAGGATACCATAGCCTTGAGTTCTGCTAGCAGGTGGGTAATAGAGTGGAGTCTGAGGCAGCAACTCATACTCCAGAACTGACTCAGGCTCAGTCTTGCAAAAATACTTCAGGATAGCAGCGTCTCTACCAAGACTCCTTCCTTGAGGGCCACCTCTCCTCCCCTTCTTTTTTCCCACCAGGATTCAGGAAAATGGCTCCCTTATCACCATCCTGTTCATTGCTGGTGTCTTCTGGATCCACCGGCTTATCAAGTTCATCTATAACATTTGCTGCTACTGGGAGATCCACTCCTTCTACCTGCATGCTCTGCGCATCCCTATGGTAAGACTGGGAAGTTGGGCACTTAGCCCATAGTCTAAGATGTACTGGGAGGTATAGGTGTATACCTGGGCATCAGTTGTCCTTATCTGTCATTGGCAGGTCAGGAAGTGTCTCTTAAGCTCACAACCCTTGAACCTCACTTCTAATACAGGGCAAGGGGGTCGAGGCAACAACTCCACCTTCCATACTTTGTCTCTTCCTCACCTCACCCTGCAGTCTGCCCTTCCGTATTGCACGTGGCAGGAAGTGCAGGCCCGGATTGTGCAGACTCAGAAGGAGCACCAGATCTGCATCCACAAACGTGAGCTGACAGAACTAGACATCTACCACCGCATCCTCCGTTTCCAGAACTACATGGTGGCACTGGTTAACAAATCCCTCCTGCCTCTGCGCTTCCGCCTGCCTGGCCTCGGGGAGGCCGTCTTCTTCACCCGTGGCCTCAAGTACAATTTTGAGCTGATCCTCTTCTGGGGACCTGGCTCTCTGTTTCTCAATGAATGGAGCCTCAAGGCTGAGTACAAACGTGGGGGGCAACGGCTAGAGCTGGCCCAGCGCCTCAGCAACCGCATCCTGTGGATTGGCATCGCTAACTTCCTGCTGTGCCCCCTCATCCTCATATGGCAAATCCTCTATGCCTTCTTCAGCTATGCTGAGGTGCTGAAGCGGGAGCCGGGGGCCCTGGGAGCACGCTGCTGGTCACTCTATGGCCGCTGCTACCTCCGCCACTTCAACGAGCTGGAGCACGAGCTGCAGTCCCGCCTCAACCGTGGCTACAAGCCCGCCTCCAAGTACATGAATTGCTTCTTGTCACCTCTTTTGACACTGCTGGCCAAGAATGGAGCCTTCTTTGCAGGCTCCATCCTGGCCGTGCTTATTGCCCTCACCATTTATGACGAAGATGTGTTGGCTGTGGAACACGTCCTGACCACCGTCACACTCCTGGGGGTCACCGTGACTGTGTGCAGGTGGGCCAGGGCCGCAGGCGGGAGCAAGCCATCTAGCATTCCTGGGAAAGCCTTACATCTCACCATGACCCTGATCCCACTAGGTCCTTTATCCCGGACCAGCACATGGTGTTCTGCCCTGAGCAGCTGCTCCGCGTGATCCTTGCTCACATCCACTACATGCCTGACCACTGGCAGGGTAATGCCCACCGCTCACAGACCCGGGACGAGTTTGCCCAGCTCTTCCAGTACAAGGCAGTGAGTGGAGTTGGAGTTAGGGCCTGCTAGAGACTGGCTGGTAGCTTGGTGGTGAGGGCTGGGCTCCCTCCTGCTTGCTCACTTGTGACCTTGGTCCCGCCCTTTTAGGTGTTCATTTTGGAAGAGTTGCTGAGCCCCATTGTCACACCCCTCATCCTCATCTTCTGCCTGCGCCCACGGGCCCTGGAGATTATAGACTTCTTCCGAAACTTCACCGTGGAGGTCGTTGGTGTGGGAGATACCTGCTCCTTTGCTCAGATGGATGTTCGCCAGCATGGTCATCCCCAGGTACTGGGAGAGGAGGGAGCCAGGTGGCCAGGGATAATGCTGGAACATACAGTGTCTTTGGGAAAACCACAAAAAGACACCTCTTCTGAGTCACACAAAGGCAATCCTATACCAGGGGCACACTGCTTGGGAGCCTGGGCTGGATTTCAGCCCTAATTTGCACCCTGGGCCAAGCTCCCTTAAGAAAGGCACAACACAAGTAACTGGCTCAGCATGCGGCCCTGCCTGGGGTGGGGGGCACCAGGGCCCCTGGGAAAGATTGACAGTGCACGGTGGTTTCCGTCCTCCAAGGGTAAGGCCTCTCCACTAACAGGAAAGATGCAGGAAGGCTCCTGGAAGAGAACAGTCCTGCTTATTCTGCTCTTCCTTGTGCAGTGGCTGTCTGCTGGGCAGACAGAGGCCTCAGTGTACCAGCAGGCCGAGGATGGAAAGACAGAGTTGTCACTCATGCACTTTGCCATCACCAACCCTGGCTGGCAGCCACCACGTGAGAGCACAGCCTTCCTAGGCTTCCTCAAGGAGCAGGTTCAGCGGGATGGAGCAGCTGCTAGCCTCGCCCAAGGGGGTCTGCTCCCTGAAAATGCCCTCTTTACGTCTATCCAGTCCTTACAATCTGAGTCTGAGGTGTGTTCCTGGGGACTGGGAGATGATGGGCAGAGTGGACTTCAGGAGCTGGGAGTTGAGGACCGGGCATGGGGTGGAAGGCTTCCTTCTGTCTCTTCAGTATGCACCATTGGGGCCTGAGATACAGAATACTAGGGGACCCCGGAGGCCTTTTTCGTTTCTTAAGAATTCTACCTACCCCTTTCTTTCATAGCCCCTGAGCCTTATTGCAAATGTAGTAGCTGGCTCATCCTGCCGGGGCCCTCCACTGCCCAGAGACCTGCAGGGCTCCAGGCACAGGGCTGAAGTGGCCTCTGCCCTGCGCTCCTTCTCCCCGCTGCAACCTGGGCAGGCGCCCACAGGCCGGGTGCACAGCACCATGACAGGCTCTGGGTGAGTAAATGGGGGCCAAGATGGGAGGGCATGGCAGCCCTCAGCAGCTTGTGTGGGTCTTGGAAAAGTTCACAGCTGCTGTCTGTCTATACTGGGAGAGACAGGGTGGATGCCAGGACAGCCAGCTCCGGGAGCAGCGTGTGGGAAGGACAGCTGCAGAGCCTGGTGCTGTCGGAATACGCGTCCACAGAGATGAGCCTGCATGCCCTCTATATGCACCAGGTGAGTATGCAGCTGAAAAACAGAGTAGAGGGTTTAGATGCGGAGAAGTAAGACTGGGGTTCCAAACCCTTCTCTGCCATTTACCTGCTCTGCCACCCCCAATCCCATATCTACCTTCTTAATATCCTTTTTAGCTAAGCGTGCTCTCATCCAGGGCCTTCACACACTTGCAGTTTCCCCTGCCTAGAATCCACTTCCCTGGGATATCCAGATGGCCTCCTCCTTCTTCTCAGGTCTCTGCAGCTGCCGTTTCCCTAAGACTTTCTCTGATTACTCTCAGTAGAAGGCTTCCTTGCCCACCCTCCTGAGTCTTCCTGTCTTAGTTTTCTCCATAGCATTTAGCACCATGTGACATACCGTGCTTTTTCCTTATTTATTTGCTTATTCTGTATCCCCTCTACCAGTATATAAGCCTCACAAGGGCTGGCATTTCTGTCTGTTTTGTTCACTGCTGTCTCCCCACACCTAAAAGAGTGCCTGGCACTTAGACCATCAGTCGGTTTGTTCTTGAATCAAATGAATAGGTAAAATGAGGGCCATTACAACACAGGCTTGTGAATGTAACCTGCAAAGATCAGAGGTATATTACACACTATTAACATAATAGGTGCTCTGAGGCAAGGATTCTCAGGGAAGGGGTAAAGCAGGAACTGACTGATAGCAGGTTGGAGGGCAGCTGTTTCAGATGGACATCCTTCTGTCCCCCACTAACGAGCCCCCCATTTCTCCAGCTCCACAAGCAGCAGGCCCAGGCTGAACCTGAGCGGCATGTATGGCACCGCCGGGAGAGTGATGAGAGTGGAGAAAGCGCCCCTGATGAAGGGGGCGAGGGCGCCCGGGCCCCCCAGTCTATCCCTCGCTCTGCCAGCTATCCCTGTGCAGCACCCCGGCCTGGAGCTCCTGAGACCACCGCCCTGCACGGGGGCTTCCAGAGGCGCTACGGCGGCATCACAGGTATCCAGTTGGGGGTATAGAAAGAAACAGGCTGCAGGGAAGAGTAGTTCTTCCAGGGCCTCTCAAGGGGAAGAAAGAGGTCTGAGGGACCAGGCCCAAAGACTCACCCCCCAAGCAGCCCCCAGCCTGTTCCTCATTCTTGTGTTCCTTCTGTGAGTATGCTTACTCTTACTTGTTTCCAGATCCTGGCACAGTGCCCCGGGCTCCCTCTCATTTCTCTCGGCTGCCTCTTGGAGGGTGGGCGGAAGATGGGCAGTCGGCATCAAGGCACCCTGAGCCCGTGCCCGAAGAGGGCTCGGAGGATGAGCTACCCCCTCAGGTGCACAAGGTAAGGGCCCCAGGGCCTAGGAACAAGTGCCAGAAGTAGTAACTTCCAGGGTGAGGTAACAGCCTTTCAGGGGAAGGAAGGTATGCCCACCCCCACACAGAGATTCTGTACCCTCCCCTCCAAAATACACTACCCCTTCTTTTCTCAACTGCTCTGCAGGGCTTGGTTTTTCCTTTCCTTACCTCCCCAGGAATCAACCTTTCCTGTCCCTTTATCTCTAGGTTTCTATGGGGCTAGCAGGTATCAACCAGTAGCTGAAGACTATCTCTGTTACCAACCCTTTCTCTCCACAGGTATAGACAAAACTGAGCAGAGTTCCTATGGCCCAGGATGGAGGCCACCGCTGCCCTGCCATCCCATCCCGTCTTTCCGCCATGGGAGGGCTCCTCTGAGTGTTGCCTGGCCCCACGTGTGTGGTGTTTGTGTGTCTGTGCCTGGCCAATGGAGGTGCCAACACTGGGCTTGCCACAGCCCCAGGAGAGGAATTTGGGGCCTAGGAACTGAGGGCACACAGGACTCTAGCCTCATCCCCAAGACACCCTTGGCTCAGAGTGTGGTGCTAGAAACCGGTCCCCAGCCCAGCCCCAGTACTGCCACCTTTACACCTACCCCTGCAAGTCCCCAGAGGGCTGCCCACCACAGAAGCTGCCAAGCAGGGAGAACCTGTGCCAACTGTGGAGTGGGGAGGTTGGGCCTGGACCCTCAACTCCTGCAACGTTCCCTAGCCCCCTCAATAGATGAGCAGGTCAGGCTGTGGCCCTTACCTCACCCGCAGTTCTCGCCCAGTGCTGCAGCCGGCTCACCTCTCTCCGCTTCCTGCACATCACTGGCCTGTGTGTGCTGCTTGCTCCTGTTCTGTTCGCTTGCTCCCGTTCCATTCGGCTTTTGCTTTGCGTTGGGGTGAAGGCCCTAGCTTCCAGCTCCCCTCAGCGCTATCTTTTGACACTAAGAAAGAAGGTTTCTAAATTGTAGGAGCAGGATGGAAATACTTTGCTGCCCTTTCCAACTTTTAGGATGGGCCCCCAGGAGACTAAGGTCTTCCTGGGCCCTCATTGCTGCTTATCGTAACCCCCATCACCTGCACATGGGACAGACCGGGCTGGAGGGTGACCTCAGCTATGTACGTCCCAGCAAGAGAGCTCTGGCCCGCATCTCGCTGTCCCCTGGAGGGGGATGAAGGGCGATGCCTCGCCCGAGGCTTTGGGCTGCTGCACTGCATGCTGGGACTGCTCCTACTCTGTCCCACCCCTCACCCAGCTGTGGTCCGGCTTTGGGAGAGTGGTGAATTGCGCTGCCCGAACTCGGAGCTGAGCAGGGTACGGACCGTGTACAGCTTGATAACCCTTAATAAAAAGGGAGTTTGACCAGACTTCTTGTTGTCTCGCGCGGCTAGAATCCTGGGAACAAGAGAAATGGGATGGACTCGGCCGGGGTCTAGAAGAAAGTATGTTTAGGACGTCGCTCAGATACGCTGAGCTAGGCGGCTGGCGGAAGGGCAGCTTCCGACCCACGGTTCCGTGGAGGTCTGTTTCCAGCCCCAAGCCACGATTCCGTGGAGGCTTCCAGCCGAACGTGGTGGTCAGATTTCCCTCCCTGAGCACGTAAACAAGCCGGCTCTACCTCTGTATTTTGCATTCCTCGCGTGCACCATTTCCCCTGCCCCCCTTCGGAGACATTTGGCCAATGGGAACCCTGGGTAGGGGCTGGAGGCGGTCATGTGGGCGGGGCTACAGCCGTGGATCGCGGTGCGAGTCCAAAACCGAGCATTCCCGTGGGCCTGCAGTCGGCGGAAGGGTCCCGGGACCAGAGCCAGTGGGGCCGGGATCAGACGGCGTACGTGCCCTGCGTGAGTGCGTGGCGGCGGCGCGTGCGCGAGGGGAGTGGGCAGTGAGGCCTGGACCACGTGCGTCCCTTCCCGGGACCCCCGCAGCTTAGCGCCCAGCGGCTACCTGAGCCGAGACACCCGGATGTCCTCGCCCCTCTCCGAGTGATCAGTCCTGTCCTTTGGTCCCGCAGTGCCCTTAGTCTCCGCCGGCGTCCACGCATTGCCATGGTGACTGTGGGCAACTACTGCGAGGCCGAAGGGCCCGTGGGTCCGGCCTGGATGCAGGATGGCCTGAGCCCCTGCTTCTTCTTCACGCTGGTGCCCTCGACGCGGATGGCGCTGGGGGCTCTGGCCTTGGTGCTGGCTCTTCCCTGCAGGCCCCGGGAGCGGCCCGCTGGTACTGATTCGCTGTCTTGGGGGGCCGGCCCTCGCGTCTCTCCCTACGTGCTGCAGCTGCTTCTGGCCACACTTCAAGTGGCGCTGCCCCTGGCCGGCCTGGGTGGCCGGGTGGGCACTGCCCGGGGGGCCCCACTGCCAAGCTACCTACTGCTGGCCTCCGTGCTGGAGAGTCTGGCCGGTGCCTGTGGCCTGTGGCTGCTCGTCGTGGAGCGGAGCCAGGCGCGGCAGCGTCTGGCAATGGGCATCTGGATCAAGTTCAGGCACAGCCCGGGTCTCCTGCTCCTCTGGACTGTGGCGTTTGCAGCCGAGAACTTGGCCCTGGTGTCTTGGAACAGCCCACAGTGGTGGTGGGCAAGGGCGGACTTGGGCCAGCAGGTGAGGGACTCTGTGGGGAGGGGGAAGCCTCTGCCGGCCGGGCCTGGGAAAAAGCACTGCATGTCCAGTCACACTGCTTCCAGGCTTTAGGATGCCTCAAAGCAAAGGGAGAAGGGAGGGGCTGAGTCCTGCGGGGAGCTGATAGCCAGCTGGTGGGGTGTGTCTTTGCTGAGTCACTGTGGTTTTGCTTTTTTTTTTTTTTTTTAAGCCTGTAAGTGCTGCATGTGTTCATGACACCAGTCCCTGGCCCTATTATAAGTAGTAATACAATGAAATTTTATTCTCAATGATACTCTCTCCACTTATATTTCATTCTAGGTTCAGTTTAGCCTGTGGGTGCTGCGGTATGTGGTCTCTGGAGGGCTGTTTGTCCTGGGTCTCTGGGCCCCTGGACTTCGTCCCCAGTCCTATACATTGCAGGTTCATGAAGAGGACCAAGATGTGGAAAGGAGCCAGGTACAGCTCAGTTTCTTTTTTTTTTTTTTTTTGGAGACAAGGTCTTGCTCTGTCACCAGGCTGGAGTACAGTGCCACGATCTTGGCTCACTGCAACCTCTGCCTCCCGGGTTCAAGCGATTCTCCTGCCTCAGCCTCCTGAGTAGCTGGGACTACAGGCACATGCCACCATGCCCAGCTAATTTTTGTATTTTTAGTAGAGACAGGGTTTCACAACGTTGGCCAGGATGGTCTCGATCTCTTAACCTCGTGATCCACCTGCCTCGGCTTCCCAAAGTGCTGGGATTATAGGCGTGAGCCACCGCGCCCAGCCTCCTTTTGTTTTTAAGACAGAATCTTGCTCTGTCACCCAGACTGGAGTGTAGTGGCGCAATCTCAGCTCACTGCACCCTCTGCCTCCTGGGTTCAAACAATTCTCGTGCCTCAGCCTCCCAAGTAGCTGGGATTGCAGGTGTGTACCACCACACCCGGCTAATTTTTGTATTTTTAGTAGAGGTGGGGTTTCACCGTGTTGGCCAGGCTGGTCTTGAACTCCTGACCTCAGATGATCCACCTGCCTCATCCTCCCAAAGTGCTGGGATTACAGGCATGAGCCACTGCACCAGGCCCCACCTCAGTTTCTGAATCCTAGAGTCTCTTCATATCATTGCCTGTCATCATTCCTTCCCTGCAAAATGAAATGCTTCTTTTCCAAATCTCAGTTTGCAACTTAGTTTTTCTGACCCCATCAAGGATCACTTGTGGGTCTGAGATACCTGGGAGCTATAACCCAATATGTTTTTCCCTAACGGGTTTTTGGCTAGTGCACTTGCTTGATTTCTGAGCTCCCCTCCTACATGTTTCACCATCCTAGGTTCAGTCAACAGCCCAACAGTCTACCTGGCGAGATTTTGGCAGGAAGCTCCGCCTCCTGAGTGGCTACCTGTGGCCTCGAGGGAGTCCAGCTCTGCAGGTGGTGGTGCTCATCTGCCTGGGGCTCATGGGTTTGGAACGGGCACTCAACGTGTTGGTGCCTATATTCTATAGGAACATTGGTGAGCAGGAGGAGTGCCAGCTCAGTGTGCTGGTCCTTCATCAGTTTGGTGGCTGGGGTGGTCCTTACCTAGGGAGGTGGGACAGAGCTGGGTGGTCAGAAAGAGGCTGTGGCTGGTACCTGGGGCCATTTTGCCTGAAGAGAGTCCTGGGTGCCATAAGTGGGCTCTGACTCTTTTTCTCCACAGTGAACTTGCTGACTGAGAAGGCACCTTGGAGCTCTCTGGCCTGGACTGTTACCAGCTACGTCTTCCTCAAGTTCCTCCAGGGGGGTGGCACTGGCAGTACAGGTATGAGAGACTCCGCCCTTATCCTGCTAGGTACAGTCCCCTCCCACAGGCATTCCCTCACCATCCACCTCTCCCAGCATTCCTCCCCAGCCCCCATGTGCTCTCAGACCTTTCACTTCCTGGTGCTGGGCTGATATCCCTCAGCTCCCAGGCCCTACTGAGGCCTCCCCTGGCTTCCTACAGGCTTCGTGAGCAACCTGCGCACCTTCTTGTGGATCCGGGTGCAGCAGTTCACGTCTCGGCGGATGGAGCTGTGCATCTTCTCCCACCTGCATGAGCTCTCACTGCGCTGGCACCTGGGGCGCCGCACAGGGGAGGTGCTGCGGATCGCGGATCGGGGCACATCCAGTGTCACAGGGCTGCTCAGGTGCCACCCCAGTGGAAAGGGCATGTGGGAGGGTGGAGCCAGAGAAGCAGGGAGAGGGGCCTGTAGGAGGAAGAGAGCAGACCCTGCCTGAGGAGCTGCCCCTCCCACCTTGGTGTTTTTTAAATCATAGGATTATTGTATACATGCTCTCCTAATAACTCAGGTAATGCAGGCAGAGGGCAAATCTCTTTCGAGCTGCCCTCATTTCTTCAGAGCTTCCCACTGTTTAGTATGTTGGGTTCTGCTCTTTTTTGAGACAGAGTCACGCTCTGTCACCCAGGCTGGAGTACAGTAGTGTAATCTCTGCTCACTGCAACGTCTGCCTCCCAGGTTCAAGCAATTCTCCTGCCTCAGCCTCCTGAATAGCTAGAATTACGGACCGGACGTGCACCAGCGTGCCTGGCTAATTATTGTATTTTTAGTAGAGACGGGGTTTCACCATGTTGGCCAGGCTGGCCTCGAACTCCTGGCCTCGTGATCTGCCCACCTGGCCTTCCAAAGTGCTGGGATTATAGCTGTGAGCCATCGTGCCTGGCTGGGTTCTGCTTTTTTGCATTTTTACATACATACTACATATGCAGACTCACATAACTAATATGGTATCGTGGAGGTTTTTGCTAAAACAAATGGTATTGTGACATAGCCATCATTCTCAGAGTTGTTTATTACCAGAACATTATGGAGATATGTTTTTCTTTCATGCCTGAAGGTCTCCCTCATTCATTGTGATTGATACAGAGAATTCTGTAGTTTGGGCATGGTGGATTTAGCCACCCACCTCTTGGGGTAGAATCAATTAAGACTGGTTCCAGTCTGTTGCTTGAAAATAAAACACTACCCTGAAATGTCTAGAGGCAGCGTTGCTGGGTCTAAGTCCCCAAACCTTTCTTATTCACTTGACCTGCCCTCCTAGCTACCTGGTGTTCAATGTCATCCCCACGCTGGCCGACATCGTCATTGGCATCATCTACTTCAGCATGTTCTTCAACGCCTGGTTTGGCCTCATTGTGTTCCTGTGCATGAGTCTTTACCTCAGTGAGTGCTGCTGGGTGACACCATCTCCGTGGACTATCCAGAGACTCCCTTGGCCATGAGCTCTGCCCCCACTCAAGTGACCCACCTATGGGAGGTGTTGGATTGGTGGACTTGAATGGGCTCCTGGTGCTCCTCATGTGATGGGCGGGTCTCTTCTGTCAAATCAAACCTTAGCTCAATCTAGCTGAGGGGCTGGGGAAGGACATTCTTGTCACGTTAAGTCTGCGCTGTGGACACAGGTCAAGGAAGCCTCGTTTGTGTAACAAGATGCAGCTTGCTTTCATTTGTTTACCAAAAGCGTTTTCTACACATGAGGCTTTGTGCAGGTTGCAGAGATGCCTCCCTGTGGAATCTGGGTCTCTGGGCTTGAGCATAGGTTTAGTGTGTACATGGCAGGTAGTGGACATTGACATTTGGTCTCTGCTTTTGGGGATGATGTCCTATTCTGCTCCCCATCCTGTCACTCTCCAGCCCTGACCATTGTGGTCACTGAGTGGAGAACCAAGTTTCGCCGCGCTATGAACACACAGGAGAACGCTACCCGGGCACGAGCAGTGGACTCTCTGCTAAACTTTGAGACGGTAACAGAGGCCCCAGTGGCAGTGGTGTAAGGTGTGGAGATGTGGAGGAGTGTGGTTAGGACCACTGGGGCTGACAGAGAGTGGGGGTGTGATGTTTGTGTGATGTTTGAAATCAGGAAGGAGGACTGAGAGTTGGGGGGAATGACCCGAGTGCCATGTGTTGTGCCCATGCCAAATAATTTTGGTTTGAACTCATCAGGTGAAGTATTACAACGCCGAGAGGTATGAAGCGGAGCGCTATCGGGAGGCCATCATCAAATATCAGGTGAGGGTGCTAGTTTGAGGTCTCCAGAGAATAATACCCTGGCCTGGTAGAATTTTCAGGGCCAGGAGTAATAGTCGAGTGTTGGGGTGGAAGGGGCCTGGGCCCAGGTTTGGACTCACTGATGGCCATCGTGTATAGGACATTCCTCTTCCTGTGTTACTGCCCTCAGGGTTTGGAGTGGAAGTCCAGTGCTTCACTGGTTTTACTAAATCAGACCCAGAACCTGGTGATTGGGCTTGGGCTCCTCGCCGGCTCCCTGCTTTGTGCATACTTTGTCAGTGAGCAGAAACTACAGGTGAGGCAGGATCTTGGATGAGAGAGTGGGGCACAAGGAAAAGGGGGCCTGGGGCCTGTGTCTGGGCCACCAGGCTCTTGGGTAGGAAGTGGGCAGGGTGACACAAGAAGAGCAGCCTGCAGGCCTCCCGTGACGTGGTCCGCTTCCTTGATCGCCACAGGTTGGGGACTATGTGCTCTTTGGCACCTACATCATCCAGCTGTACATGCCCCTCAATTGGTTTGGCACCTACTACAGGTAATCTGAGCCCTGGCCCTCACCTGTCCAGGGCACATTACTATTTCCTGGCTACTCAGAGAAGTCCTAACCAGCACCTTTTTGCAGGATGATCCAGACCAACTTCATTGACATGGAGAACATGTTTGACTTGCTTAAAGAGGAGACAGAAGTGAGTGAAGGGAGAGGAGTAGGGTTTGGGGAAGGAGGAGCTGTGTGGTGTTTCTTGTGCTTGGAAAGTACAAAGCTGAGAACCTCAGCACACATGGGTGGTGCCCTTCCAGGTGAAGGACCTTCCTGGAGCAGGGCCCCTTCGCTTTCAGAAGGGCCGAATTGAGTTTGAGAACGTGCACTTCAGCTACGCCGACGGGTGAGGCCTTCCTTTGCTTTTCTGTGCTTTTCTGCACACTGCCTTCCTACTTCTCACTGCTCTGAATCCCTGCTTTTGGAAAAGAGCCTGGGCAGGGGAGGGGCAGGGCCTACTAGCAGCTCTGGTGATGGAAGGCGCCTGCTGAGCAACCACCCTTCCTTGCAGGCGGGAGACTCTGCAGGACGTGTCTTTCACTGTGATGCCTGGACAGACACTGGCCCTGGTGAGAGGAGACTCAGCCACTCGGCCCAGATGCCTCAAGCTTCCCTCATTCAGTGCCCATGGTAGCTCATGACCCAGGGTGTGGAGTCAGAGAGCCCAGTCATGACAGGCAACAGGATTGAATGGTGCAGCCTCCACGGACATCGGTGACCTCTTGGAGAGGGAACCTTAAAAGCCAGTGGGCCTCAGCCGGGTGTGGTGGCACATGCCTGTAATCCCAGGACTTTGGGAGGCTTAAGTGGCCACATCACCTAAGGTCAGGAGCTTGAGACCAGCCTGACCAACATGGTGAAACCCCATCTCTACTAAAAATGCAAAAATTAGCTGGGCGTGGTGGTGGGCGCCTATAATCCCACTACTTGGGAGGCTGAGGCAGGAGAATCACTTGAACCTGGGAGTCGGAGGTTCCAATGAGCTGAGATCGTGCCATTGCACTCCAGCCTGGGTGACAGAGTGAGATTCGATCTCAGAAAAAAAAAAAAAAAAAAAAAAAAAGCCAGTGGGCCTGAGATTTTTTTCCACTGTTTCCAATGCAACAGGTGGGCCCATCTGGGGCAGGGAAGAGCACAATTTTGCGCCTGCTGTTTCGCTTCTATGACATCAGCTCTGGCTGCATCCGAATAGACGGGCAGGACATTTCACAGGTAAGGCTGCTCAGGAGAATACTGTAGTTTAGGGGTCTGTGTGTGGAGGAATGATAAGGGCTGGGTGTCCAGAGAGAGTCGATGTCACCCTTGCAACAAACTAGGGCCATTCTAGCATGATATAACCTACAGTCACACAAGTAAAGTAGTCCTATGAAGGATTTGTGTGGTGCCATAAAAGCTACAAAGGTGGCTCATGCCTGTAATCCCAGCACTTTGGGAGGCCGAGGCAGGTGGATCACTTGAGCCCAGGAGTTCAAGACCAGCCTGGGCAACATGGCAAAACACCCTCTCTACAAAAAATACAAAAATTAGCTGGCCATGCTGGCACACACATGTAGTCCCACCAGGAGGCTGTAGTGAGCTGTGATCATGCCACTGCACTCCAGCCTAGGTGACAGAGCAAGGCCCTGTCTCAAAACAAAAACAAACACACACACACAAAAACAAAGGTACAAAGATCTTCTGTAGCCAGGTGTGGTGGCTTACATCTGTAATCCCAACACTGGGAGGTCAAGGCAGCAGGATCATTTGAGTCCAGGATTTTGAGACCAGCCTGGGCAACATATCCTGGCAACCCCATCTCAACAAAAAATTAAAAATTAGCTTGACATAGTGGCAAGTGCCTGTGGTCTTAGCTACTCAGGAAGCTGAGGTGGAAGGATTGCGTGAGCCCAGGAGGTCAAGGCTGCAGTGAGCCGAGATTTTGCCACTGCAATCCAGCCTGGGTGACAGAGTGAGACTCTATCCCAAAACAAAACAAAACATCGACGGCAATCTGGTGAAGCGGGAAGAGAAGATGGGGAAACACAGAGGAGTGATTTGCCCACACGGCTAAGATCTGGGGCAGTGATGGTGGGATTCTTACCAGGGCCTCTTATCCCATGTGCTTCTGGCCAGCCTACCCTCCCTCCCAGGCCTTGGGGGTATCTCACAAGGCAGAGTGTGTGGTCTTTTGGCCCTAGGTGACCCAGGCCTCTCTCCGGTCTCACATTGGAGTTGTGCCCCAAGATACTGTTCTCTTTAATGACACCATCGCTGACAATATCCGTTACGGCTGTGTCACAGCTGGGAATGATGAGGTAGAGGCTGCTGCTCAGGCTGCAGGCATCCATGATGCCATTATGGCTTTCCCTGAAGGTAAGATTTCTTTGCAGAGAGTCCCCTCCCCTCCTGGTGTTGCCCTGTTAATCTCTGACCCCTGTTCCCTCCGTTTGTTTCTTCCACGTAAGAAATGTGTGGTGGGTAATATCCACAGGGTACAGGACACAGGTGGGTGAGCGGGGACTGAAGCTGAGCGGTGGGGAGAAGCAGCGTGTCGCCATTGCCCGCACCATCCTCAAGGCTCCGGACATCATTCTGATGGATGAGGTGCGCCCTGGGTCTCCTCCCCTCCTTCCTCCCTTGTGTATACTCAAGCCATTCCTGCTGGGCACTGTCCCCACCTAGAACAGATATCATGAATCCACGTCTCACAAAACACACTTTACAGTTCTCAAGCCCAAACAAGGCTCTTGTATATTCTTGAGGCCTCAGCCAGCAGCCTGCCTCCTCCTTCCACTGGGGTTTTGAGTGGCAGGAACAGTTTTACTTGGACCCTCTCTACAGGCAACATCAGCGCTGGATACATCTAATGAGAGGGCCATCCAGGCTTCTCTGGCCAAAGTCTGTGCCAACCGCACTACCATCGTAGTGGCACACAGGTACAGGACTACAGGCCTGGGGCGGCTGGCGGTGTGGCCGCTTTGGGTGGGGTAGTAGGCAACTGATCTTTGACTTTTCAGGCTCTCAACTGTGGTCAATGCTGACCAGATCCTCGTCATCAAGGATGGCTGTATCGTGGAGAGGGGACGGTAAGACACACATAGATCAAAAGGACAGGTCTTCCGAATTGAGGGCTCCAGGAAAGGGGGTGTGAAGTCCCAGAGGCTTCTGGAGGGGACCTCCCTTGCCCATCCCAGCCTCTCTGCGGGCTGGCGGCAAGGACCCTTGGGGTAAAACTGATGGTTGGGACTCACACTTTCCTCCTCACCCCAGGCATGAGGCTCTGTTGTCCCGAGGTGGGGTGTATGCTGACATGTGGCAGCTGCAGCAGCAGGGACAGGAAGAAACCTCTGAAGACACTATGCCTCAGACCATGGAACGATGACAAAAGTTTGGCCACTTCCCTCTCAAAACCCAGAAGGGAATAAGATGTATGCCCTTTCCCTAGCTTATTTCATCCTGGTCTTGGGGTGCGGTGCTACTACACTAAGGGAAAGGGACCTTTCAGAAAAACACCTTTTGGGGAAATAAAAATGTGGCCTGTGTGAGGATCACTGTGGCTTTGTGGGGTGGGGTACTGCAATGGGCCTCTACCCGTATGTCAGGTGAGCATTCTTGACATGGCTTTTCTGTTTGAGGTTAGAGAGGAGAGAGAAACACACCACTTGTATGTCCTATCAACTGCCAAGATCCTTTATTTTCTCCAGGACCCTTCCTGCCCACTCCATGTCAGGGCAGCTCCAGCACAAGGGAAATGACATGATGAAGGGGCTGATAGTAGGGCCTGGCCAGCATCCACCGAGGGCCCAACCAGGCAACAGTTGCTAGCTGCTCTCTCCCATTCAGCTGGAACACTAGCAAAGCCTTCCAGAGGCTCCCAGGGCGACCTCCACATCACTCCCGCTTGTCTCTGCCCTCCAGGCTACTCCGGGCCGCCTCTCCCTGTGTACCCTAGAGGTGTGAGGGCCACAGTCCTCCTCAGGTGAACCTCCCTCCCCAAGCCCAGGGCCCTAGCACAGGCTGCAGTTGGATGGCTTCAAGCTGCGGCTCTGGGCCTGGAGCAAGGAGAGGGGAAGGAAGGGAAGACAGGGTGCAACGTCAAGGAAATGAGGGGACGGCCCTCATTTCAGAGCTCAGTACAGGATGGAGTCATACTGAAAACCAAAGGACAACCACCATTCCAAAACTCTGCACCACTCAGAAGAACCCCCATCCCTGACTTCTTCCTCCCTCCCACTGCAGCACCCATCTTCACCCCGGCCTCATACCTGCTGCCGCTGGTATTCTGCCTCACTGGCTGACAGTGCTTGTGCTAAAGCTAGGTCTTCTTCCTCCTGACAACTGGGAGGGAGGAACAGTTTAAGTTGGATGATGGTAGGATCTAAAATTTGAGTATCTGTTCTGTGTATGTCGGGCCTCACAGTGCCGAGCACTGCTGGGGATTATCTCAGTCTTCATAGTAACACTACAAGGTGGGTGTTAGTATTGTCCCCATTTTTATAGAGGAAATGACGGCTCCATGGGTTAAATAACTTGTCAAGGATGATACAGTTTTATCTTAATTTTGAGCCCAAGTTGCCAGCAATTATCTTGCATTGTGTCAGAGTTGTCCCACCTACTTCCCTCCAGACCAAACCCTTGCCCACAGCTTGCCCTTTCACAAGAGGGTAGCATACCTTGGAACCTGGGGTTTGGTCTCTGCCAGGGACATTTCCAGGGCCCGCTGCAGAGCTTCATCCTCACTCTGCAAAGGGAGAAAGAAGACCAGTGTCCTTGGACTTCACTCTCTGTGTGTTTGTTTCTGTCCATCCAACCTCTGCCCAACTCACCAGGCCGTTCTGCAAAGCAATCACTGGAGGGGCTGTCCAGGATGGAGACTGGGTTGTGGCTCTATGACCAAACATTGAAGAGGTGGAGGTCAGAGGTGTGAAAGGGAAAAAGGGGGAGCAGGGAAACGGGCAGGCCTACCTGCTGGGAGAGGGACAGGAAGGCATGGTTCGACTTGGGCTGGGGACGGTGCTTGTAGAAGCCACATTTTGTGCTCTGGAGATGGCAGCAAGTCTGTAGGGAAAGATATTGTTGGCATGTCTCTAAGAACCAACCTTACCCAGGAATTCAGGAGGGGAGTTCTGGAAAAACATGCACTTGAAAAGGAAGCTAAAAGACTCCCCTAGCCAACAGGGATATGGTTGAAGCTCCCCAATTTGTAACAACAGAGCTTGAGTCAGTTCCAAAAGAATGCAATAGTCCCAAAGGCAAGTAGAAGACTTGGCTGCAGTTACCCTGCCCGGCTGGTTGGGTGCCCCTCCCCAGAGCAATCATGGTCCAGTGGGTGCCGGTGCTTGATGCAGAAGTTTCGGCTACAGCGTTCACAGGTCAGTTTCATCATTTCTCGCTGCCGGCAGCCAGCGCGCTCACACTTATTGGTGAAGATCTGAGGTGAAGTGAGAAGGTTGTCCCTGCTGAGACTCTGACTAGCTGTTTGGGTTTCCAGGCATCCGTAGTTCTGATCCCTACAATGTTTACCTTACGTTTTTGCTGTGCTGGATCAGAGCGACAGTCTCTGTCAATGTGCTCTCCCACAGCACGGTCAGGGGGCTCCCCTCTGGCCACAGGCACAGGCACATTACAGAGAGGGCACACAGGTACCTGGATATCCTGTAGTCAAGGAGCAAGGGTCAGTGTGTGGCCCACTCCAGTCCAACAAATCTCTGGTCCTGAAAGAACTTGGATAGGACCCAACACAAACACTCAAGGAAACAGTGTTTCCCAGCACTGACAGCCTCAGAAAGACAAAAGGGAAAAGAAATGTAAGACACGGATTTGGGGTATTCTGCACGCATTCTCCATCTGCCCGCTTTCACCCTGAGGATCGCCCCCTCACCTTTTGGTAAGCAGATCCACAGTGATGCTGGGCGTAGGCCACATGGTCTGCGCAGAAGATGCCTAAGCAAGCATCACACTTAAGCGGCAGAAAATCTGCAGAGAGTTGGTCGGATTGCAGGTCCAGGGGGACCTCGATGTCCTTCTCTCTCACTCAAGCCTTCCACTCAGCGGAAGGCAAATACCACCCTATTTGCGACACACTGCCGCTTCCCAAGCCCCATTACCTCCTTGGCCCCGCCCCTCTGCCGCTGACCCCCCCCC
>NW_016818301.1:1207263-1214967 GCF_001698545.2 Rhinopithecus bieti
CTTAAGCGGCAGAAAATCTGCAGAGAGTTGGTCGGATTGCAGGTCCAGGGGGACCTCGATGTCCTTCTCTCTCACTCAAGCCTTCCACTCAGCGGAAGGCAAATACCACCCTATTTGCGACACACTGCCGCTTCCCAAGCCCCATTACCTCCTTGGCCCCGCCCCCTCTGCCGCTGACCCCCCCCCAACTTCAAGCCCCGCCCCCCGGCATTGCCAGCCTGGGAACCCACCCACCCCTCCCCACCTGCGGTTCAAAGTCCCTTTCCGCTGGGCCCCGCCCCCCGCGCGCTCCGCCCCTCACCCAAGCGCTGACAGCTCGGCTCCGAACAGTGAGCCCCGAGGTCCGGAAACTCCATCGCCAGGCCGGGTGGGGTCTGCTAGGAGAAGCGACGAGTGCTGAGAGGCTCTAGGGCTCGTGCTCCGGGTCCGGACCGCGACCCCGCACTCTGGCGGGCTCCCTGCTCCGCCCCTTCCTCTCCCCCGCCCAGCCCGTATTACCGGAGCCCCCGCGACAGCCGGCCCAGGGCGCCCGCTCCTCCCTCGGCGCGCGCGGCGCGTTGACGTCATCACGCAGGGCTGGCGCGTCGCCGCTGTCTCCCGGCAGCCGGGGAGCGCCTGGGTCGAACCTAAAACCCCGCCTTGCTCGGGGAAGCTGAGAGCCGGAAGACTGTCCCGAGGCGACGGGATGTTCGTGCGCGGCTCCGCGACCCTGGGCGCTGGCGTATTCCGCAGAGGGTCTCTCTGAGGGATCAGGGATGGGCGAAAGGGCCAGCGAAGGCAAAGACGGATATCTTAGGGGATGGAAGGCTAGGTGGTTTGGGGTCTTTCACAATTCGGTCCTTAAGGCCCGCTTCACACACGATGCCCTCCTCCTGGCCATTTTGTTCACGGTCACGGCTGCCCTTCGTCTCCACCAGCTGACAGCTCCCATATTTCCCTGAAGTACAGGTGTCTCTAGAGCTGCAGATCCCTCCTCCAGTTTCGACTTGGGTACCCTCCTCAGTCTGAACTAGGTGCACCTGCTATGTGATCTTCCTTCTTCCATTCTAGCACCCATATCACTAATGAGCTGTCCCCCAGCCCCTATATAAGTATACTGGGAAGTCAGGAACCACGTCTACCTTGTTTCGTGTTAGGTCCCAGCACCTAACAGTGCCTAGAACAGTGTGATCCTCAGTCTTTAGTGTGAATCCAAATCGCCTACAGAGCAAGTTTAAAATGCGGATTTCCGGGCCCTGGAGCTTCTAATTCAGTCGGAAGCACCTGAAGGAGTTCTGACACAGATTGCCCATGCACCACACTCTGAAAAACACTAGCCTAGAATATTCTCAGTGATCATTAAATAAGTGTAGCCAGGACTACAGGCACAAGCCACCATGCCCAGCTAATTTTTAAATTTTTATTTTGTAGAAATGGGGGTCTCACTTTGTTGCCCAGATTTGTCTCGAACTCCTGGCCTTAAGTGATCCTCCTGCCTTGGCCTCCCAAAGTGCTTGTATTACAGACGTGAGGCACTACACCTGACCAATATTCTTTTTTTTTTTTTTTGAGACAGAGTCTCACTCTGTCGCCCAGGCTGGAGTGCAGTGGCACGATCTCGTCTCACTGCAACCTCTGCTTCCCGGGTTCAAGCGATTCTCCTGCCTCAGCCTCCCAAGTAGTTGGGACTACAGGTGCACACCACTGTGCCCGGCTAATTTTTGTATTTTTAGAGAGGGGGTTTCACCATGTTACCCAGGCTGGTCTCGAACTCCTGACCTCGTGATCCACCCGCCTTGGCCTCCCAAAGCGCTGGCATTACAGGCTTGAGCCACCGCGCCCGGCCAATATTCTTTTTATTTTAAATTACTTCCAGGACTTTATAAATGCTTTCATTTTGTTTCAATATATAAACTGTCAGATTTCAAATAATTGTTTTCCAGTCTCATTATAATCATTTGAGTCTAAGAATGTCGTTTATTCCTTTTTTTCTCCATATATATTAATCGGTATAATTTAGAATTGTAGGCTTCCAGTCCCGGCATGGTGGCTGACGCCTGTAATCTCAGCACTTTGGGAGGCTGAGGCAGGAGGATCTCTTGAGCCTAGGAGTTCCAGCCTGGGCAACATAGTGAGACCCTGTCTCTACAAAAATAAAAAGAATTGTAGGCTTTCAGTTTGGAGAAACGTGTATGGAGCAGACTAAGCAAAGATAAACACTGCTGCTCTCCCCACTCCCACTTTACAAATGCTCAGATAACCAAAGTCTTGTGGAACTCAAAAAATAAAAATCTTCGGATCTCATTTTTGAGCATGAGCCAGAATGCTTGAAGTGCCATGAAGTCATTTGTTCTTATAGAAATACCTCGCTAGGCACAGTGGCTCATGCCTGTAATCCCATCCCTTGGAGGCCAAGGTGGGAGGGTCACTTGAGACCAGGAGTTTGAAACCAACTTGGGCAACATAGCAAGGCCTCCCTCTCTACAAAAAATAAAAAAGTTGGCCAGGTGCAGTGACTCATGCCTGTAATCCCAGCACTCTGGGAGGCTGAGGCAGGCAGATCACGAGGTCAGGAGATCGAGACCATCCTGGTCAACATGGTGAAACCCCATCTCTACTAAAAGTACAAAAAAAAAATAAGCCGGGCGTGGTGGCAGGCACCTGTAGTCCCAGCTACTCGGGAGACTGAGGCAGGAGAATGGTGTGAACCCGGGAGGCAGAGCTTGCAGTAAGCCGAGATGGTACCTCTGCACTCCAACCTGGATGACAGAGCGAGACTTCATCTTGAAAAAAAAGAAAAATTAGCCAGTGGTGGTGGCGGGTGTCTGTAGTCCCAGCTACTTGGGAGGCTGAGGCAGGAGAATGGCATGAACCCGGGAGGCGGAGCTTGCAGTGAGCCGAAATCGCGCCACTGCACTCCAGCCTGAGCGACAGAGTGAGACTCCATCTCAAAATAAATAAATATATACATACATATATACATAAATGAAAAAATTTTTAAAAATTTAAAAGCTGGGCATGGTGGCATCCACCTGTTGTCCCAACTACTCGAGAGCCTTTGGTGGGAGGATTACTTGAGCCCAGGAGGTTGAAGTTGCTGTGAGCTATGATTGTACCACTGTACTTCAGCTGGATGACAAAGTGAGACCCTGTCTTTAAAAAAAAAGAAAATCTGAGGCTGGTTGATTTATAAAGAAAAGAGGTTTAATTTACTCATGGTTCTGCAGATTGTATAGGATGCATGGTGCCAGCATCTGCTCAGCTTCTGGTGAGGCCTCAGGAACCTTCTAATCATGGCAGAAGGCCTAGGGGGAACAGGCATGTCACATGGCAAGAATGGGAGCAAGAGAGAGAAGAGGGAAGTCCCCGAGTCTTTTAAAAACCAGATCTCATGTGAACTAACTGAGTGAGAACTCACTCATCACCAAGAGGATGGCACTAAGCCATTTATGAGGGATCCACCCTCAGGTTCCAATCATCTCCTGCCAGGTCCCACCTCTAACATTGGGAATACATTTCAACATGAGATTTGGAGGGGACACATATCAAGACCATATCATGCCATAACAGACTTACCTCAGAGACCCCAGCGACCACAATGAAAGTGAATGAAGCTCTCACAGTACTATCTCTCTTCCCAGGCAAACATTTTTCTGACTGATGGGTTATAGTCCTGACTAAGCTCTCTGTACTGATTACCAGCCCAGGGGCCTTCTCATTGTGTGATGCTGTCGTCCCACGATTTAAAATGGTGACCAAAGTCACCACTCCCCAATACACAGTTTGGATGTAGCCTCCTTGCTTCCTGAATAAAAGAATCCAGGAGAACACTGAGAGAGAAATCAAATAACATTTTGCAACTTGAATAAGCTGTTTCAGGAGGTATCAATTAACAACTGAGCATTGCTTAAGTCTCTTTTATTGTAGACCAACAAAGCATACACAGACCTGCTAAGCAGCCTTGCACTTTAGCTGTGGGTAAGTATGAGCTGCAGCCTCTCACTGGGATAGTAGATATAGGTTCCCTATAAATTCGCAGGCAGAGTTATAGCCAGATACCAGTTATCTTAGCTTTAGCAGGTCTAAAGCAGACAAGGTCAAAGTGAGGATAGTCAGAAAAGGTGTCTTGGCTCCAATTCTACTTGAATATTAGTTTAATGATATTTGTCTCAATGGTTTTCCTCCTCTCAATTGACCCTTAGTGAAAGAGTGCATATAGAAATGGAAAGAAAAGGTCAGGCACAATGGCTTATGCCTGTAATCCCAACACTTTGGGAGGCTGAGGCAGGAGGATCACCAGAGGCCAGGAGTTCAAGACCAGCCTGACCAACATGGTGAAACCCTGTCTTTACCAAAAATACAAAAATCAGCCAGACATGGTGGCAAAAGAGCAACACTACGTCTCAGTAAATAAATAAATAAATAGGAAAAAAAAAAAGAAATGGAAAGAAAAACTAGCACTTATTGTTGAGTCCTGCTCTTCCTCATGTGTTAGCTTATTTAATCCCCTGTGAAAACCTTTTGAAGTAGACATCATGTATCCCCATTTTGCAGATAAAAAAACTGAAGTTGAGAGAGATTACATTACTTGCTATGAAGTCAGAATCTGGGCCAAAATTTTTGTATTGTCTTCAGTTCTATGTTCTTTCCATCATACAAATTTGCCTCCCAAAAATCTACTGCTGGCCCCTCCTTAACAAATTAAAAGAGGAATTTGTTTTTTTTATTTTTTATTTTTGAGATGGAGTATAGCTCTGTTGCCTAGGCTGGAGTGTAGTGTCATGATCTCGGCTCACTGCAACCTCTGCCTCCTGGGTTCAAGCAACTCTCCTGCCTCAGCTTTCCAAGTAGCTGGGACTACAGGTGCCCGCCACCACACTCAGCTAATTTTTAGTAGAGATGGGGTTTCACCATTTTAGCCAGGCTGGTCTAGAACTCCTGACCTTGTGATCCACCCACCTCTGCCTCCCAAAGTGTTGGGATTACAGGCATGAGCCACCATGCCCGACCCGAAAAAAGGAATCTTAAGTGATGATTTTTCTTAGAGTGTTTGTAGAAAATCCCAAATCTCTCCATGGGTTATCAAAAATCAAACACCTTATCAGTGCAAGGTATTTAAATATCTAAGTGAGAGAACCAAGATGGGGAAGCTGTTTGATTGAAGCTGGTTTCAGATCCTAGGAGATTAGTCGGCTGGCATGACTGCCTTCCCTGAGCTGCCTTGCTCCCTCGGATGTGTGATACACAATCTTTGTGACAATACTCAGCCATTTGTCCTTAGGTGTACTAGCTCTCCCGTAAGCTCATTTTAGATGCCTAGTTTAGACAAAAGTTCAGATTCATATAACTTTACAGGTTTCACAGTGATTTCATATGTATTCAATCCACTAAAATATATAAATGTGTGTGTGCGCGCGCGCGCGTGTGTGTGTATATATATATATATATATATATATACACACACACGCGCGCGCGCGCACACACACATTTATATATTTTAGTGGATTGAATACATATGAAATCACTGTGAAACCTGTAAAGTTATATGAATCTGAACTTTTTGTCTAAACTAGGCATCTAAAATGAGCTTACGGGAGAGCTAGTACACCTAAGGACAAATGGCTGAGTATTGTCACAAAGATTGTGTATCACACATCCGAGGGAGCAAGGCAGCTCAGGGAAGGCAGTCATGCCAGCCGACTAATCTCCTAGGATCTGAAACCAGCTTCAATCAAACAGCTTCCCCATCNTATATAGTTTTTTTTTTTTTTTTAACTCCAGCTAAATACCAACTGGAGTTGTCAGGTCTTAGATGCAGCAACTAGTTCAAAGTGAGAAGGACCAAATACAGTGGCTTTCCAAGTATTTCAACTTTGACCCACAGTAAGAAATATATCTTACATCTCCTCCCAATGTATATAAATATGAAATCAATGTTGTTTAAGCTGCACCAAATTGATTTCACAGCCCACTAATTTCATAACTCCAAGTTTGAAACCCATACTCTAATGGGAAGGTGCGGGACACGGAAATGGAAGCTAGTAATGGCCAAGAGTGAGGCTGGGGAGGCACAGTGAGAGTGCTCCAGGCAGACAAGATGCCAAATGCACTCCAGCCAGAGGCGGGGCCTGGGGAGAGCAGCGCAAAGGTTATGGATGACCTTCACGTAGAGCTTGGAGGAGTCTGAGGGTGCAAGAGGCGAGAGGTGAAAGACAGACTCTGTAAAATGTGGTAAAATGAATGCATGCGGTTTTATGTTTGCTTCCTTCCCAAAGCCCACTGAAATAACAGTAAAACAATAAGGAGAACAGAAGCGAAAACAATACATGAAGATATGACAAAAACATTTTGGGAGCTAAAAGGCTGATGGAAGAAGGAAAACTGACTGGGGTCCGAGGAAGTTGAAATGGTGGGAACAACAATCAGCAGCCCATTGTTGACTTTGGAGCCGCTGAAAAGCTTGGGACTGGGAGCAGCAAGCTTTCCAAAGGTGGGGATGGAAGGAGGAGGCTGGAAATGAAGGGTGAGTTTAAAGTCGACATAAGGAGCAGTTAGACCCCCATGTTCCCTCCTCCAGCCTGGGCAGCTGGGTGACTGCCGCTCTCCCACTGCCCCCCGCAGGAAAGGCAGGAGGTACATGGGCTCTCTGGAGAGAATGAACCAGTGGGGCCCTGGGCTTCAGGGAAGCTGAAGGTAGAGAGGGAGAGACACTGCAGCTTCTTTCTCGTGGCTCTAGAGCACTGGCAGCCAGGTTCATGGTCCTCAGGCTGGAGGCTGCAGGGTTCTTCTTTGGGAGAACTGAGCAGCCTAAAAATTCTCTGGGCATTGAGGGATCTCAACACAATGGTTGTCTCTGCCACCTCCCGCTGCAGGGAAGATGCAAATCATCGAGTTTTAGAGAGCATTCAGCTGGCCTTTAAGTGCCTGTGCTCAAATATGAAGGAGCAAATCAGGATTGGAGGTAAGTCTCTTCCATGAAAGACAGAAGCCAAAATAAAGACATAAATGGTAGTGGGGAGGAAAACAGGTACAATACAGGGAATATAAAAATATAATTTATATAACTAGACTACTAATAATATAATAATATAACTTATTAAGAATGATCAGGGCTGGGGGCAGTGGCTGACGCCTGTAATCCCAACACTTTGGGAGGCTGAGGTGGGAGGATCACCTGAGGTCAGGAGTTCAAGACCAGCCTGGCCAACATGGTGAAACCCCGTCTCTGCTAAAAATAGAAAAATTAGCCGGTGTAGTGGCAGGCGCCCATAGTCCCAGCTACTCAGGAGCCTGAGACAGAAGAATCACTTGAACCTGGGAGGCAGAGGTTGCAGTGAGCTGAGATGGCACTACTGCACTCCAGCCTGGGCGACAGAGTAAGACTCCATCTCAAAAAAAAAAAAAAAAAGAGAGAACATTTAGGCTGGGCGTGGTGGTGGCTCATGCCTGTAATTCCAGCACCTTGGGAGGCCAAGGCAGGTGGATCACTTGAGGTCAGGAGTTTGAGACCAGACTGGTCAACATGGTAAAACCCTGTCTCTACTAAAAATACAAAATTTAGCAGGGCTTGGTAGCAGGTGCCTGTAATCCCAGCTACTCCGTAGACTGAGGCAGGAGAATCACTTAAACCCGAGAGGCAGAGGTTATAGTGAGCTGAGATCGTGCCACTGCACTCCAGCCCAGGTGATAGGGCAAGACTCTGTCCCAGGGAAAAAAAAAAAAAAA
>NW_016818301.1:1215220-1232537 GCF_001698545.2 Rhinopithecus bieti
GGCCGGGCGCGGTGGCTCAAGCCTGTAATCCCAGCACTTTGGGAGGCCGAGACGGGCAGATCACGAGGTCAGGAGATCGAGACCACCCTGGCTAACACGGTAAAACCCCGTCTCTACTAAAAACTACAAAAAACTAGCCGGGCGAAGTGGCGGCGCCTGTAGTCCCAGCTACCCGGGAGGCTGAGGCAGGAGAATGGCATAAACCCGGGAGGCGGAGCTTGCAGTGAGCTGAGATCCGGCCACAGCACTCCAGGAGCAAAAAAACATAAAAAGGGGTATTCAAGCCAGGCATGATGGTGTGTACCTCTAATCCCAGGTACACGGGAGGCTGAGGTGAGAGGCTTGCTCAAGCCCAGGAGTTGGAGTCCAGATTGAGTAACATAGTGAAATTCTATCTCATAAAAAAAGGGGGGTTGCGGGGGGGAAGGATATTCAGAAAATAAAACTCTTAGACTTTTAAAAAAATGTAATCACAGAAATATAGCACATTCCGAAGAATGGGTACAACATAAAGTTGAGAAAATATGGGAAGTAGAACAAAAAATGTAAGGAATGGGAAATAAGCAAAGTAGACTATCAGTCCAGGAGTTTCAAGATTTTGTGAACAGGAGTGCCTAAAACAGAAACTAGATGGGAGGAAATTATTTTTTAAAAAGTGGAGGTTAGAAGTCGGGCACGGTGGCTCACTCGTGTAAGCTCAACACTTTGGGAGGCTGAGGTGGGTGGATCACTTGAGGTCAGGAGTTCAAGACCAGCATGGCCAACATGGTGAAACCCTGTCTCAACTAAAAATACAAAAATTAGTCAGGCTTGGTAGTGGGCACCTGTAATCCCAGCTACTCGGGAGGCTGAGGCAGGAGAATTGCTTGAACCCGGGAGGCAGAGGTTGCAGTGAACCAAGATCATGCCACTGTACTCCAGTCTGGGCGACAGGATAAGACTCATCTCAAAAAAAAAAAGAAAAAAAGAAAAGAAAAAAAGAAAAACAGCTGGGCATGGTGGCTCATGCCTGTAATCCCGGCTACCTGGGAGACTGAGGCAGGAGATTGCTTGAACCCAGAGGGCAGAGGTTGCAGTGAGTCAAGATCGCACCACTGCACTCCAGCCTGGGCGACAGAGGGAGACTCCATCTCAAAACAAAACAAAACAAAACAGGCTGGGTGTGGTGGCTCATGCCTGTAATCTCAGCATTTTGGGAGGCTGAGGCGGGTGGATTACCTGAGGTCAGGAGTTTGAGACCAGCCTGGCCAACATGGTGAAACCCCCTCTACGAAAAATACAAAAATTAGCTGGGCCTGTTGACATACGCCTGTAGTCCCAGCTACTTGGGAGGCTGAGGCAGGAGAATCACTTGAACCTGGGAGACAGAGATTGCAGTGAGCCAAGATCACACCACTGCACTCCAGCCTGGGCAACAGAGCGAGACTCCCGTCTCAAAAACAAAAAAACAAAAAACAAAATGAAAAAAACCCTGCAATCTGAGGAGTTTGTCTGTTAAGATAAGGGAGGCGGCTGGGTGCAGTGGCTCACACCTGTAATCCCAGCACTTTGGGAGGCCAAGGGGGGCAGATCATGAGGTCAGGAGTTCGAGACCTGCTTGGCCAACATGGTGAAATCCTGTCTCTACTAAAAATACATAAATTAGCCAGGTGTGGTGGTGGGCACCTGTTATCCCAGCTACTCGGGAGGCTGAGGCAGGAGAATCTCTTGAAACCAGAAGGTGGAGGTTTCAGTGAGTCTAGATCGTGTCTCTGCACTCCAGCCTGGGTGACAAGAGCAAGACTCCATCTCAAAGAAAGAAAAGAAGAGAGGCTGCCTGGACCTTCTCCTGAACCCCACCTCCTATCATTTGTTTGGAATCTGTTTTCAAGGAACTTATTTGTGTTCTGTCTCTTCAAACTTACTTTCTTGAGTCAGATTCAAGCTCTGTTCCTCAGTTTTACTTCCTGAGAAGCTTCCTGGCTGCTTTTGTTTTCCCTCAGCCAGAATTAGCCTCATCTTCAGGAAAGTTTAAGTGGTCCCTTAACATTAAAACCAAGGTCCTAGTGGCTTTGAATCTTTAATCACAGCCTCTAAGCCCTCTCCTGCCATGGGGCTAGCCACCTCTACCTTTCGGGGGCCTGTCTTTAGCTTGTCTGAGCTTAGTCTTGAAGAGTGACTCAGGATTGTCCAGGTGAGATGGACAGAAATGTGGTCCTTACTGAAAGATGCAAATACAAAGAGACGAATGAGAAGGGAGGGTTATAAATACCTGCTGTTCTGGTGTTGGAATATCCCATTAGCGGCAGGAAATAGGGAGAGATATGAAGCTGAACAGCCAGGTAATTTTTGTATTGTTTTGAAATGTGTGTGTATAAACATCTATATTCAGGTGGCAAAACTAGGGTTCAAACTCACCTCTTGCTTCTAAGTTTAGCAGTTTTTCCATATAACCAGAGGGTACTATCAGTTAGATCAATGGTGATCCACCAGGGCAATTTTGGGGGGTGGGGAAGCAGGAGGGGGGCATCTTTTGGCATTAAATGGGTGGCAAGCAAGCGAGGATGATACTAAACATTCTTTTTTTTTTTTTTTTTGAGACGGAGTCTTGCTCTGTCGCCCAGGCTGGAGTGCAATGGCGCGATTTCTGCTCACTGCAAAGCTCCGCAGCCTCCCGGGTTCATGCCACTCTCCTGCCTTAGCCTCCGGAGAAGCTGGGGCTACTGGCACCCACCACCACGCCCGGCTAATTTTTTTGTATTTTTAGTAGAGATGGGGTTTCCCTGTTTTAGCCAGGATGGTCTCGATCTCCTGACCTCGTGATCCGCCCACCTTGGCCTCCCAAAGTGCTGGGATTACAGGCGTGAGCCACCATGCCCGGCCAATACTAAACATTCTATACAGCCTGGGCAACATGGCGGGACCCAGGCTCTACAAAAATTTTTAAAATTAGAAAGAATGAATAAGACCTAGTATTTGCTAGCACAACAGAGTGACTATAGTAAAAAATAATTGAATTGTAAATTTAAAAATAACTAGGCCAGGCACAGTGGCTCAAGCCTGTAATCCCAGCACTTTGGGAGGCCGAGACGGGCGGATCACGAGGTCAGGAGATTGAGACCATCCTGGCTAACACGGTGAAACCCCGTCTCTACTAAAAAATACAAAAAAATTAGCCAGGCAATGTGGCAGGCGCCTGTAGTCCCAGCTACTCGGGAGGCTGAGGCAGGAGAATGGCTTAAACCCGGGAGGCGGAGCTTGCAGTGAGCTGAGATCCGGCCACTGCACTCCAGCCTGGGCAACAGAGTGAGACTCCGTCTCAAAAAAATAAATAAATAAAAATAAAAAATAAAAATAACTAAAAGAGTGTAATTGGATTGTTTGTAACACAAAGGATAAATGCTTGAGGAGATGGATACCCCCATTTGCCCTGGTATCATTATTACTCATTGCATGCCTGTATCAAAATATCTCATGTACTCCATAAATATATACACCTATGATGTACCCACAACAATTAAAAATTTAAAAAAATTTTTTTTAATTAGCTGAGAGTGGTGGCACATACCTGTAGTCCCCATATACTTAGGAGGCTGAAGTGGGAGGATTGCTTGAGCCCAGGAGGTTTAGACTGCAGGTGAGCTGTGTTCATGCCACTGCACTCCAGCCTAGGAGTGAGACCCTGTCTCCAAAAAACAAAACAAACAAACAAACAAACAAACAAAAACAAACCCAAAACCAACCAAACAAAAAACATTCTACAATGAATAAAACAGCCCCACCTACCACCAAATACTTATCTGGTTCAAAAGTCAGTAGTACAGTCTTTGAGAAACCCTGATTTAGATGAAATCTAAAACTGGAGCTACTCTGAGTTCAAATCCCAGTGCCAGTAATTACCAGCGGTTAGAAATGGAAAGACCAGCGCACAGTGACTTCACTGGTATTTCAGTACTTACTTTACATAAAATGGTAAATTATTTTTAAAGCAAAATGTTCAGCATTAAAAACAAAATTGCTAAATACATTTGCAAGACAAATACTTATGTATTTATATATAACTAAATGTAAAAATATGACAAACATAATTATTATTTTAATATAAATCAACAGATAGAATAACATATTGAAGTAAAAAATTAAACTCTAATAAAAATGAAAATGTAATCATAAATAATTGAAAATAAAATTATTTGCTCTTTTTATTTTTTTATTTTTTGAGACGGAGTCTCGCTCTGTCACCCAGGCTGGAGTGCAGTGGCACGATCTTCGCTGACTGCAACCCCTGCCTCCCGGGTTCAAGCTGGGTTCAAGAATTCTCCTGCCTCAGCCTTCTGAGTAGCTGGTATTACAAGCACGTGCCCCTTGCTCGGCTAATTTTTGTATTTTTAATACAGATGGGGTTTCACCATGTTGGTCAGGCTGGTCTCGAACTCCTAACCTCAAATGATCCATCCACCTCGGCCTCCCAAAGTGCTGGAATTACAGATGTGAGCCACCATGCCTGGCCTGCTTTTTTTAAGAATAGACATCTCTTAACATATATAAAAGTGTTACTGTTAAGTTGCAAATGTATTTTTTGTGCAAATTTTGCTAGCTTCTAAAAAGCTGTTTCTGGTGTCATACTACTGAAGAGAATGGTAAAGAGATGGTTATAATTTAACTTCACATAGTTATTCCATTATTTCTCATTTAAATAATCTCATCTCTTGTTTAGTAACTTTGAGTTGTTTTAATTTTTTTCCTTTTTTTTTTTTTTTGAGACGGAGTCTCGCTCTGTCACCCAGGCTGGAGTGCAGTGGCCGGATCTCAGCTCACTGCAAGCTCCGCCTCCCGGGTTTACGCCATTCTCCTGCCTCAGCCTCCCGAGTAGCTGGGACTACAGGCGCCCGCCTCGTCGCCCCGCTTTTTTTTTTTTTTTTTTTTGTATTTTTTAGTAGAGACGGGGTTTCACCGTATTAGCCAGGATGGTCTCGATCTCCTGACCTCGTGATCTGCCCGTCTCGGCCTCCCAAAGTGCTGGGATTACAGGCTTGAACCACCGCGCCCGGCCTTTTTCCTTTTTTTTTAAATAGCTCTCATGGTGCTGGATGAGATCTTTTTGAACAATTTTTTTGTTTCTTTGCATAGATGTGTTTTTTGTTTGTTTGTTTGTTTTAAATTCTGGTGAGCTCTAGTTTTTGCTTCAAAGGACATATTTTTGGTTTGAATTCATCTTTTTTCAAGTTTTATTTATTTATTTATTTATTTATTTATTTATTTATTAGAGATCAGATCTCGCTCTGTCACCCATTCTGGAGTGCAATAGCATGATCATGGCTCACTGCAGCCTCAAACTTCTGGGCTCAAGGGATCCTTCTGTCTCAGCCTCCCAAAGAGCTGGGATTACAGGCATGAGCCACCATGCAGAGCGTTATATCCATCTTCTTCAATTTCATTGAATATAGATTGAGATTCTGATGCAGAAAACTCATTTAAAATTTAATGTCCTGTTTCTAAGGTCTACTTGTTTAAAGAGTCTTTGAACTCTTTAATAGATTAACTATTGTTGTAACAGAAGCTTGTTTTGTCCATTGACATTTTTTTCTCCTTTTGAAGTCTGTGGAATGCAACAATGCTTTCCAAATAGGCCCTTGTCTGTTCAAATTTTTAATGCAGCTATACCTCATTTACAAATGATCTAGAAATCAGATTTCTTTTTTTAATGCTTAAATAATTATTTCACCTAGGGCTGGGCACAGTGGCTCACACCTGTAATCCCAGCACTTTGGGAGGCCAAGGCAGGCAGAGGTCAGGAGTTCAAGACCGGCCTGACCAATATAGTGAAACTTCGTCTCTACTAAAAAAAATACAAAAATTCGCTGGGCATGGTGCTGCGCACCTGTAGTCCCAGCTACTCAGGAGGCTGAGGCAGAAGAATTGCTTGAACCCAGGAGGTGGAGGTAGCAGTGAGCCGAGATTGTGCCACTGCACTCCAACCTGGGCAACAGAGTGAGACTCCAGCTCAAAAATAAATAAATAAATAAAAGGAATTATTTCACCTCACCTAAAGTTCTGTTTTGGTACTTTAAAATATGAAGATATGTGGGAATACTGAAAAATGGTATTGTGATCACAACCAGCTGCGTGACTCTGGCCAAGTCATTTTGCCTCAATAAGCCTTCAGTTCCTCATCTATAAAATGGGGAAAAACATCAGTTCCTACATCAATGTGGAGTGATGAAGATTAAATAAAATGATACATGTAAAGCACTGAATTCTATGGCTAACACATACTCCATAATTAACAAATGTTTATGCTTTTCTTTTTTTTTTTTTATGAGACAGGGTCTTGCTCTGTTGCCTAGGTTGGAGTGCAGTAGCTCAGTTACGGCTCACTGCTGCCTCAACCTCCTGGGTTCAAGCAGTCCTCCTGCCTCAGCTTCCAGAGTAGCTGAGATCACAGGTACAAGCACCTCACCTGGTTAATTTTTTATTATATATAGAATAAAATTTTAATTAAAAAATTGAAATAATATATAAATAACATATATGATTAAAAATATATAAAAATTTTTATATTTATATATATTTTTAATATATATATTTTGTAGAGATGGGGGTGTCACTATGTTGCCTAGCAGGTCTTGAACTCTTGGCCTCCCAGTGCTGGGATTACAGGCCGTAAACAACTGCACCCAGCCTATTTTTATTAGTGGGGCCTCACTCTGTTACCCAGGCTGGAATGCAGTGGTATGATTATAGGCTCACTCTAGCCTCGATCCTAGTTCAAGTGATCTCCCACCTCGCATGAGCCACCACACCCGACTTGTTTGTATATTTCTTTAGTTATTACTAAATTTGTTTCATTTCCATTTCCCAATTTATCAAAAAGATAAATTGTCTTTTTAATTAAAAAAGTTGTACGTTGTCAGTCAAATCCTTTTAATATAAATTCCAGATAATTTTGTGTGGTAGTTTTAAAACTGTATCTACAATCTTGATACTTTCTCCCTTCAAGAGTGGATTATTTTTTTTTTTTTTGAGACGGAGTCTTGCTGTGTTGCCCAGGCTGGAGTGCAGTGGTGTGATCTCGGTTCATGCACTTGCCTCCGGGTTCAAGGATTCTTGTGTTTAGCCTCCGAGTAGCTGGGATTACAGGCACGTGCACCAGACCCCAGCTTATTATTATTATTATTATTATTATTTTGGACGGAGTTTGATCTGTCACCAGGCTGGAGTGGCAGTGGCGCAATCCTCGGCTCACTGCAGTCTGTCTCCCAGTTATGCATTTCCTGCCTCGCTCCCGAGTAGCTGGACTACAGGACCCGCCACATGCTGGGCTAATTTTTTTTCTATTTTTTAGTAGGAGACGGGGTTTCACCAGTTGGCCAGGATGGTCTCGAACTCCTGAACTCGTGATCTGCCCGCCTCAGCCCTCCGAGTGCTGGGATTACGAGGCGTGACCACCCCAAGCCCAATGACGGGGTGTCAGAGCCGAATGTCTCTCGAGTCTCAAAGAAGATGATGAGAATAAATAAGGGGAATTTATTGTATTTAAGAGACTGACATAAGTTATATGTAATTGATTACATAAGAGAGGAGATTATTATCAGTATGAGCAGACATAATTGGTAGTAAACTTTATATAACTCGATGGATAGTGTATACTATAAGTTACAATTTGGCATCTCTTTACCATTTCTCTTCAGTTAGTATGACACCAGGAAACAGCTTTTAGAAGCTACGTCATAACCATATTGACATAAACCTGGAAGCTAGACAATATATTATTCGCAAACAATTCTAACTGATTTGATATTGACCTCCACAATTCTGGATTGTCTGGGAAGTCCAAGATCAGGCACCAGCAGCTTTGGTATATATGTGTATATAGTGGAGAAGGCTCCATATTCTCTCTATATAGAATAGGACAGTCAGGGCCTAGTCTGACTGATGTGTCTCGCGATCACAGTGCTAGAGAGGCAACAGTAGGTATCTCAAGTCCTTTTATAAGGTGCAGTAACCCCAATTTTTTTTTTTTGTTATTTCTCCTATCTTTGGAGGACAGGGTTTCTCTCTCTGGCACCCAGGCTGGAGTGCAGTGGCATTGGATCCTGGGCTCACTGCAACCTCTGCCTCCGAGTTTCACCATGTTGGCCAGGCTGTCTGGAATTCCTGACCTCAAGTGATCCCACTGGCCTTGGCCTCAAAGTACTGGGATTCAGGTGTGAGCCACATGCCCAGCCCACTAATCCCATTTGAAGGGACCGCGGGGAGAGCCTTCCAGATCTGGTCATTTCCTTTAAAGGGCAGCTTTGGGTGAGGGCACAACCAAAACTATTATCACAGTGCAGTGGCTCATGCCCATAATCCCAGCTTCTCAGGACCTGCGGTGAGAGATTGTTTGAGTCAAGCATTTCAGACAGCCTGAGCACAAGCAGGACCCTTGTCTCTAAAAGGATATTTTTTAAATTAGCTGGGCTGGGTGCGGTGGCTATACCTGTAATCCCAGCCCTTTGGGAGGCCTTTGAGGCGGGTGGATCTAACCTGAGGTCAGGACTTTCGCGCCAGCCTGACACATGATGAAACCATGTCTCTATTAAAAATACCAAAAAATTTAAACTGGCCATGGTGGTGTGAGCCCTGTAATCCCGTTACTTGGGACTGAGGCAGGAGAATTGTTGACCCAGTGAGGTGGAGGTTGCAGTAAGCTGGATCATGCCACTGCCCTCCAGCCTGGGAGACAGAGCGAGACTCCATTTAAAAAAAAAAAAAAAAGTGAACTTTGCAAGTGAAGGGATAGGTGTGTGTCTGTGTAGAAGAGATGGGGAGGGCAGGCACAACTGAGCAGTGGAAAGACAAGCTGTTTGGGGGTTTTTTGTTTGCTGTAAGGACAGGCCAGGGTCAAATCTCAGAATACTTCGTTGTTTTTTTTTTTTTTTTTTTTTTTTTTTTGAGATGGAGTCTTGCTCTGCTGCCCAGACTGGAGTGCCATGGCATGAACTCGGCTCACTGCAACCTCTGCCTCCCAGGTTCAAGTGATTCTCCCACCTCAGCCTCCTGAGCAGCTGGGACTACAGGCACACGCCACCACACCCGGCTCATTTTTCTATTTTTAGTAGAGATGGGGTTTCACCATGTTGGCCAGGCTGGTCTCAAACTCCTGACCTTGTGATCCACCCGCCTCGGCCTCCCAAAGTGATGGGATTACAGGTGTGAGCCACCGCGCTGGCCCAAAATACCAACTTTTAAGGGAACAGACAGAGGAAGAGAAGTCCAAGCTGACTTTAGTTGGAAACTAAAAGCAAAACATGGTGATAATATTGTCCTTCCATGATGGAATTACTCTTAGAATCACCGCCCTTGATCATTATACTTTTGAAGATCATTTAAATTTACTGTTTTACAATATTCCCTTGACTAGAAAATTAAATTCTACCTAGCACTATTATCAACCAAACTCAACTCGTATCTGCCCTCTGAAGTCCTGCAGACAAACCTTTCAAGTTAGAAGCCAGCTGATGTGAACCAATTCAGCTGTCTTCTTAGATTAGAGGTTCCCAGTTCCTCCAACAGTTTGTCTTATGATGATTTTCAGCCTTCATTTCTAGCAGTCATCTCCTGGACATACTACAATTTGCCCACAAGCATAGCAAGCCATCCTCTGGAAGTATTAGAATATTTGTGCACAGGACACTAGAATTATCACATTTCTTGTTTTGGAGACTATGCTTTTATTAATGCAGCCTAAAATTAAGTTTACAAGCAGCAACATTAAACTATTAGCTGTTTGAATACATAGCTAAAATGTACTGCCTCCTCCCCCAATACAAACTTTTTTTTTCCTGTTTTTTTTTTTTTTTTGAGACAGAGTCTCACTCTGTTGCCCAGGCTGGAGGGCTGTAGCCGGATCTCAGCTCACTGCAAGCTCCGCCTCCCAGGTTTACGCCATTCTCCTGCCTCAGCCTCCCGAGTAGCTGGGACTACAGACGCCCGCCACCTCGCCCGGCTAGTTTTTTGTATTTTTTAGTAGAGACGGGGTTTCACCGTGTTAGCCAGGATGGTCTCGATCTCCTGACCTCGTGATCTGCCCGTCTCGGCCTCCCACAGTGCTGGGATTACAGGCTTGAGCCACCGCGCCCAGCCCCCAACTTGTACTTTTCCAATTGATTTTTGTTTAGTTTAATTGTAGGTTTCACATTTCTGCTTTTCTTTTACTTATATGAAAACCTTTGGCCTTTTCATCATGGGGCATAAAACGGCCAAGACACCTGATAATAGAAAAAATCACAAACATGTAGCAACCATCAGACCATGGTGAATGTAAACAATAGACCCTCATGAGGCCGGGCACCGTGGTTCACACCTGTAATCCCAGCACTTTGGGAGGCCAAGGTGGGTGAATCACCTGAGGTCAGGAGTTCGAGACCAGCCTGGCTAACATGTTGAAACCCTGCCTCTACTAAAAATACAAAAAATAGCCAGGCATTGTGGCACGCACCTGTAATCCCAGCTACTTGGGTGGCTGAGGCAGAATTTTTTGAACCTGGGAGGCGGAGGCTGCAGTGAACCAAGATTGCGCCATTGTACTCTAGCCTGGGCAACAGAACAAGACTCCATCTCAAAACACAAACAGAAAAGAATAGACCTTCATCAAACTCCAGGCCTATGGAGAATATTTTGATCCAGCTACAAGCTTCTGGTTCTATTGTCAATGTCCAACCTTTTTTTTTTTTTTTTTTTTAGACGGAGTCTCGCTCTGTCGCCCAGGCTGAAGTGCAGTGGCCGGATCTCAGCTCACTGCAAGCTCCGCCTCCCGGGTTTACGCCATTCTCTCGCCCCAGCCTCCCGAGTAGCTGGGACTACAGGCGCCCGCCATCTCGCCTGGCTAATTTTTTGTATTTTTTTAGTAGAGACGGGGTTTCACCATGTTAGCCAGGATGGTCTCGATCTCCTGACCTCGTGATCCGCCAGTCTCGTCCTCCCAAAGTGCTGGGATTACAGGCTTGAGCCACCGCGCCTGGCCAATGTCCAACCTTAATAAGAAAACGGATTAAAGATAGGACATGTGGCAGCCATTGCCTGATCGGTTAATTCTATTTTTCTTGAATTGCTTGCTTATTGATTAGAACTGTTCTCCCATTCCCCTCTGAAATCTCTAAATGATGGAAAAGTTCAAGTTCCTTCAGTGACACAGGACAGGGGCTCAGTCAAACCCTGGAATCATTCTCAGTCAAATGTGAAGCAAACAGAAAAATTCTTACACACTTAGGAAAGACATGGCATAAAAGTCAACCTCAGAAAGACAGGTAACATTACCATATGGTACCTCCAGCAGAAAGACAGGTAGCATTGCCATATGGCACCTCCAGCTGAAGGCGGAGGACATGAACTCATAAAGGAGGCCATCTGCTCAGTTCTGCGCAGAGGAAGGCTTGCCATGTCCACTGTTAAGCCAAGGTTATCAGATTGGTTCTCTGTAGTTCCCACATCCTTGTGCATCTTCCTACCTGTGCCCTATTAATGGACAGGGGCTGTTTGATACATTTGCTGAAGCCAAAACTGCTTGGGTTTGGGTTCTGGCTCCACAATTTACTGGTACCTGTGGCCTTCAGGAAACAACCTGTCTATAAAATGAAGTTAATAATAGTACATATCTGAACTGTGAGCAAAAATCTTAATACCTATAAATCACTCAGAGCAGAGCCAAGCACATACAATGGACTCAGTAACTGTTAAGATACTATTTCTTCAGTGTTCCTTGGCTCCAACTTATTTCTAACAGTTTGTAAAGGTCCTCTATTGCTTGTTTGGCTTCCCCAGCATAGACAAATCTGGGCTGAGTTGTTAGCACGTAGATGGGTGAAGACTTCTTAAGAAAACAGTGTTAAGGTTGTAGGCCACATGGTAAAACATAATTGTTATGGTCCCAAATTTCTACTGATTGGGAAGACAAGGCAACTTCTTCCTGCATACACTTTATTCACACATGCTAAATCTCACTAAACAGATCACACTGTCAGGGAAGATGGCTAAGGAGAAGCTAGGGTTGTCAAGGTAATCCTTGCTTCCGCTATGTTTTGCAACAAGGTAATAAAACAGCCAGAACAGACTAGGCTGAAGCAGGTAAGGGTGAGGAGAGAACGCACTGCAGTGCAGGGTGTGGAAGGCAGCTCACAGTCAGGGAGGCAGCAGTTCTAGCCAATCAACACTTTATTTTTCAAGTCAACACCTGCACAGATGTCACTGTCCACTTCCTGACCCTAGTAGGGGGTCCCACTACACTTGGATCACCCAGAGGAGCAGTAAGGAAGCTCCTCATCTCAAGACAGAGCGCATGCTCACCAACTCCAGTGCTGGCGCATGTACTGTGGGATCCCTGCTCTCCTGCATCATGAAAGGCCGGGCTGAATGGGGCAAGGATGCAGTGAAGGTTACACAGACTACAGTGACCTAAGAGTGTAACTACTGGCCTGACCCACCGCCCCAGGTTTACCTTTTACTTCCCAGACCAGGAGCCTCCCTAAAGCTTGGCCAGTGCCCATGGGATAGGAGGAGCTGGCAAAGGATGGGGTTGAGCTGCTAAGGACAGGACACAGCAGGGAAATAAAGCAGAAAGGAACACAAAAGAGAAAAATTATAAAGTGCCTTAACTAAACAACCAAGTGGGACATGAGGGCACAGCAGCACAGGTCCCTGAGGATAGGAGGAAAAAGAAAGGGCCAGACCACCAGGGCTTGGGGCATAGTGGAATGAGAATAGAGATGAGGCAGGGAGGCAAGCACAGGCTGTGGGAAGGACTTCCCTAGCCTGTTCACATCCACTAACCCAAATGGAAAATTATTTACAAATTTAAAACCAATCCTAGGCACAGGTACTGCACCATGCCCCCAGGACAGCAAGCAGGCAGGCAGGCAGAGGGTGGAATGGCTACCATCCGACAGCCAGCTTCCCCACGCACTGCCCCTCCCCAGAGTGGTAGGCAAAGGAGGAAACAGCAACACTCCTAGCCAGGAAGCCCTACTGTGCCTGCAGCTCCTTCCCCAATGGCTCATGGCTCTGCCACGGCCTGAGCTTCTTGGTCTGACTGTACCAGAGAATGGGTGTCGGGCCCCAGGGGTGGAGCATCAGGGGGTTTTGGGGGTGTCTCTGGCTCCAAGCCCAACTCTGCATTCAGCTGCTCCAGCTCCCCCTGATCCAGCAACTCAAAGTCCTCAGAGGTGAGTGCCTCTTCTTCCTCAGGGGCAGGCAGGGGCTGGGGTGAGTCCTGGGGAACAGGTGGGAGAACGGAAGGGGAGGGGGCCGGGTCACTTCCAGCAAGGCAAAGTGGAGGTGACAGGGTGCTGGGCAGAGCAGTGAGGCCACCACTCACTGTCTCGGGGCTCAGTGTCTCCACTGGTCCTCCAGGGGAGCATTTCACTCCATCTGGGGGGGACCCTGCCCCATTGAAGTGCGTGTTCACAAAGTGGAGGGGGGATGAGAGCCGAAGCAAGGTTTCCTTAGCTGCCACATCTTCCTCTTCCTCTGAGTCCAGGGCTTGCCTTGACAAGGCTTGAGGACGGCCCAGTAGGTCTTCGGGAGGGGCCAGCTCTGCCTCCTCTCCCTCCCCTAGGTCCCGGCTTAGGGTCTCCTCTGGTTCACTTGGCAGGCTCTGCTGGTCCAAATCTGTGCAGAGAACAAAGAATTAAGGATGGGCCTGCTGCTGCTCTGACTAGCCACAACAGCCAATGAGTTTAAGGATGAGAATTCAAGACATGGAAAGCTGGGCCAAGCCCTAAGTGTTAAGGTCTTTTAGGAGCTGAGTAGAATTAGAGTCAGTGGGCCAAAGAGCACAGCAAGTACCCATGGTAGGGAACACAAAGATTGTGGGGGGAAAGCAGGGCAGCAAAGGGCTCCCCGTACCCTCAGAGACATCAGTCAGCTGCGGAGTTGTGGCCCGGGATACGGAGAAGCCACCACTCTCCAAGATAGAAGCCTCCTCATCTGACAGCTCTGAGTCTGTAATGGCCAAGGCCAATGCTGTTTTCTTCACATCCACCTGGCAGGAGAACCAGGATGAACATGACATGTGAGGGGCTAAGAGAACCAATTTATCAGGAGCATCCCCTCTCCCAAAACCTCTGACTTCCACATCCTTTGGAGGTGGCAGCTCCAAAGCAGAAATATTTTTCCTCTGGCTTTCTGTTTGACACCCCGTCTTCCCTGGACCTCACCACTGGGGAGAAGCCAGCCAGCTCTGCCTCGCTTTCACTCTCTGTCTCTGCCAGTGGCTCATCACCTCCTGGGGGTGCATTCTTCCCCTGCCGCTCTAGAAAATCAAGAGTAGCAGAGCAGTGACCAAGCATGAATGATGGGAGGGGAGACAAATACAGTTAAAGAACTGGAGAAGATCTCAATTCCAGGGCATCTCATGAGCCCCAAGCCAAGGCCCTCCCGCTCTTTCACCCTCCTGGATTAGGGCAGCCCCTTACTCCTCTTGTCGTGTTTGTGATGCAGGGCATTGGCTTCTGCCTTCATGCTGTAGTCCAGCTGCATGAGCAGGGGCTCCAGGCGAGTGTACATCCTCTGGATCAGCTCATGATAAACCACCAGGGGCCACAGCAGGATACTCAACACTACGGGTTAAGAATGTCAACTAAGAGTTCCCTACGTCAATTTCCTAAGAGCCCCCATTCAGCTGGTCCCTAAACTGAAGTGCTGAAGGTAGGCAAGGTCCTTTCCCGAGTCTGTGCCAACCTCTTCTTGCCACATCCACTGCCCTCCTCCCCAGGTTAAGTCTTCCACAGTTACTAATACTAAAGCATCCCTGGAGATCTCCACAAATCAGAAACTGAGCAGAGAGACCACAGTCTTTCCTCTGGGTCAGTCCAAGCAAAGAAGAAAGGAGAGGACTTTAAATAGGGCAGGGACAGACCCTACTCACAGACAATGTAGGAAATCATAATCCCTGGAACATAGTGTCCCAGCACAGCCAACACAGCACAGCCAGAGCAGACTCGAACACAGAACTGCAGAGAAGAACACAAGTCTAAGAACAGCACGCTGAGATATGCACCCCACTCAGCTGGGTAAAAAACTACTGCTCAGCTGGTAGGTATGTACTCGAGGAATGGGGTGGTCCAGTTTGCTTAAGAGAATGCTCAAGACCACCAATTCAGGAAGCTGCCAATAAATAGTGCCCACCACCTATAATTCACACTTGTCTGCCTTGGCAGGAGAAAAGCGTCAGGCTATCAGAAGCTTATTTCCTGAGGTGAGACTGCCTCCTGCACCAGGGACTAGCTGTGAATGTTGCCTCAAAAAGGCGCCCAGGCCTCTTCTTTCAGGGTCTTCAACCCAGGAAATTTACATCACTCCACTCCCATTCCCCGCCACCTCTATACCCCTTCAGTGTAGTGAACTGTTATATGATGTAGGGGAGGTTACCTGAGCTGGATTCTGCCTCTTGTACTGCAGCAGCTCCTGCAGGTGAATCTGGAAGGTGAGCCAGCTCTCAGCCAGGTATCTGCACAACTCGGGCACACTCAGCAGGTGCGGCCGGGCGCCTGACCCCGCACCCTCACTGGGGAGACATGACATAACCCCTGGAGGCCTCAGATACCAGCTTCCTAGACACTTAAATCCCTCTGAGAATGCCAATGATATCTTTAGTCTAAAAAAGCAAACAACCCCACCTCCCAAAAGGAGGCTGTCCTGGTCTTAGGAAGCAAAGCCAGGAGGACCCAACCTTCTGCCCCAAAAGGAGCAGGCACACAACCACCTACACAGGTGCCTAGGACCATGAAAAACCCATGGCTTGTTACCAGTTCATTCACAATGCTGGGGCACTGCCCTGCTCCTTGGTGACACTGGCACTGGCAAGCAGGACAGGATGTGGGCATTTGTCTTCAAGAGGTGGCCTGTACTCACCTGTCAGAGTGCGGCTCCTCTGGGGACGATGCTAGAGAGAGCGGAGGGACAAATTATTGAGTGGTGGGGCCCTGGGAGACACTTCCCAAGGCAGAAATAGCTGTCCCTCCTCTGCAGCCCCAGAGCACTTTCTTCAGATACCAATGGGGGAGCTGTTACATGTTTTTGTTTGCCTCTGTCTCCTCCTTTAGACATTAATCTTCTCCAAAATGAGAACTACATTTTACTCATGCTTATCTCTGAAGCAACTCACACACAGCCTGTCACCTATTAAGCAAATTATATGGATAACAAGAAAAACAACACTGACGTTCTATTTATACAGCTTACATGTGAAGCACTATCATAAGCATAGGATGTGTATTAACTCATTAATCCTCTCCTCACCTCTCTATGAAGTAAATTCTATCATCCGTGTTTTACAGATAAGGAAATTGAGGCAAACAGAGATAGAGCTACTTTTACAAGGTCACAGACATGGTAGGTGGCAGAGCAGGGAATGGAACCCAGGCAATATGGCTGCAGACTTCATCATCTTAACCACTGCACCTACAGTAGCATTCATTTGGGAAAAGGGCAATTTTCATTTTAGGGAATTCCCTACAAAAAGGAAGTGGGCTATGCCTGGGAGGCAGATGGCCTGCTGTACGTTCCCCTCACCATTTAACCCCACCCAGCGGAATCAGGCACCAAGCAAGTGCCCAATGGGTGCTTACCGAATGAAGAAACACTCACCTGACACGTCAGGGAGAAAGCGAGGCTGCCAGAGATCCAGCAGAAAATAGGCCAAAAGTGAGACGCTGAGTAGGAAAAAGGGCCGGAGGGACGAGGAAGACAGCAACCTTAGGGAGAGACAGGCACCTCAGCAGTGAGTGGGTGAGAGAGACTCATGCATCCATCTCAGAAGGTGGAAAGGCGCCTACTGATGGGGGAATGGCACCTCCAGGCCTGACTCGCGACTCACGACTCAGAGACGGAAGAAATTTAAGTGGATGCCAGCCTGCAAAAACTGGGTACGGGTCATGCCCCCCAGGCCAAGTGATAATCCAGAAAGGGGAATGGTGCTCTCGACCCCTCCCTCCCCAGCTCTCCCGCTCATCCCGGCCCCGCCCCCTCCTCCGCGGCCGTTACCAGAAGAGGCCGTTGAGCGCAGCAGCCGTGACCAGGCTGTGCAGCGGCTTCTCCCACACCAGCAACCGCTGCGCCGCCGCCAGCACCGCCTCCCAGCCGCGGAGCCGCAGCCACAGCGTCGTGGCCAGGCGTCCCACCGCCTCGGCCGTGGCCGCCTCCTCCTCTGCCTCGCTGGTGGCCTCACTCATGCCTAGGCTCAGACCCACACCCAGGCCCAGGCTCAGGCCCATCCCCGGCCCCGCACCCGCGCCGGTGTTACCCCCGACACCGCCGCTCGCCATGGCCCCTCCGCAGCCGCCGCCCGAGCCCGCGAGGA
>NW_016818301.1:1232916-1314025 GCF_001698545.2 Rhinopithecus bieti
CCAGGGCTGCGCGGCCGCCGCCGGGGGCGCGTCAGGCGGAAGGGGGCGCCGCGGAGGACGGCAGAGGCTGCGGCGGACGTCACGTGACGGCGGAGCGCTGAGCCCGTCACGTGACGCGGCCTAACCGCCCGGATAGGGCGGCCCGCGCGTGCGCGCTGGCAGCTACCGCTGATCCTTCGCATGGACAGGTTCGTTTTCTGGTTGCCGAAGTCACCCAGGGTCCAAGTCCGGGTCCCGGTCCGGGCAGTCGAGCCCGTTTTCTTATCCCACAGTGGGCAGGGCGGCTAGGGAGTGTGGTGCTGCCCCGGTATCCATGGTGTGGAGCAGGAAGTGGGCTTCCAGACTCCCAGTATCCCCAGTAGGAGCTGCTTCTGCTCGGGAAGGGCGGTGGCCGTCGCATTACTCAACCCTAATCGCACTGGCCCTTCCAGTTCCCTCCCCTCAGTGGGCAAACAAACACACCAGCGCGTGACTCGACAGACTCGAAAACAGCTTCATCTACTCAGAAAAGTTGTTGATTTGCTATCTCCTTAAACGTTGCCACTTCCACACATCGGAGCTCCTTCCCACCTCGGCCTACTCAATCATGAGATTGGAGGCGGGAGATGGATTTAAAAACAAAACCTTGGGTAGATGCAGTTTACTTTTGGGTGGATGTGTTGACACGTTTTTGAGGCCTTACATTCGCTTAAGATCACATTTCCGCAGTGGCCTTAGGTTTAAAAGTTCAAATTACACTACAAAAAAAAGAAAAAAACCCTGAGTTTCTCTTCCTTTTCATAGTTCACCCAATGCTACATGTCGTGTATCCTTTCAGACGCTTTTCATATGCATTGCTGAGTGTGTATAATTTCTCCTTCTAAAAAGCAACTAGGAACAACTTCCTGTTGTGCGTTTCCTTTTATTCACATTAACTTCTCCATTGCTACGGAAAGGTCCTACTGGCTTGTTCATCCTCAGTGTGGCGTGCTCCCCTAGGAAGTGTCCCCATTTCTTTTTTTTTTTTGAGACGGAGTCTCGCTCTGTCGCCCGGGCTGGAGTGCAGTCGCCGGATCTCAGCTCACTGCGAGCTCCACCTCCCGGGTTTACGCCATTCTCCTGCCTCAGCCTCCCGAGTAGCTGGGACTACAGGCGCCCGCCACCTCGCCCTGCTAGGTTTTTTTTTTGTATTTTTTAGTAGAGACGGGGTTTCACTATGTTAGCCGGGATGGTCTCGATCTCCTGACCTGGTGATCCGCCCGTCTCGGCCTCCCAAAGTGCTGGGATTACAGGCTTGAGCCACCGCGCCCGGCCGTGTCCCCATTTCTTAGGGGCGCCTGGGGTCAGCTCTGGGACTTGGTCACGTTCGGTGAGACCAGGAGTTCGAGTCCGGCTCCTGCCCGCGGGTCGGGGCGGGAGGCTGGGCTAGACTGGAGGGAGGATGTGCCAGGCGCTGACTTGCGGGCTGCACCCCAGCGGCTTGTAAACGCCCGGCGGACGCGGCACAGGCGGAGTACGCGCCTCGCAGCCGGGTCTCTTTTGCTCGGCGAGGTGAGCGCTGCCTGGCCTCTCGACACCTCACTTCTCCGGCCTAGGGCCTCGCGCCGCGCCAAGCCCGGGGCGGAACAGGAAGAGGCGCCCGCCAGCCCGGCCCCGCCTTCCGCTGTCCGGGGAGGGAGCTGCGAGGACGAGGGCGTTGGCCAGCCCCGGGAGGCAGGCGGGCAGGTGGACAGGCGGGCAAGGACAGCTCCGCGAGCCCCCTACAACTCGTTTCCTTCCGTTCACCTTCGCAGGGCGGCGACTGGCGATGCGATGGACCTGACCGGGCTGCTGGACGAAGAAGGCACCTTCTCCCTCGCCGGCTTCCAGGACTTCACGGTGAGTGGGCGGCCCGCTCCTTCCCCGGCCTCTCGGCGCGCCCCTCCGGGCCCCAGCGGCGCCACGAGCTCTTCTGACTGCTGTGCCGGGATTGGGCGGCAGCTGCTCGAGCAGTGCCTCCTCGAGGCCGCAGCCGCTTGGGCCCGGAGGGAGAGTCGCGGAGTATAGGAATGGGGGTAGGGGTGGCCACACGAGGGCCCTTCTCGGAGAACTTCTCCCAGGGAGCTCTCGATGGGGGTGAGGGTATTCCTCCCTCTGTGGACCAGGCTGCCATTGGCAAACGATTGACAGAACGCCGGTCTGGGTAAGCCACGGGCCCCCTGGCAAGCGAGGCCGGACTGTGCCCTGCACCGCCTTCCATCCCGGAGCCAGGAGCTGCATCATACCTTTCCCTGCCCTTCACCCTCCGCTGCCCCTGCCCTGTTTCAGCTCCTCCCAGGACACCAGAAGCTGAGTGCCCGGATCCGAAGGAGACTCTACTATGGCTGGGACTGGGAAGCCGACTGTAGCCTGGAGGAGCTCTCCAGCCCGGTGGCAGGTTAGGCAGTGTTTTGTGACTGGACAAGTGAGAAGCATGAAAATGGGGTTGTCATCAGCCACTAAAATGACTCGAGGTTTGCCCCGTGGCTGCACTGTCTCTTCATTGCTAGCTTGTTGGTACTTGGTTCAAGAGGGCAGTTTGCATTTCTCATTCTTATTAGCCCAAATGAATAAAAAACATTGCTGCCACATATGTCTATATAAATCACTCTTGATTTATATATTGAAAACTTAATTTTCCAAGGATATCCATCATATGTTTCCCAAATAAACAAGGGATGTTTATGCCACAGATGAACAGCAGTGGTAGACAAATCTGGATAGTTTCACGTGACAGAGCAATAAGTTTTCCTGTTAGAATGAGCTGAAATTCAAACTTGGAATGGGCTTTTTGTCTCAGTGTGGGAGAATTTGATCTCTATTTTGTTACTATGGTCCTGTCCCCAAGGCCTCAGAAAATACAGATCTGGCTCTTCTGCTAGCAGTGGGGACTGGTGTGTTGTGGATGGGTGCTTGTTTGCTCACTCAGCCTTCCTTCTGTCCCTTGCAGACATTGCTGTGGAACTGCTCCAGAAGGCAGCCCCCAGCCCTATTCGCCGACTCCAGAAGAAATATGTAGCTCATGTGTCCCGGTGAGCCTGGAATTGAGGATAAGATGAGAGTGTTTGGGCCCTAGAGAAAGGGGAATCGTTTTTTCTTTCTTTTCTTTTCTCTCTTTTTGAGATAGTCTCGCTCTGTCACCGAGGCTGGAGTGCAGTGGTACAACCTCGGCTCACCGCAACCTCCACCTCCTGGGTTCCAGTGATTCTTGTGCTACAACCTCCCCAGTAGCTGGGACTACAGGCACATGCTACCGCCCTTGGCTAATTTTTGTATTTTTAGTAGAGATGGGGTTTCACCATGTTGGCCAGGCTGGTGTCGAACTCCTGGCCTCAAATGATCCACCCACCTTGGTTTTCCAAAGTGCTGGGATTATAGGCATGAGCCACCGTGCCCAGCCAAGAATAGTTTTTTTTCCCAAAGATAAGAGGTAAAGACAGGAGCAAGCACCATAAGACTTGCAAGAGCTGAAGGACCCTTGGGTTTAATTAGTGATCCTTTCTACCACCCAGGGAGGCATGCATCTCCCCGTGTGCTATGATGCTGGCTCTGGTGTACATTGAACGGCTCCGCCACCGAAACCCAGACTACCTGCAGCACGTGTCATCCTCTGACTTGTTCCTGATCTCCATGGTAAGACACCCCCTCCCCGTCTCCTTAGAGAGCCAGGAGCCTGCTGTGAATTCTGCTCCACCACTTCTGGTTCCTCTGCAGATGGTGGCCAGTAAGTACCTCTATGATGAAGGGGAGGAGGAGGAGGTCTTCAATGATGAATGGGGAGCTGCTGGGGGTGTGGCTGTGCCCACTCTCAATGCCTTGGAGAGGGGCTTCCTGAGTGCCATGGTGAGTAGCTGTGTTCTGTCTCTTGCTCAATTTCCCTGGCCCATCTTTAATCATCCTTTAGTCCTTTGTTCTCTCTCAGTCTTCTGTTGGTTTGTCATTTCTCTTTCTGTTCTCCTGTGCTTTTGTGTTAGTGTCTTCCTTTCTTATCTCTTCAGTACTAACCACAGTTTTTGGAGATTCCTAGAGCAGTGAGGCCAGGAGTGGAACATTTCCTCACCTCTATTCCTCCAGGGCCCCACAGGGTACATTCTGAGTCAGAGTTTATCCTATTGGTTTCTGAGTATTTGTGTCCATACTTTCTCTCCCCCTAGATGTTTAGCTCCTTGTGGGCACGGACCATTCTCAGGGTCATTTTCTCCGCTCTTCCTTAGTGGAGGGTATAATGTGAAACCAGGCAGGTGGTGATTCAATGAATTAATGTGTAAAAGCTTTTGAGACAGTATCTGGCACATGGTAAGTGCCAAATATGCATTAGCTATAGTGGCGGTTGTAGTTCTTGCTATGGCTCTTATTATTAAATGACTGTGGCTCATCCAAGTCTGGTTTGATGTCTTCTCTCCTTACAGGATTGGCATCTCTACACTGACCCTCGGGAGATCTTTGAGGTGCTGAGCTGGTTGGAGAGCTGGTAGGTTCTCGGAGTTGGGAAGAAGGGCTCGAGGGATTTGAGGACTGAGGCCTTAGCTGTAGGAGCTAGAGATGAGAGTCTGTATAACTGGGGGAGGGAGGAGACAAGAAAGAGAATTGCCAAGATAGTGGTTGTCAGCTTATTTAAAATACATGTCTTGGGTGAGTATGGTAGTTAGGTCTGTAATCCTAGCACTCTGGGAGGGCGAGGCAGGAGGATTGCTTGAGTCCAGGAGTTTGAGACCAGGCTGGGCAATATAGCAAAACGCCTGACCCTACCAGAAAAAAATATTAGCCAGTTGTAGTGGTGTACACCCATAATCCCAGCTACTCAGGAGGGTGAGATGAGAGGATCACGAGTCCAGGACGTCAAGTCTGCAGTGAGCTATGATTGCACTACTGCACTCCAGCATGGAAGACAGCAAGATCCTGTCTTAACAAAATAAATAAATAAATAAAAATAAAATATAGGTCTTGGTCTCACCCTTAGTTTTTGATCAGCAGATAGCCTAGGAATCTGGGTTTAACAAGCTTCCCAGTGTTTCCTGGTGAGTCCTGAGTGGTATGAGGATGCCACTGGGCTGGCTGTAGGACAGTTGCATACTCTGTCATTCTCCACTTCCCCCAGTGTGGCTGAGCAGCAGGGACAGCGGCGAGGCTGGTACACCTACACAGACCTGTGTGTGCTGCTGGAGCAGCCAACCTGGCAGTTGGCCCTGGGCTCCCTCTGCCAGCGGCTGGTAAAGGTGAGGAGGGGCTCGGAAGGATGGGGAGCTTGAGCAGGCCGGTGTGTAGGGTGGGATGGTGTAAAGTGATTGCTGAAAGGCCCAGGATATGGGGTTGGGAATAGATAGGCAGAGTGGGGTATAAATGGCTATAGAGACCTCTAGCTGGAACACAAGTTTCTAGAGACAAGGGGTGAATGTGTTAAAGACAGAATCCTTCTTTTTTACCTCCTCTCCTGCAGCTGTCCTGCCTGTTAGCTGTGGCATATGTGAGCAGTGTGGCCCTGGCTGTGGCATCAGTGGCCGTAATACATCAGTCATTGGGGCTGTCCTGCACCCCTGCACCTGGGCCGCCTGACCTTGGACTGACCTCCCATTGCCTCCTGAAGCCCTGCATACCTTCTGTGCCACAATGCCTGCTGTCTCCTGCTAATGTCTCCAGCTGCCTGAAAGGCAGCACAGGGCTGCGGTCACTCTGGGGCAGTCTTCTGGCCTCACTGACTCCTCCACCATTGCCTCCCCCAGACCCCCCTGCCCCTCCCACTCTTCATAACTGCCACCTTTGCCAGAAGCTCCAGAGAGACTCCCCAACCTGCCATGCCTGCCACCACTCCAACCATACAGTCCCCACTGTGCTGTCCAGCCCCTGGTACCATACCTATGGCCTGGCTCCCCACTGGCCTTGGAGCCCGGTGCCCCCGACACTTCCTCAGCCTCAGCAATGTTCCCTTTTCAGTGTCATGGAGCTGGCTCGCCTCAAGTCTTTCATTTTCCCAGGCTAGGTAGGCCTGCGAGGAATGCATTAAGAGGGTTTGGGAGTTTCCGAGAACCTGGAGGAGCAAAGCTTGATTTAGAACCTGTCTGCCTCTCTGGGTCCTTGGTAGGTCCCCTGTCCTCCTGGGTGGGAGCTTACGGGGTGATGGGGCAGAAGGACTGAAGGTCATTCACTCCTAGATCTCAGTGGCTGGCTGCTTGGCCAGGACAATGATGGCACCAGGGAGAACTTCCGCTTGGTGACCAGGGACATATCCCAGATGGACACAGGAGAAGCCCCTCTCTGCCTCCCTGGGATTTTCTGGACTTTTACTTTTGAGTTCCCTAGGATGGAAGGGTATAGGTGGGAGATAAGGGAAGTGGGGTGAGAGGAGAAAGGATATGTTGGCATGGGCCCGTGTGATGTCCCTGAAGCAGAAGAGCCAGGGACTGATGGGGTCAGGTGGGAGCTGCTGGGTGAGGCAGGGAACCTTTTCACTCCCATTCCTTAGCTTTAGTCTAATGGAGCCAAGGACTGCTGGGACCTTCAACCCTGACCTTTTGTCTTCCAGTCTTCTCTTAGTGTCCTGCTCCTAGGTTCCCTTCTCTGGTTCCTCTCCCGGGTGTTCTCTTCCCAGGCCTCTCTGGCCACTGCTTTGTATCAGGGTTTTTCACGCTTTTGTAGAACTGAGGTTTCAATAAACAGTTTCAGTTGCATGGCCTGGACTTTTCCTTCTGCGGCAGCCCTTGAAGATCTTTCCTCCCTGTATCTGCCTTCCAAGCCTCCCTGCTTCCTGATACTGTCATCTCACAAACTCTTTTCTCAGCCTCATCTTAGGACTTTCCTGTCGTTTGATAGGCATAGCCTCCCATTTCCAACTTTGTTCCTGCTCCTAGGACCCTGGGCCCTTAGTACTGCTCAACTTGGGGTGCCATGGGACACAAAGGGTGACTGTCCTGTGCCTGAGTTGGCCGTCTGTCACTTGTTCTGGGTGAGCACTCTCCTTGTGGATCCCGAAGCACATCTCATGGAGAGGGGCCAGGCCTTGTATCCAGTAGAGCCTTGTGAGCTCCTGAGGGCAAGCCACCAGGACGCTTCTCTCTCCTGACCTCCTAACTGGTCTGACGCATGGTGATGGTCACATGGTGCTTAACAATTCCAAGAACTTGAAGAACTCCAAGGCTGGGTCGTCACTGGAAGAAGGAAAACAGTCTGGGCAGCTTGGCTGAGGGTATTTGGGACTGCTGAGGATCCTTCTTGGAAGAGGTGGTTCTGCCTCCTAGGGAGCATTTTGGAAATTTATGGGTCATTTTTTCATTGTCAAAAGGATTCGAGGGAATGCTACTGGCATTTCATCAACCTGGGCGGGACGCTAGACATCCTGAAATGCTCAGACTTCCCTTACTGTGAAGAATTCCCAAGACAACTTTTGAACGACCAGCTTTATGTATATGAAAACCCTATTTATCTGAGCCTAGAACTATCTGTGCACATGTAAACTTGATAGCATTCTGAAAATACTCAGTTTGCTAGGAATTCATTCCCATGTAAATTAAAACGACTTTGTTTTGCTTGGCACCTTTTAACCAAGAGTTTGTTTGCATTTTGGAAAATCGGGTTACAACATCAGAGTCACCAATAAAGCAGCAATATCAGCTGGCATTGCAGCTGTTGCAACCACAGCGATTCTCATAGGGTGTGGGATTGGACTGGACTACTTCATTGTACTTTATTGTCTTCTGGTTTAGTTGTGCTTAAGCCTTCACATAATGAAATACATGTTACTATAAATTTTATTCTTTACAGTGAGCACGTTTCAGGTAGTTGTGGTTGTCAAATGTGATGTAGGATATATTATCCACAAGTTTCTTTTCTTTTTTTTCTTTTTTTTTAAGACGGAGTCTCGCTCTGTCACCTGGGCTGGAGTGCAGTGGCCGGATCTCAGCTCACTGCAAGCTCTGCCTCCCGGGTTTATGCCATTCTCCTGCCTCAGCCTCCTGAGTAGCTGGGACTACAGGCGCTCGCCACCTCGCCCGGCTAGTTTTTTGTATTTTTTAGTAGAGACGGGCTTTCACTGTGTTAGCCAGGATGGTCTCGATCTCCTGACCTTGTGATTCGCCCATCTCGGCCTCCCAAAGTGCTGGGATTACAGGCTTGAGCCACCGCACCCGGCCCTCTTGTTTTCTTTTTTTATCGACACAGTCTCCCTCTGTCACCCAGGCTGGAGTGCAGTGCTGTGGTCTCAGCTCACTGCGACCTCTGCCTTCTCGGTTCAAGCAATTCTTGTGCCTCAGCCTCCCGAGTAGGTGGGATTACAGGCATGTGCCACCACATCCAGCTAAGTTTTGTATTTTTAGTAGAGATGGTTTCACCATGTTGCCAGGCTGGTCTTGAACTCCTGACCTCAAGTGATACACCCAGTTTGGCCTCCCAAAGTGTTGGGATTACAGGCATGAGCCACCACACTCACCCCACAAGTTTCATTTTGAAGTAGTCCAGGGGCCTTGGTACTGCAAGGAGTGAGGACTGTGGATCAAATAGTGATGGTTTTAAATGGGAGGGAATAAAGTCTGCAAAATTTCCCCAGATTATTTTGAAGAGCTCCTCTCCTCCCCACCCCTCCTATCCTACTTTCTACAGCCTGGTCTAGGGGCAGGAAATCTGCAAGAAGATTCTCGGAGGAGGGCCCCAGAACTCAGCTCCCCAGTTAATGGCTAATGGAATTTACACAACAGCTGGGCAAAGGTGAAAAGGCGGTGCCCTGCCCCAGATTCCTTATACCTTTGCTCCGCTTCATTGACACCCCCACCCTCTCCCCACCTTCTCCCCACCCCAGGCTTCACCCAAACTCTGACCTCTTACTCTCTGCTTAACTCTGGTCCCAGGCAGCTAAGACAAAGCGAAAGGCAGGGCAGCATGAGCCGATCACCCTTCAATCCCAACCAACTCCAATCAGTGGGCTCCCAGGATGCCCTGGCTCCCCTGCCTCCACCTGCTCCCCAGAATCCCTCCACCCACTCTTGGGACCGTCTGTGTGGATCTCCGGCCTGGGGCCTCAGCTGTCTTCTGGCTCTGCAGGTAGGAGGCAGAGGTGCAGGAGTTGGTGCTGCCTGATGGTGTGTGTGGGGAAGTAGGTGTAGATGTGAAAGCCTCTGGAAGTATTGCAGGTATTTCCACTTCTCTGAAGACTGCCCTCCCCATTCCTCCACCTGCAGCATGTCTTGGTCATGGCTTCTCTGCTCTGTGTCTCCCACCTGCTCCTGCTTTGCAGTCTCTCCCCAGGAGGACTCTCTTACTCCCCTTCTCAGCTCCTGGCCTCCAGCTTCTTTTCATGTGGTGTGTCTACCATCCTGCAAACTTGGATGGGCAGCAGGTGAGAGGAACCTCCCTGGAGAGAGGAGGCAGAGTCCTGGAGGGTGGGAGAGGTTTGGGGGAGCCTTGTTGGCTGCCACATATTTCCAGATCTGCTGGGGCTGCTGTTCCTACAGGCTGCCTCTTGTCCAGGCTCCATCCTTAGAGTTCCTTATCCCTGCTCTGGTGCTGACCAGCCAGAAGCTACCTCTGGCCATCCAGACACCTGGAAACTGTGAGCACAGAACAAGGGCCAAGGGGTAAGGGTGGGGCTGGGTTCTCATCTGAGTGTGCAGGTGTAGGTGGGTGCAGGATTGAGATTGGGCAGTGGTGAGACTGTGAGGCACTGTAGGGGGTCTCCATCCCATTCATCTTTCTCTTCTCCATGCCCCAAACTTTTCCTAGCCTCCCTCATGATGCACCTGTGTAGGGGACCTAGCTGCCATGGCCAGCGGCACTGGAACACTTCTCTCCAGGAGGTGGGTGTCTGGAGGTGAGAAGGGATAAGGGTGGTGCCAGGCTTCGGGGAGCTCTTGTTTCCATTATGCAGAGACTGAGAAGCTCCTGGAAAGGAGTTGGGGGAGGAACCCATATCTAGAATTAGGAAGACCAGGCTGAGGCCAGTTTGATTGAACAGAATGTTTTCTCTCCAACCTCTCCTCTCTTCTACCAGGTGTCCGGGGCAGTGGTGGTATCTGGGCTGCTGCAGGGCACGATGGGGCTGTTGGGGAGTCCTGGCCGCGTGTTCCCCCACTGTGGGCCCCTGGTGCTGGCTCCCAGCCTGGTTGTGGCAGGGCTTTCTGCCCACAGGGAGGTAGCCCAGTTCTGCTCCGCTCACTGGGGGTTGGCCTTGCTGTACGTGAGTCCTGAGAGGCATGGGATGGTGCCCAGTGGGGGTGTATGGGAGGACTAGGGGAGGGCAGAGCTACTGGTCCTATCAGATTCAGCAGCGACTGGAATAGGGACATATTTTATATTTGGAATCCAAGACTTTCCCTAGATTCATCTGGTCTCCTTGACTTTCACACTGTTTTCTGCTGTCCCCTAAGGTGACTTCCTATTCCTTCCATGGGAGTCTCTTTCTCTGGGACCACCCCCCCCTTTTATGGTATTCTGCCTACCCCCACCTCATTTCCCATCCCTCAGGATACCCAATGCCTCTTGCTCCTAAAACATTCTCTCTCTTAGGGTTGTCCTGCTCATGGTGGTCTGTTCTCAGCACCTGGGCTCCTGCCAGTTTCATGTGTGCCCTTGGAGGCGAGCTTCAGCTTCATCAACTCACACTCCTCTCCCTGCCTTCCGGCTCCTCTCGGTATGTGTGGGTCTGGACAGGGCAGTAGAGGTCAGAAGGGCTGGCCTGGAGTGCTCACTCCATCCCCTACCTTTTGGCTTCTGTCTAACCCTCCAAGGGTGGCTCAGAAGGTTCTGGGGGAGGAGTTCTTTCCTCAGTCTCGCCGCTCAGGTGCTGATCCCAGTGGCCTGTGTGTGGATCGTTTCTGCCTTTTTGGGGTTCAGTGTTATCCCCCAGGAACTGTCTGCCCCCACCAAGGCACCGTGGATTTGGCTGCCTCACCCAGGTAGGTTTTCTCCTAGTCCTCCATTCTCTTGTTCAAATAAAGGTATCTATTTATTTGAATTCAAAGAACTTAATGGATTTTATTTCTGAGTTAAATGCTGTGTTTTTTCAAAACATATAGGAGAGAGAAATTACCAGTCTGAGAGACAGACAATGCTAGCCCCTCACTGCAGGTGTTTTGTTGTTGTTGTTGTTGTTTGTTTGAGACAGGGTCTCACTCTGTCACACAGGCTGGAGTGCATGGCATGATCATGGCTCCCTGCAGCCTCAACCTCCCAGGCGCAGGTGATCCTCCCACATAAGCCTCCAGAGTAGCTGGGACTACAGGTGTGTGTCACCATGCCGACTTTTGTTTGTTTTTTGTAGAGACAGGGTTTCAACATGTTGCCCAGGCTGGTCTCAGACTCCTGGGCTCAAGTGATCTGCTTGATTAAGTGCTGGGATTACAGGCATGAGCCACTGTGCCCCATCCCACTGCAGGTGTTTTATTTGGGTCAGTATTAGGAGACAGACATCTATTGTTTCTGTAACTCCCTATACTCACTACCAATACTCCTTACCCAATGACATTTATGTTACCAGCCCCTATGGGCATTTGACTTGGCATCCTATGCATAAAGATTGCTTTTGAGGCGTTGTATGTGAAATTTGCTCATTCTTCAATTTATTTATTTATTTATTTATTTATTTATTTATTTTATTGTAGTATTTGCTCCATTCTATCAAATTGGTATTTATTTATTTATTGTATTTATTGGTATTTATTTAGACAGGGTCTTGCTGTGTCACCCAGGCTGAGAGCATTGATGCAAACATGGCTCACTGCAGCCTCAACCTCCTTGGCTCAGGTTATCCTTGTGCCTCACCCCCACAAGTAGCTGGGATTACAGATGTGCATCACTATGCCCGGCTAGTTTTTGTGTTTGTTGTTTTGTAAAGATGGGATTTCACCTTGTTGTCCAGGCTGGTTTTTCATTAATTTAATAAGGATCTGTTGAGTGCTGATTATGTGCTAGGCACACGGTAGGGGACATAGTGATGACCATGACAGACAGGGTACTTACCTTCAGGAAGCTTACAGTCTATTGGGGAACATAGATACTAAAGAGTCACCCAAAGAAATATAAAATTGTCACTGTGGGAACTGTAACCAAAGGGAGATACATTGTGTCCTAAGAGCTTATAATGAAGGCCAGGTGCAGTGGCTCACACCTATAATCCCAGCATTTTGGGAGGCAGAAGCAGGAAGACTGCTTGAGGCAAGGATTTCGAGAGCAGCCTGGGTAACAAAGCAAGACTCCATCTCTACAAAACATAAAAAAATTATCTGGGCCTAGTGGCACATGCTTGTGGGCCTAGCTACTCAGGAGACTGAGGCAGGAGGATCCCTTGAGCCCAGGAGTTGGAGGCTGCAGTGTGCTATGATCGCACCACTGCATTCTAGCCCAGGCGACAGACTGAGACCTTGTTTATAAAAATAAAATAAAATAAAATAAAATGCCAGGCGCCATGGCTCACACCTGAAATTCCAGCACTGTGGGAGGCTGAGGTGGGAGGATTGCTTGAGCTCAGGAGTTAGAGACCAGCCTGGGCAACATAGTGAGACCTTGTCTCTATTAAAAGTAAAAAAAAAATAGCCTGATACAGTGGCACGCACCTTTAGTCCCAGCTACTTGGGAGGCTGAGGTAGGAGGATCACTTGAGCCCAGGAGATTGAGGCTGCAGTGAGCTATGATTGCACCACTGCACTTCAGCCTGGGGAACAGAGCAAGGACCTGTCTTCAAACAAACAAAACAAACCAAAAAACTTATAATAGGGAATTTGAATTTATCAGGGAGGTCAGTAAAGATATTCTTTTTTTTTTTTTGAGATGGAGTTTTGCTCTTGTCGCCCAGGCTGGAGTGCAATGATGTGATCTTGGCTCACCGCAACCTCCACCTTCCAGGTTCAAGTGATTCTCCTGCTTCCACCTCCCAAGTGGCTGGGATTACAGGCATGCACCACCATGCCCGGCTAATTTTGTATTTTTAGTAGAGATGGGGTTTCACCATGTTGGCCAGGTTGGTCACAAACTCCTGACCTCAGGTGATCCACCCACCTTGGCCTCCCAAAGTGCTGGGGTTACAGCCATAAGTCACCGCGCCCGGCCTAAGTAAAGATATTCTTTAGGATGTGGCCACTGATTTGAGATGGAAGACATGAGTAGGAGCTAACTAGACAAAGGCAGGAGGGAAGAGCATTCTAGTTGCAGGATATGCATATGCAAAGGTCCTGTGGTGGCTGGGAGCACAGCATGTACAAAGGCCTACAACAAGGCAAGTGTGGTAGGAGTGAAGGAAGTGAGGCAGAGTGTGCTGGGAGATGAGGCTGCAGAGAGAGGGAAGGGCCAGACCAAAGAGGACCTTGTAGACCATGGTAAAGGGATGGGTCTTTCTCCTTAGAGTTCAGTAGTTTTGTTCTAAGACATTATCTTCAAAGACATTGAGGCATCTAGGATTCTTGTGGCACAGGCTGTTGGAGGCAGGGGGTACTCCTGACTTGAGTCTGGCCCCAAAGTGGCTCCTTTTCCCTCCCCAGGTGAGTGGAATTGGCCTTTGCTGACGCCCAGAGCTCTGGCTGCAGGCATCTCCATGGCCTTGGCAGCCTCCACCAGTTCCCTGGGCTGCTATGCCCTGTGTGGCCGGCTGCTGCATTTGCCTCCCCCACCTCCACATGCCTGCAGTCGAGGGTTGAGCCTGGAGGGGCTGGGCAGTGTGCTGGCCGGACTGCTGGGAAGCCCCATGGGCACTGCATCCAGCTTCCCCAACGTGGGCAAAGTGGGTCTTATCCAGGTATGTGGACCTGGGATGGGGGTGGGGTGGGGTGGAGCTAGAGGGGAAGGAGAAGGAAGGGAACTTACATCGATTGATTGCCAGGTGCGCCCAGCACCTCACATCAACTGTCTCACTTGGGGAGGTGCCTACGATTAGACTTTGGGCTAAGAGAGTGGGGAGGTGAACAAATCACCATGGAACTCCTGTGCATGAGGCACAGTACCAAGGCTGGGGCAAAGAACCAGTCACATAAAGTTCTGCTCTCTTGGGGACTTCATAGAGGGAGACGCAGACAGTTGAAGGAAAAAAAGTTATTTTTTTAAAAAAGTGGGCCAGGCATGGTGGCTCATGCTGTAATTCTAGCATGCGGGGAGACTAAGGCAGGCAGACCACTTGAGGCTAGGAATTCAAGACCAGCCTGGCCAACATGGTGAAACCCTGTCTCTACTAAAAATAGCTGGGCGTGGTGGCATGCACCTATAATCCCAGCTACTTGGGAGGCTGAGGCAGGAGAATCGCTTGAGCATGGGAGGCAGAGGTTGCTGTGAGCCAAGACCACACCACTGTACTCCAGCCTGGGCAACAGAGCAAGACTCCATCTCAAAAAATAAAAATTTTTTAAAAAAGTGAAGAAAATTTCAGAAGGTGATAAGTGTCATATAAAAAAATCAGGATAGTGGGATGGAAAGGAAACACATTTAGACTGGCCAGGGAGGCTTCTTGGAAGAGTAACATTTGAGCTGGGATCCAAATGATGAGAAGGAACCAGTAAGGCAAAGACCTGGGACAGTCAGAGGAAGTGGTTGTGTTTTCCAGTGTCTTTTCTTCATGCAGGCTGGATCTCAGCAAGTGGCTCACTTAGCGGGGCTACTCTGCATGGGGCTTGGACTCTCCCCAAGGTTGGCTCAGCTCCTCACCACCATCCCGCTGCCCGTGCTTGGTGAGTGGATGTATCAACAGGGCTGGTATTGAATTGGTACTCCCCAGTGTGGCCCGATCAGTTCTTTAGGATGGCACCTTTTCTTTCTAAATAGCTTTCCTGGATGGATGGATGGATGGATGGATGGATGGATGGATGGATGGATGAATGGATGGATATGAGCATGTGTCAGTCTCAATTTCTCAGCCTAACATCTTGGTCTCTTGATTGGGCTTCTGGGCTTCCTGAAGAATCAGAAAGCCTCAGACCAGGCATGGTGGCTCACACCTGTAATCCCAGCACTTTGGGAGGCCCAGGCAGGCAGATCACTTGAGGTCAGGAGTTCGAGATCAGCCTGGTCAACATGACAAAACCCTGTCTCTAATAAAAATACAAAAATTAGCCAGGCATGCTGGCTCATGCCTGTAATCCCAGCTACTCAGGAGGCTGAGGCAGGAGAAATCGCTTGAATCCAGGAGTAGGAGGCGGAGGTTGCACCATTGAGCCGAGATTGCACCATTGTACTCCAGCCTGGGTGACAGAGTGAGACTTGTTCTAAAAAAAAATAATAATAAATAACTAAATCAGTCTCTTGGGTTTTATTTTTTCCCCACTACAACCTGCTTGCCCTGCAATACTCTACACTATGTGAGCCCCCTTGATTCCTCCTGACCCCCTTGATTTCTTCTGTATGAGACAGGTGGGGTGCTGGGGGTGACCCAGGCTGTGGTTTTGTCTGCTGGATTCTCCAGCTTCTACGTGGCTGACATAGACTCTGGGCGAAATATCTTCATTGTGGGCTTCTCTATCTTCATGGCCTTGCTGCTGCCAAGATGGTTTCGGGAAGCCCCAGTCCTGTTCAGCACAGGTAGGTGGAAGGGAAGAGGAGTTGCTCAGTAGCAGGAAAGCAAGAAGTTGAGGCTCAGGTTCCCCGGACTCCTGGCCCCACAGCCTTCTCTGGGCTTTGGTGTAAATATTTCATTCATTTGTTTAATGGGTATTTATTGAGCACTATGCTAGCCATTTGGGATACAAAGGTGCCTCCCTTTATTACAGTGTAGTAAAAGAGATGAGATGTGTAGGAAAACAACAAGAAAGGTTCAGATAAAGAGCTATGGTGCTCAGTGGCAAGAGAGATAGCTTCTGTTTGAGGTGATCCAGTAACAGAGCTGGTCTTGAAGGATGGTAAGTTTTAAACATCTTTGGTGAGAAGGTCATTCCTGATGGAGGAACCATCATTTATACAAAGACACAGAAGTGGGAAGTCTTAGGATATGTCCTGAGAGCAGTAAATTGCTTAAATTGTCCCACCCAGTTCTCAACTGGGTGATTTTGCCCCCATGGGGACATTTGGCAATGTCTGGAGACATTTTTGGCTGTTACACATGAAGGAAGAGGGAGTTGTTACTAGGGTTTAGTGCATAGAAAGATGCTGCTAAACATCCTACACTGTACAGGACATCCCCCCTGTACCACCACCCCCAACCAAGAATTATCTGGTCTAAGATGTCAGTAGGACTGAGGTTGAAAAACCCAGGATAGAGCATAGAGGGTAAAAACTGGGAGATGAGGTTGGGGCTTAAATACTAAGCTTTCTAGAGAAAGGGAACCTGGAATAGTCAAAGCATATATGGAGGGTGTGTGGATGATCAGTACATAGGGTGTTGAGTAGGAATCCTGTGAGAAAGGCCTGGATTTGGAAAGTGGAGAGTAGACAGACAAAGGGTGAGAGGGATGAAATGACAATTCAGAAAGATCTGTCCTTAGTCCAAGACTTAGGTTTAGGTCTGGGAGGGTAAGACTCCTGGGCTTGGATATAGGATCAGAGTTCCCTTCCTGCCTGGCCCCAACCCTTCATAGGCTGGAGCCCCTTGGATGTATTACTGCACTCACTGCTGACACAGCCCATCTTCCTGGCTGGACTCTCAGGCTTCCTACTAGAGAACACAATTCCTGGTAAGTTGAGGCCAGGCCCCAGCAGACTGGGGAGTGGCCAGGAAGCCATCCCTCCCTGGGATGGGGAATGGCCTGACAAACCTCTCTTTTGCAGGCACACAGCTTGAGCGAGGCCTAGGTCAAGGGCTACCATCTCTTTTCACTGCGCAAGAGGCTCGAATGCCTCAGAAGCCCAGGGAGAAGGCTGCTCAAGTGTACAGACTTCCTTTCCCCATCCAAAACCTGTGTCCCTGCATCCCTCAGCCTCTCCGCTGCCTCTGCCCACTGCCTGAAGACCCTGGGGATGAGGAAGGAGGCTCCTCTGAGCCAGAAGAGATGGCAGACTTGCTGCCTGGCTCAGGGGAGCCATGCCCTGAATCTAGCAGAGAAGGGTTTAGGTCCCAGAAATGACCAGTATGCCTACTTCTGCTCTGGTTAATTTAGCACTCTCATCTGCTGGAGAATCAGCTCCCGAACTGTTCTTTCTCATAGGCAGAGGGTATGTGTCTGTGCATTATATGGGCCCGCCTAGAGGTTCCATTTCCCAGTAGGGTGGGTTGCCTTTCCTTGTCTTAATTAGGCCTAGCTATTCCAGAGCAGAGGCCATGATTTAGTGGACCATGAATGAATGAGATTTTGCCTGTGTACTATCAACGCCACTTGAACCCCAGCATTCACTTTAACCTGTATTGAGCATCTCCCATGTGCAAGGTCCTGGAACTACAGGGTTAAGACAGGGTCCATGCCCTCTCAAGGCATTTACGGTTTAAAAAGACCTTTGTAATTACTAACGAAACTGCAAAGCAGAAAGCAGTCTGTAATAAAGATTAACATAATGCTGTGGGAGCAAAGAGGAAGGGATAATGAATTCTGACTGGGGACAGTGGGAAAGGCTTTATGCAAGAAGCAATGAGGATGGCCTTGACAAATGAGGAGGATTTTTTGGTTTTTCAGGTTCGAGGTCCAGCTTGAGCAAAGCCATGAGTTGTACAAAGTCCAAGATAGCTGAGGGGTTTCAAATTTCTCAGTAGTGAGGAGCTTAAGTACGGGGATGATGGAGAAATGAGGCAGGAGAGGTAAAGGATGAGATCAGATTATGGGACTTATGCCTGGGAGACTCCTTCCTTCAACAACTCTAGTGCTGGTGGAGGACCTGAGAGAACTTACCCACGGAACCTCAATGCCTTATTTTGTTAAAAAGAGACCGGACAGGTAGCGGAGGGAAGAGAAGTGACTCAAGTTTGACAAATCCAAACCCGGGCTCCCCTTTCCTGCGCCTCGCCCTCTATTCCTTCTACTCGGCCAGCATGACTCCAAGCCGCCCCACTACCTCTCTACTAGCTGGCCGCCCGGCCTCTCCTCCAGTTACCCTGCCACTGCGGCGCTCCTCTCATCAGCGTCCCACGCCCAGAAGCCCCGCCCATGCCAGGCATAGGCCCCGCCCCTCTGTCCCAAGACCCTGCCTCCTCTTGGGGGGGGGGATCGGCCTCTTACTCTAGGCCTTTCGGTTTGCGCGAGCGGGCAAGAGAGCGTGCGTGCGGCGAGGAGGGTGGGCGCTCTCGCTGCCGCTGACGGTAGGTGGAATCGCACTCGAGTCTGGGTAGGAGCAAGCCAGCGAAGGGCTGCTCAGACGCGGCGGGTTGGGCCTGGCTCGGGGGTTTTCTCCCTGGAGGGAGCGCGCGCTGCGGGGGACCAGGGAAGGCCTCCGGAGGTAGGCGGGGCCGCGCGTGCGCAGTCCGCCGGCTGCGGCCAGGCGTGGATGGTGGGGCTCGAGTGAGGGTATTCCTTGGCCGCCTGTGTGGTGCGACGAAACCTCCAGTGGCCGGCTTTGTTGCCCCTTAAAGGATCCCGAGCCGCGTCCCAGTGCAGCCAGTGCTGTAGAAATGGGAAGGCGGATGGCGAAGGCTCTTCTAGCTGGGGCGGGTGGAAGCAGGACGCCCGGCGGCTCCTGGGGTGGGGCTGTGATTATGGGACCTAGGGTTCGCGCTCTCCCAGGGGGACCGGGCGGGGCCCAGCCGGGATGCTCTCTGGGCCCCTACTGCCCTCTGCAGGGCGTCGGAGGAACTGCCCAGAGGAGTCACTGCTGAGGAGCGGAACTCGATGCAGATAACGGTTCTCAAGGGACCCCTCCGCCGGGATGCCCCTGAGCGCACCTCCACTCAAGAGAAATAAACCCGTAAATCTGGTTAATATGAATGCTAAAGGCAGCCTTGAAGGAAAAAAGAAAAGGGTGAAATGTGGAGGCCTCGGACGCAGGACGGGACGCGTGTGGTGGGAGCAGGCAGCCGGGGTCTGGTGCCCAATGTGTCAGGCCGCCTTTTTATAGGGCCGGTTACTGCTGGCCGCATTTTAAACTCCTCCCCCTTTACCCAACAAACAAACAAAACCCATCAATTTGAGGGTTCTGAACTTCCGGGCTTTCCGAAGGAATGGGCTAGAATAGTAAACCCAATTTTGGCAACTGAGTACACTGGGGTGTGCCCGTAAGGGAGATGAAAGGGTTTGGCGACTTTATTTGCATTTGTGACCTTTGGCAATGCGGAACTCTTGTCCAGCTAGGACTAGCTTAATCATCCCATGACCACTTCTGTCCCCATAAGAGCAGCATGTGGGAAATGTGACGGAAACACCATCCTCCAAACACAAGGCTTTGAGGATGCCGTAAAGAAAGATCACCATATATATGTATATGTATGCATATATATATGTTATGTCACAAGTCACACTTCAAAAACTAGGGGAAATGACTGTCTTAATCAGACTTAATAAGGAATTTCGTTATTTACATTCTAAATTTTTCCTTCCTGGTACTTCTCTTCATTTTGTATTTGTAGACTGGATTAATGAAGGAAATTGTCATCTTTTTTTTCTCCGCCACAGGAAAAACAATCACATTCTCTGTCAAGCAGCCGTAGTTCTGATTGTCTACTAGGTTAAGCCTACCACTTTAGCTGCTGAGATAGAAAAGTTGTTTTGCAGGGGTTCCAGGCTGGGCATGGTGTTATTGGTGGCAGTGCACTGGAGTGGGAATGTGGAGGATGAGTTAAATGGAAGTTAATTCAGTCTTTACCTCTGTGATGTGCTCTGCCTTGTATTCATGATTTCCTAGTCATTCTGGTTCTTGTTGAAATGAAATTTAGGTCTTTTCTGTTGCTCCTGGACACAGGTTCTTGGCTCTTTTTTGTGTCATCGATCCCTTTGAGAGTTTGATGATAGCTGTAGACCTCTTTCCCCCTCCCCGTGCATATATGCATGTATGCATAACATTTTCATACAATTCTAGAGGATTCACATGCATTGACTCTAGATTAAGAATCACTGTTTTAGGGATTAAAAAAAAAAAAAATCGGCCGGGCGCGGTGGCTCAAGCCTGTAATCCCAGCACTTTGGGAGGCCGAGACGGGTGGATCGCGAGGTCAGGAGATCGAGACCAACCTAGCTAACACGGCGAAACCCCGTCTCTACTAAAAAATACAAAAAACTAGCCGGGCGAGTTGGCGGGCGCCTGTAGTCCCAGCTACTTGGGAGGCTGAGGCAGGAGAATGGCCTAAACCCGGGAGGCGGAGCTTGCAGTGAGCTGAGATCCGGCCACTGCACCCCAGCCTGGGCGACAGAGCAAGACTCCGTCTCAAAAAAAAAAAAAAATAAATCCTGAGAGCTTCCTAAACTCTGTTTTTAGATAATGATCAAACACTTTGAATTTCCTGGCCCTGACACTATGATTTATGATGTTTTATAAGACAAGAACTATTCCTTCTCTTCTAGTTCTGGGAAAGGGTAGCCGTGACATATTTATTAGCAATGTGATAAAGGTGGAATAAGAAGGGTTTAGGTTTTCACATTATGCTATAGTATTAGAAAGCAGAAATACTAACAGCAACATGTTGAGGCTTAAACACTGTGGAAGAAAGATTTTCTGTCCTCTAGGAACATAATATGGGGGAAAAAACCCCTCAAGATTTTAAATATACTTTTAGTGGCCAAAGGTAGTAAAGTCAGTGCTCAGCTGGTTGTATACTGGGAGAACGTAAATCCATGCCTTCTGTTTTATCAGGGAGGATTTTCATGAGATTTTAGTTGATACAGAATGGTTTAGGTGGTACCCTCCTTAGGCCAGCATGACCCTGAGGCACTTTACTAAATGAGGACTTTTTTGCAGATGGAAGAACTGGAGCAAGGTCTGTTGATGCAGCCGTGGGCGTGGCTACAGCTTGCTGAGAACTCCCTCTTGGCCAAGGTTTTTATCAGCAAGCAGGGCTATGCCTTGTTGGTTTCAGATCTTCAACGGGTGTGGCATGAACAGGTGGACACTAGTGTGGTCAGCCAGCGAGCCAAGGTAAGTATGAAGAGAAGTACTGCTGTGAGGTGGTGGGGGATACCATTCTTTCCTAGTGAAGGTCCGGGATGTGAACATCAACCAGCTTGCTGGCCCGTAGTTTCCCAAGGAAGGTTGAATTGGGTTGAGACAATTCCAGTTAATGTCCTGTACTTCTGCCTGTAGCCCTGGAATCTTCGTGTATGTGTGTGTGTGTGTGTGTATGTGTGTGTGTGTGTGTGTGTGAGAGAGAGAGAGAGAGAGAGAGAGAGAGAGAGAGAGAGAGAGAGAGAAGTTAGTTTCTCTGCCCTATGCATGATAATGAATATATTATTTGATCTAGATAGACCTTTTTTTTTTTTTGCCCCAGGCAGAATTTTGAAGTAGGCCAGTTGATCTTTGTGACTCTCTTCTTTTTGTTTTCTTCTTTCCCGTTGTGATGTTTTTATCTTCTCTCCCCTTCCTCTCATGTCCGTTGTCTTCATGTTAACCAGTGCTTTCCTTTGCTGTTACTTATGAGGGAATTAGTTTCCTATTAGCACCCTTACTGTGTACCACTGCTGTCTCTTTAGGAGCTGAACAAGCGGCTCACTGCTCCTCCTGCGGCTTTCCTCTGTCATTTGGATAATCTGCTTCGCCCATTGTTGAAGGACGCTGCTCACCCTAGCGAAGCTACCTTCTCCTGTGATCATGTGGCAGATGCACTGATTTTACGGGTGCGGAGTGAGCTCTCTGGCCTCCCCTTCTATTGGAATTTCCACTGCATCCTAGCTAGTCCTTCCCTGGTAAGTGCAATTTGAATATGGGGTTGGGGGAGGGATGCCAGTTGCTTTGAGATGAAGCTTTAGGTGCTTTTATTTTTTTTGCAAACTTTGTTTGAAATTCTCCAATCAGAAAACTTTCCTTGACTAGACAGAAGACAAAAAGGATTCTTGACTGTTACATCCTTTCCTTGCAAAAGGAGCAGAGTATTGAGTGTCTTTTGCATTAATTAATTTATTCAGCTTTTTTTTTTTTTTTTTTGAGACAGTCTTGCTCTGTTGCCCAGGCTGGAGTGCAGTGGCATGATCTTGGCTCACTGCAAGCTCCCTCTTCCCGAGTTCACGCTGTTCTCCCGCCTCAGCCTCCCAAGTAGCTGGGACTACAGGCACCTGCCATTGCACCCGGCTAATTTTTTGTATTTTTAGTAGAGATGGGGTTTCACCATTCACAGGATGGTCTCAATCTCCTGACCTTGTGATCCACCCGCCTTGGCCTCCCAGAGTGCTGGGATTACCGGCGCGAGCCACTGTGCCCAGCCAATTTATTCAGCATTTTAAAAGCATCTACTATGGGCTAATTGTTGGTTATCCAGACCTGAAACAATATAGCCTCTTCCTGGAGTTCATAATCTAGTGAGAAGACAAACAGGAAATTATGATAAAGTATGATAGGTTCTTTGATTGAGGTAGACCCTGGATGGTTGAGGATTGGAGAAGACCTCTTTGAAGAGACTATTACTGAGCTGAGTTTTGAAGATGAGTAGGATAAAATAAATAGAAAAGTCATTGTAGGCGAGAGGTGTAGAGATGTGTAAGTGAGGGGCAAGTTCTGGAACTTTATGACTGCTGTGTAGATAGGAAGGCATGAGAAATGAGGGAGGCAGTGGCCAGATCTTGAAGGATTCTAATGAGTTTGGATTTTATCTCAAAGGCAACAGGATTCACTGAAAAACTTTAAACAGGAATTTTATATGATCCAATTCATGGTTTATCAAGAGTATTCTGGCAACAGGGTAGAATATGTACCAGTGTTAGGTACCTTTCTAAACATTATCTCATCATTTAATCCTTGCAACTGTCCTTCAGGATAAGTATTATTGTCCCTGTTTTTCAGAGTAGGATACTGAGATTGAAAGTAACTTGTCCAAAGCCATCAGCTTATGAATAAATGAGCTGGAATTGAATCCCAGAATAGTCTGGTCCAAAGCCTCATTTTTAGAGAGTAGGAGGATAATATCCTCTACTAACTCATAACTTTATGTTTCCCAAGAGATTTTATTAGAAATTAAGAGTGGACGTTAAAGACTAGTTTTCTGGAATAACAGACAGGGTTTCAGTCAGTATCACTTAGGGGACAGGGTCTTCTTTGCGAAGCCTAAGAGTACAGATTTGTTAGCAGAGGGATCGGAAGACAAGAGGACATCATTTTTTTCTTCTTTAGTCTCCCACAGGGGATGTGATGCTTTGGCATCAATAGAAGACTGGATAGAAAGACTTTGAGAAACTGTTTGCTGATGTTTATTTTTGATCTGGAGCCCAGTAAAACTAGAACTGAGTGCTGAGAGAATTACTTATTCATTTATTAACTTCTAAGGCCTATCAACAGTGCTTAGCATATACTCACATTTGTTTATTTTAATTGAATTTCTTGTGAAATAGTCCATCTTGCAAATAAATAAATAAAATTTAAAAAATAAATTAAAAAATAAAATTAAAAACTTTTTTTTGTAGAGATGGGGGTCTCTCTGTGTTGACCAGGGTGTTCTCGAATTTCTCACCTCAAGCAATCCTCCTGCCTTGGCTTCCCAAGGTGTTTGGATTACAAGCCTGGCCCCATCCCATATTTTATCTATTTCATTTAAAACATTTAAACTTTCTAAGTAACACCAGGGGGCAGTGTTTCCTCAATAATGTTTGTTCTGGGACCAAACCGTTTGAGTGACCTTTGGGGAATCCCTAGCAATAGCTAGTCTCATTTTGCATTACATGGACCTAGAAATGCAGAATACGTAGTGTGATTGTGGAGGCAGTTCTCCTTGGAGGCTCATGAACTCTAATAGTTTCTTCTTTCAAAAGAATACAGTAAGGAACACTTATGTTCCTTACAGTATAATGATATTACAATTATAATATATAATATCTTTTTTATAATATAGATTAGCATATAAATATATGTAATATATAATACATATTATGTTAACATATGTTATATTAATCTATATTAACATAATATATAATGATATAATGTAATATATATTATATAATATGTAATGATACAATATAACATGTAATATAGAATACAATATAATATAAAAGTATGTAAAGAAAAACTAGCTATTCTAGGCAAATTCCTCTAATTGGGGAACTACATTAAAGGAAAGAGACATCAGTGTTTAGGGAGGGATGAGTCTTGGTTTACCATAGGAAGAAATTAGATTTGAGCAATTGATGAACATTGTACTTCAAGTTAAAATAAAATATCATTAAAAGAATGCCCCCCTAGGGAAATGCCTGAACCTGAGAGAGCTTTATATGGAAAAAGAGCCAGTGGACACGGGTAAGGATGTAGGTGGATACTATTTCAGGCTTGTGTGTATGTCTGTAAGGTCACACAGTCATAATTTTTGTTTGTAACTCATTCTTGTGATGGTTTTCATTTAATTTTTTTGAATGAGTAATTCTTGAAAAAGGCAAACATTTCGAACAGCATATAAGTGTATACAGTGAAAAAATAGATCTTTCTACCCCTTTCCCTAGTCCCTCCTTTTCTTTTTTCAAAGCAACTACCAATATCAGCTTCTTGTGAATTCTTAAAGCTATATGTGTATATACTGTATATATATCCTCATATAACCAAACATGTATCTGTGTATATATGTATTTTTCGACAAATAGTATCATGCTGTACACACTGTTTAGTACCTTCCTTTTTTCACTTAATTGTAGAACTTACCCACTGCTTCACTTGGCCAGTCTTAAAAAAAAGAACTTAGAGATTATTCATATCAACACATTCAGAGGACCTACCTTTGTGTTTTCTTTCTTTTTTTTTTTTTGAGACGGAGTCTCGCTCTGTCGCCCAGGCTGGAGTGCAGTGGCATGATCTCGGCTCACTGCACGCTCCGCCTCCCGGGTTCATGCCATTCTCCTGCCTCAGCCTCCAGAGTAGCTGGGACTACAGGCGCCCGCCACCACGCCCGGCTAATTTTTTGTATTTTAGTAGAGACGGGGTTTCACCGTGTTAGCCAGGATGGTCTTGATCTCCTGACCTTGTGATCCACCCAACTCGGCCTCCCAAAGTGCTGGGATTACAGACGTGAGCCACCGCGCCCGGCCTGTGATTTTAATGGCAACATAGCATTTAATTTCATAAATGTATCATATATTTAATTGATCTGCTGTTAGTAGGCACCTAAGTCTTTTGTTGTTATGTATGGTAACTATCCTTGTATTTACGTTTTCTGCATGTAAATGTGTGAGTAAATTCCTCTAAGTGGAATAGCTGGGTCAAGGAATATTTGTATCTTTTAATCTTGCCACATAACATAATGCCAAATTGTCTTTCAGAGACATTATGCAGCTTAACTCCTTCCAGTTGTACAGAAAAGAGGAGAATACCGGTTTCTCATACTTCTCCAGCATAACATACTCACATTAACAAGCTAATGGTTCCTAAGTCTGCAAGGGTATTATGGAATATGTTAGGTTTTGGGTCTCTGTTTGCTTGCTTGCTCTCTCTCTCTCCCCTCTCCCCTCCTTTTCTTTCTTTTCTTTCGAGATGAAGTCTCATCATATTGCCCAGGTTGGTCTTGAATTCCTCAGCTCAAGCGATCCTCTCACACTGGCTTACCGAAGAGTTGGAATTATAGCATAAGCCTCCGTGCTTGGCCCCAGGTCTCTGTGTTCTAACACTGAGTCCATCTTCATTTATGACAGACTTCATCTCTTTCTGTTTCCTGTTGTCTGTTCTTTCTAATATCGAATATAAATTTTGATATTCCACATTTTAGCTTTCAGATTTGTCATGTCTTTGGACATTTTTTGATTCCTAGGAGCCACATCCAAAGGTTTCTTTTCTTGTCTTTTTTTTTGTGAGACGGAGTCTCGCTCTGTCGCCCAGGCTGGAGTGCAGTGGTGCGATCTTGTCTCACTGCAAGCTCCGCCTCCCGGGTTCATGCCATTCTTCTGCCTCAGCCTCCCGAGTAGCTGGGACTACAGGCGTCCTTCACCATGCCCGGCTAATTTTTTGTATTTTAGTAGAGACGGGGTTTNATGATCTCGGCTCACTGCACGCTCCGCCTCCCGGGTTCATGCCATTCTCCTGCCTCAGCCTCCAGAGTAGCTGGGACTACAGGCGCCCGCCACCACGCCCGGCTAATTTTTTGTATTTTTAGTAGAGACGGGGTTTCACCGTGTTAGCCAGGATGGTCTTGATCTCCTGACCTTGTGATCCACCCACCTCGGCCTCCCAAAGTGCTGGGATTACAGACGTGAGCCACCGCGCCCGGCCTGTGATTTTTAATGGCAACATAGCATTTAATTTCATAAATGTATCATATATTTAATTGATCTGCTGTTAGTAGGCACCTAAGTCTTTTGTTGTTATGTATGGTAACTATCCTTGTATTTACGTTTTCTGCATGTAAATGTGTGAGTAAATTCCTCTAAGTGGAATAGCTGGGTCAAGGAATATTTGTATCTTTTAATCTTGCCACATAACATAATGCCAAATTGTCTTTCAGAGACATTATGCAGCTTAACTCCTTCCAGTTGTACAGAAAAGAGGAGAATACCGGTTTCTCATACTTCTCCAGCATAACATACTCACATTAACAAGCTAATGGTTCCTAAGTCTGCAAGGGTATTATGGAATATGTTAGGTTTTGGGTCTCTGTTTGCTTGCTTGCTCTCTCTCTCTCCCCCTCTCCCCCTCCTTTTCTTTCTTTTTCTTTCGAGATGAAGTCTCATCATATTGCCCAGGTTGGTCTTGAATTCCTCAGCTCAAGCGATCCTCTCACACTGGCTTACCGAAGAGTTGGAATTATAGCATAAGCCTCCGTGCTTGGCCCCAGGTCTCTGTGTTCTAACACTGAGTCCATCTTCATTTATGACAGACTTCATCTCTTTCTGTTTCCTGTTGTCTGTTCTTTCTAATATCGAATATAAATTTTGATATTCCACATTTTAGCTTTCAGATTTGTCATGTCTTTGGACATTTTTTGATTCCTAGGAGCCACATCCAAAGGTTTCTTTTCTTGTCTTTTTTTTTGTGAGACGGAGTCTCGCTCTGTCGCCCAGGCTGGAGTGCAGTGGTGCGATCTTGTCTCACTGCAAGCTCCGCCTCCCGGGTTCATGCCATTCTTCTGCCTCAGCCTCCCGAGTAGCTGGGACTACAGGCGTCCTTCACCATGCCCGGCTAATTTTTTGTATTTTTAGTAGAGACGGGGTTTCACTGTGTTAGCCAGGATGGTCTCGATCTGCTGACCTCGTGATCCATCTGCCTCAGCCTTCCAAAGTGCTGGGATTACAGGCATGAGCCACCGCGCCCGGCCCCAAAGGTTTCTTAGTGGCAGAAAGAGATAGGTTTTGGAAACAGCAGACTTGAATTTGTAACTCAGCTCCACCACTTTGAGACTACTTGTATTAATTTGGATAAGTACTGAATTTTTATGATTCAGTTTCTTCATCTGTAAAATAAATCAACCACAACCTTACTATTGAGTCGTGAGGATTAAATAAAGGCACATATGAAATATTACTTATGTTTAGCCTTATAGTGGACCTGTGAGGGCAAATATTTCAACTCCATAACTTTTCGTTTTAAAAGAGATGCTGGGGCCAGGCATAGTGGCTCACTCCTATAATCCCAACACTTTGGGAAGCCGAGACAGGCGGATCACCTGAGGTCAGGAGCTCGAGACCAGCCTGGCCAACATAGTGAAACCCCGTCTCTACTAAAAATACAAAAATTAGCCGGGCATGGTGGTGCATGCCTGTAATCTTAGCTACTCAGGAGGCTGAGGCAAGATAATTGCTTGAACCCAGGAGGTGGAGGTTGCAGTGAGCTGAGACTGTGCCATTGAACTCCAGCCTGGCCAGAGGGAGACTCTGTCTTTAAATAAATAAATAAATAAATAAATAAATAAATAAATAAATAAAAGAGATGCTGGGGATGATGACTCATGCCTGTAATCCCATCAGTTTGGGAGGCCAAGGCAGGAGGATTCCTTAAGACCAGCAGTTTGGGACCAGCCTGGGCAACACAGTGAAACCCATATCTACAAGAAAATAAAAAAATAAAAAAAATAGCTGGGTGTGGTGGCATGTGCCTGTGGTTCTAGCTACTTGGAAGGCTGAAGTGGGAGAATCACTTGAGCCCAGGAGTTCAAGGCTGCAGTAAGCTGTGATGGCACTACTGTACTCCAGCCTTCACTGTATCTCCTGATATGATTCATCTTGATCTTTTTTGTTTATTTGTTTGTTTGTTTATGAGATGGGGGTCTTACTATGTTGCCCAGGCTGGTCTTGAACTCCTGGGCTTAAGTGATTCTCCCTCTTTAACCTGCAGAGTAGCTGGGATTACAGGTGTGTACCACCTCATCCAGCTTGATTCATCTTGAGATGGAGACCTATCATTCTGCTCCCCTGCTTATGACTTATGAACATTTCTATGGAAAATCTGAAGACTTTGGAGAAAATTATGAATAGCTTTTCCTCTGAAAAAGATTAGCAACTCCTGTTTTTATATCTATTACACTTCCTAACCTCCTTAATTGTTGTGAGCTCTTTGATGGCAGTGGCCTCATAGGGTCAGAGTACATATTAGGAACCCAGTAGATACCTGTTGAATTGACTGATGAACTGTATATCTTCATATATTGCTGTCTATCAATTACGGGGAGTGTCCCTGACATCCTAAAGCACTTCAAGATTTTTCCTTATAGTGTCTGTGGATTTGCTTTGAACTATTTACTCATTATTATCATTATTATTATTATATATTATTATTATTATTATTTTTTTTTTTTTTGAGATGGAGCTCGCTCTGTTCACCCCAGGCTGAGGCAGTGGCGCGATATTGGCCTCACTCAAAGCTTCCACCCTCACCGGGTTCATGCCATTCTCCTGCCTCAGCTCCCAAGTAGCTGGACGACAGGCGCCCGCCACCCTCGCCCGGCTAGTTTTTTTTTTTTGTATGTTTTTTTAGTAGAGACAGGGTTTCACCGTGTTAGCCAGGATGGTCTCTATCTCCTGACCTCGTGATCCGCCCGTGTCAGCCTCCCAAAGTGCTGGGATTACAGGCTTGAGCCACCGCGCCCGGCCTATTATCATTATTATTATTATTGTTATTTGAGATGGAGTCTCTCCCTGTCACCCAAGCTGGAGTGCAGTGGCATGATCTCGGCTCACTGCAGCCTCTGCTTCTCAGGTTCAAGTGATTCTTGTGCCTCAGCCTCCCGAGTAGCTGGGACTACAGGCGCGTGCCACCATGTCTGGCTAATTTTTTGTATTTTTAGTAGAGACAGGTTTCACCATGTTAGTCAGGCTGATCTCTCATTCCTGGCTTCAAGTGATCTACCCACCTCAGCCTCCCAAAGTGCTGGGATTTTTTTACACATTTTATCTAGTCTCTCATATGCCCATTAACACATATTTTCAAAATTTCTATTGATCATTAAGTTAAGGCTATCTGGTCTAAGGGAAATCATTTTAGTGTTCCTATGACTTCGAAATGAATTATACCTCAGTAATTCAGAATGATGTAACCCAATCCTGTGAAATTATTTTAGCAGTTACAGTATTTACTGATAAAAAAACTTTTTTAAAACCAAATAGACATTGGGGTCTGATAGATAATTTCATTTGCCTGGTATGGCATTATCATATTTAATTAGACATGGTATTAATTAAAATCTGTTCCTTGTCATGTTTCATGTTGTTATATAATATTTGCTGTCACTCAAAGAAATTTATATTGAGGTAGCTATCCAGCGGGAAGCTGGTTATTAATTTAGGAGTTTCTGTTGTTTCAGTGCTGCCACCAATTGGATGGTGTTGCTGCTTGGGTAGTAATGACAATTATTTCAATTCAACTCATCAAATATTCACTGTCATTTATACAAGTATTTGCCTGTTTTCCTCCTGATCTACTTAAACAGTACCAAACTTTTTTTTTTTTTTGAGATAAGGTCTCACTCCGTCACCCAGGCTGGAGTGCAGTGGTGTGATCTCAGCTCACTGCAACCTCCACCTCCTGGGCTCAAGCAATTCTCCCACCTCAGTCTCCCAAGTAGCTGAAAATACAGGCACGCCTCACCACACCTGGCTAATTTTTTGTATTTTTAGTAGAGATGGGGTTTCACCATGTTGCCCAGGCTGGTCTCAAACTCCTAAGCTCAAGCGATCCGCCTACCTCGGCCTCCCAAAGTGCTGGGATTACAGGTGTGAGCCACCATGCCTGCCCAGCAGGACCAAATTTAACAAAACAATTCCTAGGAAAGAAGATTGAGTGTAGAGCAGATAAATTTTTCCAAAGCTGAACTTCTGCCACATTCTGAACAGTACTTCCTAGAGGGTTAAGTTTTTGCTAAGGACCTCAATTGGGGGTCAGTGCCAGGTTGGGATGTGCTGCGTGGTAGAAGGAAGAGTCCTAGTATCTATAGCTGGACTTTATTTCTGGCTTTCCTCTCTGTGCCAGAACCCTTCCATTTCTTGGTTCTTGGTTTTGGTATAAAAGCTGCCGCCACTAACTTCCTTTCTTTCCACCTCCCCACATCCAGTCTTTTCTAATCTAACAGAAATGTGGAAAAAAGTCTTTTCCTCTTAATTTGAGCCAAAGCACAATTAGAACGTGTAGTAGTAACTTTTACCTAGAAAATGAATGCAAAATGAAAACACAAAGGTCTGAAAGAGGCCAGATGTCTGATCTGGATCCAGGTGAGTCTGGCTTGCACATATTATGGGACACTGTAGTACCTTTTCCTCATTTCAAGTCTGTTGGGGTATCTTGTCTAAAAGTACTCCTTTTTCAGGTCTAGGACAGGGGTTGGCATACTATGGCCATGGGCCAGTTCTGGCTTGCTGCCTGTTTTTGTAAAGCTCTGTTGGAACACAGCCACCTGATTTGTTTACATATTGTCTGTGGCTGCTTTTGTGCTACAACAGGAGAGTCAAGTGGTTGCAACAGGGACTGGATAGGCCACAAAGGGAAAAATATCGACTATCTGGCCCTTTTTTTTGTTTTGGTTTTTTTTTTTTTTATGGAGTCTTGCTCTGTCGCCCAGGCTGGAGTGCAGTGGTGCGATCTAAGCTCACTGCAAGCTCTGCCTCCCGGGTTCATGCCGTTCTCCTGCCTCAGCCTCCTAAGTAGCTGGGACTACAGGTGCCCCCCACCACGCCCAGCTAATTTTTTTGTATTTTTATTAGAGACGGGGTTTCACTGTGTTAACCAGGCTGGTCTCAAACTCCTAAGCTCAAGTGATCCACCTACCCCGGCCTCCCAAAGTGCTGTGATTACAGGCATGTGCCACCACGTTTGGCTAATTTTTGTAATTTTTGTAGAGACTGGGTTTCATCACGTTGCCCAGGCTGGACTCAAACTCCTAGACTCAAGCAGTCCTCCCACCTTGGCCTCCCAAAATGCTGAGATTACAGGCATGACCCACTGTGCCGACCTAGTTATTTTTTTTGACAGGTTAATGGACACCTTGTGTAGGTGAATTAAATGATTATTCTATATAGCTATACTTTATCATATGAGAGTATTACCCTATTTGTACAGCATTATGGCTGTGTTTGCATTCTTCTTACCTCTTGTTAAAAATGGGGTGTGTGGGCTGGGCACAGTGACTCACACCTGTAATCCCAGCAGTTTGGGAGGCTGAGGCAGGCAGATCACCTGAGGTCAGGAGTTCGAGACCAGCCTGACCAACATGGTGAAACCCTGTCTCTACTAAAAATACAAAAATTAACCGGACATTGTGGTGCGTGCCTGTAGTCCCAGCTACTCAGGAGGCTGAGGCAGGAGAATTGCTTGAACCTGAGAGGTGGAGGTTGCAGTGAGTCGAGATCGTGCTACTGCATTCCAGCCTGGGCAACATGAGCGAAACTCCTTCTCAAAAAAAAAAAAAAGGGTTGTGTGTAGAGTGGGTTGGCTTATACCTTCCTAGGCTAGTTCTTGGTAGGTGGCTTGGCTCTATTTTAACAATAACCTTAGACTACACTGCATTTGTGGGAACAGATTGAAACTCCAGGCTCCTTCTGGGCTATCATGAGCCCTGAAGTGGCTCTTAGTGTCTGTATCTAATTTGACTTTCAAGGGTCTTTACCTTCTGTTGATTTTTGTCTTCTGTTAACGCTTTAGCTAGTGTACTCTGTTTTTGCCACACTTACTTTCTTGAGGGCTACTTGGATCTTCTGCTTTTCTTATTTGTTTTTTTGTTTTCTTGTTGTTGTTTTGAGATGCAGTCTTGCTCTGTTGCCCAGGCTGGAATACAGTGGCATGATCACAGCTCACTGCAGCCTTGACCTCTTTGGCTCAAGTGATCCTTCCACCTCAGCCTCCTGAGTAGTTGGGATTATAGATGCATTCTACTATGACTGGCTAATGTTAAAAATTCTTTTTTGGTAGAGATGGGGTCTCACTATGTTTCTCAGGCTGCTCTTGAACTCCTGGGCTCAAGTGAATTCCTACCTTGGCCTCCCAGAGTGCTGGGATTATAGGCATGAGCCATCTCAGCTGGTGGGATCTTTTTTTTGAGAAAGAGTCTCACTCTGTCTCCCAGGCTAGAATGCAGTGGTGCAATCTTGGCTCACTGCAACCTCTGCCTCCTGGGTTCAAATGATTCTCATGCCTCGGCCTCTCAAGTGGCTGAGATTACAAGCACCTGCCACCAAGCCCAGTTAATTTTTGCATTTTTAGTAGAGGTGGGGTTTGACCATGTTGGCCATGCTTGTCTCAAACTCCTGACCTCAAGTGACCCACCCGCCCTGGCCTCCCAAAGTGTTGGGATTACAGACATTAGCCACCGCGTCAGCCGCCTTCTTAATATATGTAATTATTGTATGTATGTTTACATTCATGTAAGTGGGTTACTTGCCTATGAAACTATAAGTTTCTGTAAGAACATTTATTTTCAGTATTTTTTCTAATACCTAAACTGAATTGGAGAGTACGTTATAAGAGTCTTTTGGCTAATGGATATCTCTTCCATCAAAGGTCTCCCAACATTTGATTCGTCCTCTGATGGGCATGAGTCTGGTGTTACAGTGCCAAGTGAGGGAGCTAGCAACATTGCTTCATATGAAAGACTTAGAGATCCAAGACTACCAGGAGAGTGGGGCTACGCTGATTCGAGGTGAGAGGACATTCTTGGAGGAGTCGGGTGGGGAGTGGTATAGATAGTCAAAGAGTCTTAGGAAAGAGGGAGACTCATTTGCATTAGAGAGGTGCTTCCCCCAGGATGCATGCTGAATACTAATCAGAAACTGGAGTCTTGATACTAGGTGACTCTTTTTTGTTTGTTTGTTTTGGAGATGGAGTCTCACTCTGTCAACTAGGCTGGAGTGTGGTGGGTGATCTCAGCTCACTGCAACCTCCTCCTCCTAGGCTCAAGCGATTCTTCTGCCTCAGCCTCCCGAGTAGCTGGGATTGTGGATGCACGCCGCCATGAGTGGCTAATTTTTTTGTATTTTTAATAGAGATGGGGTTTCACCATGTTGGTCAGGCTGGTCTCGAACTCGTGACCTCAAGTGATCTGCCTGCCTTAGCCTCCCAAAGTGCTGGAATTATAGGCATGAGCCACTGTGCCTGGCCTGGGTGACACTTTTCTCTGCCTCGAATACCTGACTGGAGCCCAAGTGGCCAATAGAAGCTGTAACTGAGTCCAGACATTCCCTAGGCAATGGTGGGGAAAGACTTTGGAAAGGAGCCAATAGCTATACAGAATTGTACCAGAGCAACATGGACTTGGGAGTTTAGGAAGTTTCATGGCTCCAACTTCAGAGTAAAAATTCAATTTGGCCTTTGTTTTTGTGGCAGGAAAAACTCCTAGAGCAGACGCTACCACCAAACCTGCCCTTTGTTGCTAATCACCCTCTCCCACTACTGTTTGCCCACATGCTCTCAGCCCTTCTTCTCCCACTGAACTAGGTATCTCTGCATGATACACCTTCCTCCTCTTTCCTAAGTAACCCTGTTCTGTTCCCTTTCTATCAGGTAAAAAACTTATCCTATATGACTCATGTTTCTTTTCTCTGTTCCTTCTTATTACAGATCGATTGAAGACAGAACCATTTGAAGAAAATTCCTTCTTGGAACAATTTATGATAGAGGTAAGGTATTTGTTATTTTCTTGTGTGTCTTTGCCCTACTTCCTCTTTCCAGGTGCCTGAGTGGCCACTTGTGTTTTGGGTATTAGGTGGCTTGTGTGGTTGGAATGCTCTTTGTCCAAAAAAGTTGCCCATAGAAAGTCTGATAAGGCTTGAGATGTACTTAGCGAGGATGAGGGGAAGAAGGGGAAAGAATGGAGGAGGCGAAAGTGGGCTGATTGATACTTATAAAACATCTCTGTTAAAGTACCAGGGATTTCATTTGGAATTCTCTAACCTTGGAAAGGTTGGTTGACCAGTTGTTAAATTTTTGCTTGTTGAGATCTGGTCATAAGGTCTGGACTGTAGAGCAGAAGGGTAGGTGTCATTACTTGTCTAGGCCCTTGCAGGATCCAGCAGGAGACGAAGGTAAAAAGCTTAGGGCTACCATTTGGGGGCTGTCTTGTGGGCACAGTAGGTTGTGGAAAATCACAGTGTTTATACAAGGGGACTGGCAAAGGAATGAATGGGGAGTAGATAATTGTGGCCTGTCAGAAGCTCCTGCCTAGGTTTCCCTTCTAAGGATTGAGCTCAGCCAAAAGAAACATCTATTAAATGCCAAATAGGGAAAGTATTAATAATAGTGACCTTTGATTATGCCAGTCAGTATTGATCTTCTTCCCTCACTCTTCTATGACTTGTTGGTTATACAGTTAGTACCTTAGTATTATTGCCCCATTTTCTTTTTTCTTTTCTTTTTTTTTTTTTTTTTTTTTTTGAGATGGAGTTTCGCTCTTGTTGTCCAGGCTGGAGTGCAATGTGCGATCTCGGCTCACCACAACCTCCGCCTCCCAGGTTCAAGCAATTCTCCTGCCTCAACCTCCTAAGTAGCTGGGATTACAGGTGTGTGCCACCACACCCAGCTAATTTTGTATTTTAGTAGAGATGGGATTTCTCCAAGTTGGTCAGGCTGGTCTGGAACTCCTGACCTCAGGTGACCACCCGCCTCGGCCTCCCAAAGTGCTGGGATTACAAGTGTGAGCCACTGCGCCCAGCGTATTGCCCCATTTTCTAATTATATATATTACCCAAGTTGGTACTTTATCATCTAAGTAAATAATGCTATTATAATCTGGTGTTATATATAGATTATTTATATTTCTGCATTGTCTTCTGGATTAATTTGTAAGCCCTTTGTGGACGGGGTCTCTGTCCCATACCTCTTTTGAACCCTAAATTAGCACTTTTTAAAGGGCTAGGCATAAAGCAAGTATTCTTTATTTGGAACCTCCCGTTCTGCCTCTGCGCATTGACTGAGCTGCAGTGCTTGGGGTCTAAACACTAAATGCAAAAAATGTGAGGTAGGTGCTTAGTCCAGGTACTGAAGCAATTGTAAGTCTGGAGAAGAAGGAAAACTTGTATTACTAAGTCCTGAAACAGAAAAGGTTTCAAGTCTTTTTGTTGTTGTTGTTGTTGTTTTGTTTTGTTTCTTTTGAAATGGAGTCTCACTTGCTCTGTCACCCAGACTGGAGTACCATGGCACAATCTTGGCTCACTGCAACCTCCCTCTCCCGGGTTCAAGCAATTCTCTACCTCAACGTCCCAAGTAGCTGGGATTACAGGCACGCACCGCCACACCCAACTAATTTTTGTATTTTTAGTAGAAACGGGATTTCACCATGTTGATCAGGCTGGTCTTGAACTTCTGGCCTCAAGTGATCCACCCTCCTTGACCTCCCAAAATGCTGGGATTATAGATGTGAGCCACCATGCCCAGCCTAGAAAAGGTTTCAAGTTTTTATGGGTAAAGAGAGACTGTTAAACCTAAACTTGTGACTGAGAGAGATTTCTTAGGCCATTTTTCTCTTAGATAGCTTCCCCTGTCTATAAGTTTAGGTATTAAGGCTGGGGATAACATACTGGTTCCCTGCCTCATCCCCTTAGTTAAGCACTGCAAGGCTTGTTCTTAGCTCAGTAGAGAGGTCTCGTCCTGATCTAGTGCCTGCATACCTATCCAGCTTGACTTCTTAACATTTTTCTCTATGTACTTTATGCCTTAGATATATGGAATGACTTTTAATTTCCCCAAATGCTGTTTTATCTTATCTTTAGATACACATTCTTCCCATGATCTAGAATGCCCAATGTTCTGGCCTTATCTAACTTGTAAACTTCTTTTCTTTTTTTTTTTTTTTTTTTTTGAGACAGAGTCTCGCTCTGTCGCCCAGGCTGGAGTGCAGTGGCGTGATCTCGGCTCACTGCAAGCTCCGCCTTCCGGGTTCACGCCATTCTCCTGCCTCAGCCTCCCGAGTAGCTGGGACTACAGGCGCCAGTCACCATGCCCGGCTAAGTTTTTGTATTTTTAGTAGCGATGGGGTTTCACTGTGGTCTCGATCTCCTGACCTTGTGATCCGCCCACTTCGGCCTCCCAAAGTGCTGGGATTAAAGGCATGAGCCACCGTGCCTGGCCCTAACTTGTAAACTTCTGTTAATCTTCTAGATGTCAGCTTCACATTGTTTGGGAGACCTTTCTGTACTCTGCTTGTAAGGACTATTCTTCTTCCCTGCTGCTATAGTACCTTGGATTATACCTCTGTTTTACCTCTTATAACATTGTAATATTATTGTTTGTACATTTGCAAGGCTATGGCTTTCTCCTGCACTGATCTGTGGACTCTCTGAGGCAAGGACCATGCTGAATGCGTTTCTATATCCCCAGCACTGTGCATGGTGCCTACAGGTAGTAAGTCTTCAATAAGTTTGGATTAATATTTTGATAAGTCTAAGCTAGGGGAATTTTATAAAAATTATGACAGTGTGGCCTGTGGATACAATGTTACTTTTCTTTGGCTGGAGTGCAGTGGGGTGATCTCAGTTCACTGCAACCTCTGCCTCCCGGGTTCAAGAGATTCTTGTGCCTCAGCCTCCTGAGTAGCTGGGATTACAGGTGTGCCCCACCACACCCTGCTAATTTTTGTATTTTTAGTAGAGGCAGGGTTTCACCATGTTGGCCAGGCTGGTTTTGAATGCCTGGCCTCATGCAGTCCATCCACCTTGGCCTCCCAAAGTGCTGAGATTACAGGCATGTAATTACAGCCACTGCACCTGGCTCAGTGTTGCTTATTAGACCTGTATTTGGGGTCTTCAGTTATTCTCATGGCTTATTTTGCAGCTTTGGATAAATCACTTCTCATTTGTAAAATTGGAGGCTCATCGTTTTCATACTATAGGTTGGGAGGAGCCCTGCAGAATTGAATGAGAAAGCATATAGAATTTAGGTGGCAGCACAGGAAGAGTATTAGTGTTTTGGAACCAGCTACTTCAAGAATACTGGTCCTGTAGGTTCTGAGTGGATCAATCTTATAGACTTGTAGAATTTTATTTTATCTGGAAAGGAAGTGAGAGATAGGTAGTTGTAGTTATAGCTTTCTATTTTATAGATGAATTGTAGTTATAGCTTTCTATTTTATAGATGAAGAAGTTGAGCCTCAGAGAGGTTAAGTGACTTGCCTAAGGTCATATAGCTGTAGCTTTATGTTTAGGACTTCCCACATTTCTTGACACATAGTCTAGGATTATCTCTGTTTTGTTTTGCTACTTTAACTGGTTGTACACACCAGTTAGGAGAGACATAAGGGCTGGGATAATATGGAATTCTTATGACCTCTGGGGTCATTGCACTGTCCTCAGAATGTCCTGTATAGCTGCTAGAACTGAAAGGTTTCCTACTGGGGCTGTAGAACTTCTTATGACTACTGCATCTTTTTAGTTACTCTGCTTGCCCGGGGTCCTACAAACAGGACACAGAAGGGTCATGGGGTCACCCAAGACTGAACTGAAAGGATGTGCCATCAAAATAAGCAACATGGAATAGGAAGATAAACAAACCAGGGAGAGAGCTCGGGATGAAGGCACAGGGGGGCCAGGGCTGGTGTTAGAGGGCCATGCGGTCATTGCCTGGGGTCAGTTTTTAAAATTCTCATTGAGATTATTACTAGGCAAGAGGCTATAGACAATAAGGCACAGGGGGCAGTAGGCCAGGCAGGTTGCTAGGATACTAAGGCTCGGGAAAATAAGAATTGAGCAGGGGTTACTTCTCCCTATTTGGTCCTTTTGTTTTTCCACTCTCTCTAAGAGCCTCTGATTTCTCATTTCTGGGGAACCCAAGGAGCCAATTGATAGTGGCCTGACTAGAGGGGGAATACTGACAATATTGACTTAAGTCAAGGCTGGGTGGGGTGCCTGTTGGCATGATCTTCATGGAGGCCAAGAACCCTATATAGGGCATTTTGTAGGACTGGGAGTTGAGAGGCATCTTTAGGAGTGAAAGAAGAGTCAGGGACTTAGGGACTGTTGTTACACGGCAGTAGGAACCGTATGAAAAAGGAAGTTTAGGATGACTGGGCAGAGCCCACTCTCAGTCTAGTCCACTGGAGGGAGTTCCTTCCCCTGGCCCTGTCCATGCCTCGCTCTCTCCATCTGGTTGCCATCAGGCTGTGTGGCTGCTGGCGGGCTCTTTATTTATTTATCCCAGTGTAATGGGGTGAGGAGGGAGCTGGCCTAAGGCTGGCATTCCAAGGCCATGCCACTGAGCCACAGGCGGTTTGCATGGGTGTGTGAGTCACTGGGGCTGCATGCTGCTCAAACCAGACGCGGCCAGGCTCAGGGACAGCAGGCAGCCCAAAATAGAGCCCCGCCCTCTACAGCTGGCAACCCCTGGCTAGGAATCGGCTCTTGACACCAAAACCTGGGCAGTTGCATGAAGTTGGCTTCCTTTGGTAGGGGTCCCTTAGCAGAGATGGAGATTTTGCAATTCTTTCCTCCTCTTTCTTCATAGGAGGGTATTCAGCATAGCAGTCGTTCTTACTGCTGCATTCTGAATGCCTTATAAGTCTTAAATATTATCTGTTCAGTATAATACCTTAGCTAAGAAATTAGGGGGCTATAGGTAACGTTGATTTGACTTAGCATCCTAAATGCAGCCATAGTTGTTATATTCTGTCTAGTTTTAGTTACTGTCTTCAGTTCCTGTCTGGTTGCAGCCTGATTCTAGAGCAGATACTTTAAGCTATGAAGATAGTCACTGCTGCTCTTATGAAGCAACAGCTTATATCACTTGGGGAAGATGGGCAATGCTTTAACTTGAAAATTGCCATCCTTTTAAGCTTGTTCACAGTTCTACTTGGTTTCTTTGGCTGGCTCTCCATCTTCTGCCTGCCTCTTAAAGGTTAGTGTTTCCCAGGATCAGGTCCCTGATCCTCTGACGCTACACTTTCGTTCCTCTGGGTCGTCTCCTCTAGACACCAGTGTCAACTATTGTTGGTACATCACTGAATACCAATTTTATATCTCCACTGTGTTTTAGGCCCATATTTCTTTCTGCATATTTGGCATTTCCACCTGGATGTCCCACATAAAGCATATCCTGAACATGTCCAAAATGAATTATCTACTCCCCCAGACTATTTCTCTTATATTCCTTAAATTGGGGAATTATACCATTATCCGTTCAGTTTTCTAAGCTAGAAATTTGGGAGTCACCCACTTTCCTCTTTGTCCTTACTTTCAAAGCCTAATTTATTGACTGTCTTTTGAATCTGCCTGTCTTCTCTATTCCAGCTTCTGTTGTCTGAGATTAGCCATTTTCTCTCCCCTTTCCCCACTCACCCCTGCCTTTTTTTTTTGAGACCAAGTCTCACTCTGTTGTCCAAGCTGGAGTACAGTGGCATGATCTCAGCTCACTGTAACCTCTGCCTCCTGGGTTCAAGCGATTCTCATGCCTCAGCCTCCTGAGTAGCTGGGAATACAGGCTTGAGCTACCACACCTGGCTAATTTTTGTATTTTTTGTAGAGATGGAGTTTCACCATGTTGGCCAGGCTGGTCTTGAACTCCTGACCTCAGGTGATCCACCTTCCTTGGCCTCCCAAACTGTTAGGATTACAAGTGTGAGCCACTGTGCTTGGCCTTTCTGTCCCTTTTTTGGCTTGACCATGCAGCAGCCTCCTAACTTGTCTCCTGGTCAGTTCTTATTCCCCTGCAGTTGAACTTGTAGTTTTGTCAGAGTGATGTCTTTGAAACCCAAACTTGATTATGCCACTTTTTTGCTTAGAATCCTTTAGTGGTTCCCAGTTTCCTACAGGATAAAGTTCAAACTCCTTGCACGCCACACATGATCATTTATGATTTGATCCTGTTGACCTCTTCAGCCTGCTCCTCTGGCATTCCACTATAGCGCCTTTAAATACCATCTTGTGATGAATCCCACATTTATTCTTCACTGTAGATCTTACCCTGAAACTCCAGACTGCTTGTTCAACATTTTCATGAAGAAGTCTAAAAAAATCTTAAATTCAACATGTCCAAAATTGAACTTCCAGTCTTATGCCCAGATTTGCTTTTCCAACAATCCCTTCCCATCTAAGTTGATGGAAGTTTCATTCTTTCACTTTTAGTTGGGTGAAAAAACCTTGGAGTCATCCTGACTGCTGTCCTCTCACTTCCTACAGTCAGTCCATCAGGAAATCCTGTTGGCTCTACCTTAAAACTATGCCCATATTCCCATCTCTGCTGCTACCATACTGGAGCCACCGTCATCTCCTACCTGCATTATGGCAAAAACCGCCTTACTGGTATCCTGCAGCTACTCCTACCTCTCCTGGCCTATTATCAACAAAGCAATCTTATTAAGTTACAAGGCACATCATGATATTCTTCTGCTCAAAGCCCTTCACTGGCTTAACACTTCATGTATAGAGTAAAATTCAAAGACTTCACCATGGCCTGTAAAACCCTATATGATCTTATAGAACTCTCTTACCTTTCTTACCTCATTTCCTACAGTTCTCCCTCATTCACTCCACTGCATACACACTGGCCGCTTGCTGTTTTTCTAACACTCTAAGCATGCACTGCCTTTAGTCCTTTACATTGGTTGTTCCCTCCACCTGGAATGTTCTTTCTTCAGATATTTGTGTGGCCAACTTCCTCACTTCCTTAAAGTCTGTAGTAGTTATCCATTGTTGTGTAACAAATTGTCCCAAAATGTAATGGCTTAAAATAACACACATGGTTATTGCATGGTTTCTGAGAGTCAGGTATCTAGGAGCAGCTTAGTGGGTGCGATTCTGGCTCAGCATCTCTCATGAGTTGCAGTCAATATGTCAGCTGGTAAATGCAGTCATTGTAAGATCTGGATAATTCATATCCAAGCTTTCTCATGTGGTTATTGGCAGGAGGTGCCATTTCTTGCCACATGGCCTGTCCATAGGGCTACTCACAGGACCTGGTTTCCTCCAGAGCCAGTGATCCAAGAGACAGAGACCAAGGCCGGTTGTGGTGGCTCATACCTGTAATCCCAGCACTTTAGGAGGCCAAGGCGGGCGAGGTCAGGAGTTCAAGACCAACCTGGCCAACATGGCAAAACTCCGTCTCTACTAAAAATACAAAAATTAGCTAGACGTGATGGCATACACCTGTAATCCCAGCTACTCAGGAGGCTGAGGTAGGAGAATTGCTTGAACCCGGGAGGCAGAGGTTGCAGTGAGCTGAGATCACACCACTGCACTCCAGCCTGGGTGACAGAATGAGATTCTGTCTCAAAAAAAAAAAAGGAAGTGAGAAATGAAACCAAGACCAAATGGACCTGCAGTCCTTTTATAACCTAATTTCAGAAGTTACATTCTATCACTATCTCACTGTATTCTTTTTATTAGAAATGAGTCACTAAGTCTAGGTCACAGTTAAGTGGAGGGTAATTAAACTTCACCTCTTAAGGGGAGCTGTGTCAAAGAATTTGGAGCCATAGCTACATAGACTACATCCATCTGCGTGGACTACAGCAATGTCTTTGTTCAAATGTTACCTTCCCAATAGAGTGTACCCTGACCACTCATTTAAAGTTGTAAGCTCCATTTCTCCCCCTTGCACCTTAGAACTCCCATTTCACCTTATCATCCTCTACTTTTTATTTTTTCCATAGCATCTAATTTCCAACATATTGCCATAAAATTTACTTATTTTATTATGCTTATTGTTTATGGTCTATTTACTGTCTGTTAGAATGTAAGCTCAACAAGTACAAAGATGTATGTTTTGTGCACTGGTCTAGCCCAAGTGCCTAGAAACGTGCCTCCACACATAGTAGGGACTCTATAAGTATTTGTTGAATAGATGAAGGACTCGTATCTTCCCACTCTTTTTTTGAATAGGCCTTATGAATAGGCCATCAAATAATCACCTGTTGGTAGCCTTAGACATAGGCAGCCTCACATGTAATAGATGAATAGCCTATATTCCCATTCTACTACCTGCCTTATTTCTTTGGCATTTATGTTTTCTGAAAGGCAGTCCCAACTTTGGGATGAAGTATATATAAACCTTGAATCTTTTATTATTGAGAAATCCCAGAACCTCTCTTTTTTTAGAGCCAGTTAAGAGACTGACACCTCAAAAGTCAAAAGAATAAGTACCTAACAAAATCCTGGAAAGAAAATTAGTCAGAGAGTCACAAGGGCTCCACTTCCACAGTTGGAAGGGCTACCCTTTTACCATGTACCTATTGTTCAATAGGTAGAGCAAGCCATAGGATTCAGGGTGTTTTTTAGTATCCTTGTGGGCATCGTAAAGAAGGAGAAGTCTAGATGCATGAGAATATGCTCCCTCCTATTGTGTGTGTCGGTTCTCCGACCTAGAAAAACTTGCAGTTAGTTCATCCTTTCAGTATTCGGTCAGGTGCACGTGGGCTGAATGAGGTTCTGTGAGCATATAAAGTATGATAATATTGCCATCAAAGAGCTTACAGCGCTTAGTTAATGATAATAAGGGCCACAGTAATGGAGTGATTAGAAAAAGCTTTCTATAAATGGCAGGACTTAACTGGGCTTTGATTGAGGTTTTGATTGAAGACTATGTGGAAGGCATTTTAGGTGGGAAGCACGTGGGCAAAAGATGGAAAATAAGAATAAGAATGGATGAGGACTAGTAGAAAATAAAGTTAGCAAGATAATAACTTGAGGCTAAATTGTGAGGGCCTTGAATGTTGGGCTGGCAGATTAGTGTTTTATTCTGAAAGTGGTTTTTTTTTTTTTTTTTTTTTTTTTTTTTGCCTGTAACATTTATTTCTCCACTTAGTTCAGTTGTTAACAACTGTCATTATGTGCAGTGATTCTCAAGCAGGGACACATCTCCTAGGAAGGAGATGGGGCACATTCTCCTTGCACTTATTAATTACTGTTGCAGATAGTGGGAAGCCATTGAAAATTTTGACTGGAGAATTAACATATGAAGGTAATCTTTAGGAAGATTAGGCTCTTGGTCATATGCTTATGTGATTTGAAGAATAGTGATGCCATTGATAGACTAGGAAGATCATGGGTGGGGTCGGTTAAACTGTGGGCATATAAAAGAATGGTTTTCCTTATTGAAAATATGAATGTACCAGTATTTGAGCTCTGGAATGAAGGCTTATTCATTCTAGAATGAAATCTGGAATGAAAATCTCCAGGGAGGAAGGTATGGCTGTGCATGTTTCTCAACTACATTTTTTTTCCTAAATTTCGCCTTCTGATTCCTGTAGTAACCAGGGGTCACCACTTCTTCTTCTTCTTTTTTTTTTTTTCTCAAGAATAGCTAAAAGACTTCTTTCTTTATTTTCCTTTTGCAAAGGTTTATAAGGGCTTATGCTTTCAAAAGGAAATTTGTTAAAAATTTTAAAGTAATTTTTTTTTTCTTTTTTTTTGTTGAGATGGAGTCTCTCTCTGTTGCCCAGGCTAGAGTGCAATGGCATAATCTCTTACTGCAAGCTCTGCCTCCTGGGTTCATGCCATTCTCCTGCCTCAGCCTCACGAGTAGCTGGGACTACAGGCACCCGCCACCATGCCTGGCTAATTTTGTTTTGTATTTTTAGTAGAGCCGGGGTTTCACCATGTTAGCCAGGATGGTCTCGATCTCCTGACCTCGTGATCTGCGTGCCTCGGCTTCCCAAAGTGCTGGGATTACAGGTGTGAGCCACTGTGCCCAGCATTTTAAAGTAATTTTTTAAAAAAATTGTTAACATTTTGAGAGAGAACAAAAAGGAAATCAATATAGAAAGTACAAATGGGGCCGGGAGTGGTGGCTCAGTTCTGTAATCCCAACACTTTGGGAGGCTGAGGTAGGCAGATCAGTTGAGGTCGCGAGTTTGAGATCAGCCTGGCCAACATAGCGAAACCCCATCTCTACTAAAAATAAGAAAACTAGCTGGGTGCAGTGGTGGGTGCCTGTAATCCCAGCTACTCAGGAGGCTGAAGCAGGAGAATCACTTGAACATGGGAGGCGGAGGTTGCAGTGAGCTGAGATTGTGCCACTGCACTCCAGCCTGGGCAACAGAGCAAAACTCCATCTCAAAGAAACAAGCAAATCAAGAAACCAAATAGGGGCTAGGCGTGGTGGCACACGCCTGTAATCCCAACAGTTTGGGAGGCTGAAGTGGGTGGATCACCGGAGGTCAGGAGTTTGAGATGAGTCTGGCCAACATGGTAAAACTCCATCTCTACTAAAAATACAAAAATTAGCTGGGCTTGGTGGCACAGGCCTGTGATCGCAGCTACTTGGGAGACTGAGGGAGGAGAATCGCTTGAACTCTGGAGACTGAGGTTGCAGTGAACCAAGATTACATTGCTGCACTCCAGCCTGGGTGACAAAGAGAGACCTTATCTCAAAAAAAAAAAAAAGAAAAGAAAAGAAACCAAGAGAGAATACATTATGAGAAAGACACTGTCTCAAAAAAAGAATGAAAGAGGACAAAGTGGGTAAAAATTATCCATTTTGGGTTTCTGATTCTAAGAATCCCAATAGCAAAGGACTTTCCCATATCTCAAATTCTCTTATCCTAAAAAAATCTCAAAACCAGATATTACAAAATCATATATCTACAGGGGCCAGTCATATTACATAAATATGTATATCAGGCTGGATAGAAGACAATAGAGAGTTGTAGGGGCCTGTGGAAAACAAAATCATGCATGTTCCTATATCTAGATCCAGATAGGCTAGCACAGTTTAACAGACTCCGCTCCAGGGGGTTGTATATCTTACTTCACTCAAAGGAAGTTACCAACTCTGCCAAATTGAAAACTGTTTTTTCCTCTGTTTTGCTCCACCAAATCCACCATCAGTCTCTCATTTGGTTTATTTATTTATTTATTTTCTAATAGAGACAGGATCTCGCTACGTTGCCGAGGGCTGGTCTTGAACTCCTGGCTCAAGCAATTCGGCTGCCACGGCCTCCCAAAGTGCTGGGATTATAGGCATGAGCCATTCTTACTTGCTTTAAATCTCCAGTCTGAGAAATCTGGTTCAGATTTGATTTGTGAGGCAGTGATGATTGATGTTTGATGTCTTACTTCTTTTTTTTTTTTTTTTTTTTTTTTTTTTTTTTTTTTGAGAAGGAATCTCACTCTGTCCCCTAGGCTGGAGTGCAGTGGGTGATCTCAGCTCACTGCACCCTCCGCCTCCTGGGTTCAAACAATTCTCTTGCCTCAGCTCCCGAGTTGCTGGGATTACAGGCACTTGCCACAATGCCTGGCTAATTTTTTTTTATTTTTGGTAGAGACAAGGTTTCACCATGTTGGCCAAGCTGGTCTCAAACTCCTGACCTTGAGTGATCTGCCCGCCTTGGCCTCCCAAAGTGCTGGGATTACAGGCATGAGCCACTGTGCCTGGACTTGATGTCTTACTTCTGACAAATACCTAGCCCTTTTGGGCCTAACCTATAAGCTTCATGTACCTCCAGAGATTTTTGTGAAGATTTACACAATTGAGTCTCCCTCCTCTTCCCCCAGTAGAAGAAGGGTTTCATAAAAATCCATTTGTTACAGTATGGTCATTTAACAATGCCTTAGCCTATTTTTTACAACATCAATGGCTTATTTATAATTAGACTTAATTTGAAAACATAAGATGAAGATATTTTTTCACATACACGTTGAATATATACATATATTTATTTATTTATTTATTTATTTATTTATTTATTTATTTATTTTTTCATTGAGACAGAGTTTTTGCTCTTGTTGCCCGGCTGGAGTGCAATGGCGCAATCTCGGCTCACTGCAACCTCCGCCTTCCAGTTTCAAGCGATTCTCCTGCCTCAGCCTCCCAAATAGCTGGGATTACAGGAGCCCACCACACCACACCCGACTAATTTTTGTATTTTTAGTAGAGACGGGGTTTCACCATGTTGGCCAGGCTGGTCTCGAACTCCTGACCTCGTGATCCACCCACCTTGGTCTCCCAAAATGCTGGGATTACAGGCGTGAGCCACCGCACCTGGCCACATGTTGAATTTAAATGGATTATGGGACATACAAGTGAGAATGCCTAGGAAAGAGTTGAAAAAGTACAGTTGAAGCTCAGGTAGAAAAAAAGGATCTACAGAAATAGATTTGAGAATCTTCTACAAAGAAGTGATATTTGATGCCATGAGAATGGATGGATCTTTAACTGGGAAGAGTATGGAGAAAAGAACAAAGACCCAAAGATTGAGATTTGGGGAACAGTCATAACTGGAAGGAGTAATAGGAGCCAGTGATGGAAATGTGAGACAGGAAGATAATCAGAATAGCATAGTAGATTAGCCAAGAAAGGGTAACTAACAAATATAAAGTCCGTACTCTGTGTGTGCTAGACACAGGTGCTTTATCTAAGTTATAACTTAATCCTTACAACAAACCTATGGGCTAGGTGATATCTTCATTTGAAAGATAAAGAAGCAGAGGCTCAGTGGTGAACTAATTTGCCTAAGGCCATTCAGTTGATTTACCCATATTTGTCTTGACTCAAATCCCGTGCTATTTCCATCACCAAGGATGGCCTCAGTGTCATGTGCAGGAGAGGGACCAAAGAGAAGGGGTAACTGACTGACAGAGGAAAGGCCATTAGGCAGTTCATGGTCTTGGGCAATATCAGAAGAAAGCAGGCTATTAAAAAATGATGAATGGATAAGGCAATGGAGACAATGAGCGTAGAACTCTTCTCCAGAGATAGCTGGAGAGCTAGAAGTAGTTAAGCGAAATAAGATGGAAAGATGCATATGTGTTTGAAGGCAAAGGAGAAACCAGTGGAAAAGGAAAATTTTATGCTGATGAAGGGAAAGGAATGGTGTGGAAGCAGGAACCTGTGGTGTTGAGCCAAGTGGAAGGATTAGTTCTTTCTCTGGGATTTGTGGATGGCATGAAGGGATGGGCAGTACTTTGAAGATAGATGACTAGATTTCTGCATACTTCCAGCTTCTTTCCCCCAGGAGAGGCAGTCTTTTCATCCAATAATTTGTAAAGTCTTTTCCAAGGGCATTTAATTTCCCTGACTTAAAAAGAGAGTCAGATAGTTAAATGACCTTTCTGTTATGACAGAACTAGTGAAAGGGACAGAAGTAAAAGCACAAGCTATATTATTTTCCTCTTCTGAACTCTCAATGCTTTCTCTTTCCTGTGTCACTTACACTTTTGCCTCATATTCTAAGAATTGCTATACTTATCTCCCTGTTAGCTTACAGAGTACTCAAGGGCAGAACTGTCTTGCTCATTTTGTTTCTTCTTGTAATTTCTAACTCTACCTCAGGGCCTTGTAGATAGAAGGTACCTGGTTGTAGGCTTTTTAAAGGTGGTGGCATGAGAGGAATCTCTCACATTGGGACATGTTGTCTCTGGTTGTAGAAATTAGGAGAAAACAAAGAAAGTATCAAACAACTGACCTCTAAGTTTTACCTGGTCTGTTGGCTTCATAATTTTAACAGTATACCCAAAGTGTTCTCTTATATCCTTCACTTACGGGTGATATTTCTTTTGCATAGTGGGCCACATTGAAAAGTGAGAGTTCTATAAAGACTGAGTCCTGTAGGTTGGCAGCTTAGCTGTCCAGTATTTAGGAAATGAGACTGCAGGATTCACGGACATCCTTGTTATCTTCCATAAGGGAATTGTGAAGGGAGAAATTGCCAGAAGATCCCAGACTAACTTTTTTCATTCAGTGTGGGAGATCTTTGGTCTATTTGTTTTTCTATTTAGAAGTTTAAACTCTTTGTGGACAGTACTTATTAAGCCCATTGAAGATATGAAACTTGATGGAATTATACTGAAAAGTTAAAACATGTTTTCTGCCCTTAAAAATGGCCTTTTGATGGAGATTAAACTGCTGGAATTTACATATCTACAATGAATATTCTAAATACATTTTAAATATATAGTACATATATATAGTATATATAGTACATATATATAGTACATATATAGTACATATATATAGTATATATATAGTACATATATATATAGTGTGTATATATATATATAGTACCTGAGAGGAGGAAGAAATGGATTCATTTGGCATTTGGATGGGATCTGGGGTTCATAGCAGGCCAGTTTGGGAAAAGTATTTTTGGAAGAAGTTACTCTTGAGGTAAGAGTTCAGAGGAATATTATGTGGAGAATGGCTGCTAAAGGAAAAGACACAGCTAGATCTTTCACTGAGTTACACAATCTAAGGGGCTTTCCTGAAGTGTGGTGGTTTGAGGGAATCCTTTAAAAGCTCTTTGGCTTTTGTTAATCTTATGCTTGAAGCCTGAGCAGTTCTGATGCTATGCATTGCTCTCTTAGAATCTTTTACTCCAGAGAACCCCTTCTAATTTGGTATGGGTAAAGTTAGCAATGAAGAGAAATTCTGAGATGGGATAATACTGCTTGGTTTAAAGAAAGAATAGTTAATGGCAACTGCATTCTGTTTTCTGCAGCCGCCAGCACCTAGGGGAAGAGCATAGTGAAATTGCTGAGTTTAGTGAGTATATAGGAAATGCAAGTCTTAAGCAGAGTATCCCCTCTAAATTTGGGGTAACCTCTCATACTGAGGTGTAAAGAAGAATCAATATAAAATGGATAAGATTAGCTCTCTGCAGAGTAATCTATCCAACAGTTAATAAATACATTGCTCATGAAACTAGATGATAAATCTCAAGGGCCTGGGCCAGTATCTCAATGAAGGAAATTACAGCCTCTTAAATATTTTGTCCAGATTAGAGCCATGGAATTTTGAAGTGACTTTATCAATCTAAGGCTATATCAAGCTACTCTCTTTTACTTATGTGGAAATTGGGGTCCATAAGGATAAAATAACTCTACATAGACAAACAATTGTAGAATTTGGTACCAGAGCCCAGGACTCTGACCTTCTGGTCCAATGTTCTTCCATCATGTCCGATTGCCTTGCCACGTGTTATACGTGTTGGAAGTTTTGTGGGCAGTAGGCAAGATTGAGACCAATTTGTGAGCAGTATAGAGACCTAACTTAAAAGATAGGAAAATGGTTCAAAGCTAGAGCGCTCTGCCCCAAGTACTGCCTCTTTTCTTATTCCACATTCCTTGCTTGCCACTTTTAGTCTTGTACACCTCTAGACTCTTACAAGCAATTAAAGAAAAACCTTTATGTAATTAATTCATGATGTGTGAGGAAATGTACTAACAGAGGAACAGAGTTGTATAGAATCCAAAACAAGAAAAACCAAGGAGTAACTATTTATTAATTTAGCACAATGCCAAAACAGTGATACAGTAGAACGAGATGAATGTCTAGCTTGCACAATGTATGTAGACTATCCCCTAAAGCTATTTGCCGAGTTTTGCCCTTTTCCTGTGTTTAACAAGTAGCACTCTCAATATTTATTCAGCTTCCCAGGAAAAAGCAGCCGAAGATATTTTAGTAACTGGACTAGACTTCACCTTGTAAACTAATAAACTGGCATTTTAATTTCAAAATTAGTCTCTTATAATTTTTAGTTAACATCAGCCAATCTTCTAAAGTCTGAACATCCCTAAATGAACTAATAAAAACTGAGTTAGAGACTCTGGACCTTTGGTGACCCCTGCAATGTATAGAGTCCCCAGGAGGTGCTACCTGAACAGCCATGCAGGGTCTTTCAATTCATGTATCTATTTCCCTCCCCCAACATGTCTTATCAAAACACTGAATGCTGGGGCTCCTCTAACACCATCTTAGAATGTCAAGCTGCAGTTTTTTTTTTTTTTTTCTTTTTGAGACACAGTCTCGCTCTGTTGCCCAGGCTGGAGTGCAGTGGTGTGATCATTGCTCACTGCAGACTTGAAGTCCCAGGCTCAAGTGATCCTCCTGCCTCAGCCTCCCGAGTAGCTGGTACTATAGGCATGTACCACCATGCCTGGCTGATGTTTTTGTTATTTTTAGTAGATCCTGGGTCTCACTATTTTGCCCAGGCTGGTTTCGAGCTCCTGGCCTCAAGCGATCCTCCTGCCTCAGCCTCCCAAAGTGCTGGGATTATATACCTGAGGCACTGCACCCAGCCTCAAACTGGATTTAAAAGCACATCACAGACAAGTATTTGGAGAGTGCTTATTTGATGCTGTGCCTTTTGTTCAGTACCATAAGTAGACTCAACCATGCAACCCGTTTCATCCAACCTAACATGTACAGAAAGAAATCTTCTCTTCAGTTCTGGGGCTCTGCACAGCTGGAGAAGCCTTTGGACAGTAAATGGGAGATGTGGAAGTTCTAGCTTGGAACGGATCTCTTCAAGCACTCTTTTAACTCGTAACTTCCCTTTCTTTAACTTATCAGCCAGAGAAGGAGGGAAATATTGATGCCCTATTGCCACTCTGTTTTCTTACAGCCATTTTGGGAAATTTTGTGTCAGAGGACTTCCCAGAGTTTTGTTCCTCTGATCTAGAGAGCCCTAATACTTCTGGGTCTGAGGACTGGTTCTGGCTGTACTTACCTTGTCAGAACCACCTGGGAGGACCAGCAGTAATACCGACCAGTAGCCCCTCTCTCCTGAAACTGCTTCTGAGGTCTCAAAGCCTGAATCAAATGACCATTGTACTAGCCTTGTATTGGGGCTCAGAACGTCAGTTTTCGGCTTGTCCTCATATATAAATATAGGTCTCTCTAGATATAAAAAGTGAGAAAGTCTGTAAGTTGCATTTTTTTCTATACCCCCTTTCATAGGACACGCTAATGAGATGCATATCATTAAAGGTCTGATGTTTTGTGGGACGGAGCCTTTTAAACTGGATGTGCCTGGCTTAGTTATGGCAAATATTTACCAAAAAAAAAAGAAGGGACATACCATATAAAATTAGAGTTCTGAAAATAGAACTGAGAGAGGGAGAAAGAAAAAAAAAAAAAAACCAGGACAGAAAATACAGGCCAGTCTGTTTGGGGAAAAGGGAAAAAGAGATAAAATGAGAGAAACCTCGGCAGTAAAAACAGCATCTTGGTAAACAGACTATAAAAAAAATTGTGACCTGCTTTCTGGCAGCCCTGGCGGCCGTCGAACGGGTGAAGGTGGCGGAGCTGGCGTCTGTGTGGACACACCGTGCCCGGGGCGCACGGCTCCCCTGGCCGCGCAGGGCGTTAAATTTAGCCACATAATGATGGGCCTGAGGAGCAGCCTCTTGTTGACCACACCATAATTACTGCTTCGCTTTATGAATTTTATTTTGCTTATTCTGTTTCCTCCTTCTTTGGCATGAAGGAGGCCTGGAGTGGGGGGAGTCCCGCCCCCACATCCCTCCCCTTACAGGACAAATTAGTCTTCATAGAAACTTGGGCTCTTGGACCGCCAGGATAAAGAGTAAGCTCCCTTGATTAATCAGAGAGGGAGGAAGGTTTGCTGGTCCCCAAGGCTCTTGATTTATCATAGCAAAATCATAGGTGGGACTTGCTAGCCCCACTTCTCAGAGCTCTTGGAGAAAATGTCCCAAAGTCGTTCGTCTTAGATTAGATGGCACCTTCATGTGAGTCTGAGAGTTGAGACTCTTTTTCTGTTTATGCCTCCAAGAGCTAGACTCCCAGGTTTTGGATTTTTGGTCTTTGGTTCTAAACTTCCTAGCTAACTCTTTGGAAGTTTAGTTTTGACATTCTACATCATGTATAGGCGTATTGTTTTACATATTTCAGTCTTGATGATAACTGAATTCTTGAAGCTGAGGATCTAATGCAATCAAGTAAGTTTGTTTAGGTAAAAAAAATAGTTGTTCAGAATATTCTTTTTTTTTTTTTTTGAGACAGAGTCTCGCTCTGTCATCCAGACTGGAGTACAGTGGCGCAATCTTGGCTCACTGTAAACTCCGCCTCCCGGGTTCACGCCATTCTCCTGCCTCAACCTCCCAAGAAGCTGGGACTATAGGCACCTGCCACCATGCCCGGCTAATTTTTTTGTGTTTTTAGTAGAGATGGGGTTTCACTGTGTTAGCCAGGATGGTCTTGATCTCCTGACCTCATGATCCACCCGCCTTGGCCTCCCAAAGTGCTGGGATCACAGGCGTGAGCCACCACACCCAGCCCAGAATATTCTATTGAAGCCTCAAATATTCTTCTTCTTGGGCACTTGGCTAGATGATGATCTTCTTGGATTTAGTTCACTACAGCATACCATGGCCTTTGTTAGAGTGGTATTCCGAGACTTAATTTTACCTACAACTCTAGGGAAGGGGCCAAAAGCCCTTGCTCTCAGACCAAACCATATGGGGTATAGAAAGTAGCTATAGGAAGTGCATTAGAAGAGTTGTATGGACTAGGTACTAGGTCATTGGGGGTGAAGTTCTTGAAGGGTGACCTAGGCTGGCAGCTACTTATGGCCCCACAGTGGCCCTCGAACTGAGGAAGTGGTGGAAAAGGAAAAGCAAACAGGGGTTGTGGTCAGGGTTCTGGCTGGCCAGTCATTGGCCAGGACTCTCCTATTTGTGTGTCAGGGGTGGTTGGGCTTCTCCTGAGGCCAGGCAAGAACGTGTCAAGGAGAGGCTTCTTGCAGCTCTTGTTTTCCCAAAACAAAGGAAGCTCCTTGCATTGCTGGAAGTCGCGTGCTTGGATGCTGAGTTTGTTATTGCCTGATAACCTGGCCACCAACTCCTGCCCTCCTCTTCACCCCATACAGTCAGTGGCTTGGTGGGAGCAGCTTCCTGTTCCTCATCCGAGGTAGCAGATTCGCTCTCTATTGTACCCAGAAGGGGAAAAAAAGAAGAGAGCTAGCCCCCCTATCACCAGACCTATCCTCTTCCCTTCCGAAACCTTTCTAGAATAGTGCGTTTCACAGTAATCTGACATATGGTCTTAATGTGCCTAACTAGTGTGCAGCATGTACCATATGTGACTTACCATACATGTTCGGTAGTACTCAAACTGTACTATACTCTGTTCATTGAGATAAGTCCTCTGAACACATGTTTTGATGTCCTGGTAATGTCAAGTTGCTTTAAAAGTTTTAAAATGCTTACACTCAATTTCTATACTTATCACGTCATGGGCTAGTTACAAAGAGTTCACAGACCAGCACTGACCAGTTTGCTGATCATACTTTGAATAGCATTGTTCTAGAAGCTTAAGACCTGGTGGGTTGAGCTATTTCCTAATGCATATAGAGGTCTTGCTTTAAACCTGTTCAGTGGGGATGAGTAGAAAAAGGAATTTTCAGGAAATTTCAGGCAGTAAAAAGCAATCTGATCTCAATTGCCAAGTCATGCCAAAGAGCTCTGACACTGAGGTAGAAGATTGGACTAAAGGTTTATTTTCCAGTGCCAGGGTTCTTTGATTCTAAGGTTAAATGGTAGTGCCAAGAGATAAAATTAATGACCATGATGATTTTCCTGTATGGGATTGATTTTAAACCTTAAACTGCAGTTTAAGAGGAGATAAGGAAGAAAGAAAAGGAATTAATGTTTTCGTAGAGTTCATTTGCTAGTTTATCATTATCATCTAGATATGAGGTCTTTCTTATGAGGCCTTTCAGATTGATCACCTGTTTGGTCAGCATATCTTGGTCTTCTGTTAGGAGGCCACCAAATTGTTTTTAGAGGTTGAGAGATCTTGGATTGGGAGAAAAGTAAATATTGGCAGAGTTGGTGGAATTTAAGTAAGAGATAAGAAATGGGCCTTGGATTAGAAATGTAGATTACTGGCAGGGTTACTTGACAGCCCTCTTTGGAGGTTGCTGGTGAGGGGATAATATTCAAGAAAAGAGGCTAATATCCCAGGTCAATAGGACAGCTGATTGGAAAGGACTTGCCACATCATAAAAGGTTTTTCTTTGCCAGAAGAAGAGGGAGGAGTAAGGGGACTGACTGAGAGAGAAGACTGTGTGGAAAGTAAGCTAAGCACTTAAAGGACTGGAGAGTCCCATGAGGAAGGGAGTGGGAACCTGCTGGGTTCCATGGAAAGAAAAGAAGTAGGCCACGTCTGAACCTCTGTTTCTTTTCTTTTTGACACCTCCCTAGCCCCAGGGATCTACAGTCAGGAAAAGAAACCAAATGGAAGCTGCTGATCAATGTAAATCTGGTCATGTGTCCCTGCTTAAAACTGTTCAGTGGCTTCCTGCTGTCCTAGGATAAAGTCCAAACTTCTTAATAAGACCGTTAAGGCCCTTATGATCTGGTCACTACTTACATCTTCAGCTTCATCTGCTACTCTTCTGCTAGGCCACACTAACCCTTCCTCCCCAACCCCATCCACACTCTCCACCTTGCTTCTTAGATCTACACTTTTGTCACAGTGAACTGCTGTCAGTTGCTAGAGCCCGTCATTCCGTTGTCTCTAGTCCTTGGCACATGCCGTTCCCTCTGGAAACCCCCTTCCACCTTTTCACTTGGGTAACTCCTGTTCATTGTTTGGATTTCAGTGAATGTGTTATTTCCTCTAGGGAATTCTCCCTGGCCCTCCGAGTTCAGTTTACTTACCCTTCTTATGTGCCATTATGTTTGCTCTATCGTAGGCCATATCAACACTGTACTATAATTACTGGTTTTTCTGGCTCCTCCTACTAGGTGGTAAGTTCCCCAAGGGAACTTATGTTTTTAACTTGTCTGATCCATTGTAAATACTCAGTAAATTTTTGTACTACTATGAATTCTGCAGAGAACTTTTGCCTTTTTGATTTCATTTGATTTGCATAACTGCCTGGTAAAATGAGCAGGCTTCCTTGAATAAAGTTCAACACGAATATATTGATCACCTACTCAGATAAAAAGAAGACTGAATTGACATAATTATTGTTTTGAGGATTTGTTTGTTTGTTTTGAAAGCCCAGTAGGGCCACTTTAAGGATGAGGAGATAGGATGGGTTGGCTCAGAAAAATCGAATAGCCTCGAGTTGCACAAGTAATTGTTGGAAAACAGAACCTTGTCCTTTGACTTTCTAGTGCAGAGCTTTTCCCCGTTATCCCGTGCTATCTTAGAGACTTTGTTCTAATAAAAGATACTTGAAAAGGGAGAAAAGTCAGAGAGTAAACAGCATTCCTATAACTCATCCTAAAATCTGCCCATTGAACCACAGGTTCTGAAATTACAGAAAAATGACAAAGCCCTAAAGTGGAATATCATTACACAGAAGGTCAAGGAAAAATGTTAGGACCATGAAACATGGAAATGAGCTAAGACACAGTTGGAGGGAATCCTCTATCTTGGAGAAGGATCTAAGAAACAGTAACATTTTCAGCTGCCAAAATGTTTTCCTTGGGGCTACCCTCAGAACAGAATAGCCAAGTGGAATGAGAGCAGAACTGGGGGGATATTTGCTGGCACTCTTCCAACTCTAGCAATTTCTCAGCCACTGAACAAGTAAGGCAGAGGAGCTAGAACCTTTAGGGCTGCCTCTCAGCCCTTTTATCCCTCAGCTGTTGGGGCTGGGTATCACCCAAATCAGTGGACACCTAGTCTGTAGGCAGGGCTGGCCACAAGGCCAAGTTAAAAATTATTCCTGTGCCCTGCCTTTGGGCAGAGAAGAGCATAACCTGGGTTCTCTCACCGGCAGGGATCAGTAAATTCTAGCCATACAGGACCCAGACACTCTTTGTCCAGCTCTGTTTTCCCAGTGTCTCCTGGGGAGTGATTCAGGGCCAAGGTGACAGTGGGTTTGGAGCCCAGATGAAAGGATCTCAGGGACCACAAGACAAGATCCCTTGTGTGGTGGCCGGCTGGAAAGAGGAGGGAGTGAGTGTGTGTGGAGGTCAGTGACGCAATTGCCCTGACTCGCAGGGGTGGAGGAGGAGAAGGCTCGTGGTGTGTCTCCTTATAAAGAGGCTCTTACCACATGAAGCAGGGATGAAGGTGATCCCAGTGTGAGTCACTCAAGAAGGGACGCTGTGTGCCCAGAGCCCAGAAGAGAGGACTTGTGGATTTCCCACTCTTTCCTTCTATGATTTTATGCGTAATATGGGTTGCTTTAGTCACTCAAGCTGCGCTGCTTCTCTTTCTGTCCTCTAATCCATTCTTCCCCCTTAACTCTGCACTATCTATGATGTGTATGGGTTTTAAGTCTATCAATTGTTCTTGATCTCTCTAGGTTTTTTATCTTTTTTAATTTCCAAAGTTTAGAATCTATTGATTCCAAGAAACTCAAACCATCCTAATTGTGTTTGCCTTTGAGAAGATGGTCTAGTGGCTCTTTGCCAAGCATGGTCGTTCTTAGATTGTGTTTGCTTTCCTCCTTATCTTCAACCAAGGCAGATATCATATCCTGGACTGGAATCTGAAGGGATTCTAGGGGGCCCCTCAGTTGAAGGCAGCTCAAGTCTGGCCTTTATTGAGGTCTGGGACTGCAGAGAGCTCTGGGGAGTGGCCCTGTAATCAGCCAGCCACCAACCCCACACTGCCTTGTAATAAAGCAGCACTATATTTGTTCTGTTTATAGTCTTCTCTGTAATAATGTCACAGCCCTCACTTCTCTCTCTCTTTGGGGAGATTTTCTGGGTAATAGAAAATTTAAAAATGTTAAAGAGTGTTGTAGACTCCGAAAATGTTTTTATCTAGGACGTGTCTTAAGTTGGGAGGATGCCCAGGAAATGCAGGCAGCCCGTGGCCTTAAGAAGGAGCGTGCTGTGGTGAGCGTGTTGTATGTGTGTGCACTGTGGCTGTGAGGACCATGTGTGAGGAGGGGCGGTGTGGGAGAAGCTGTGGGTGTGTGTCGTGTGGTTGGAGTAGGTGTAGGGTGCACTCCTCTCGTGGTGGTGGTGGTGAGTGGAGAGTGTGGTTGGAGTGGGGGTATGAAAGGTGTGCAGAAGGGGACAGTGCAGTGATGGAAAACCCTGTTTGGGCAAATTTCAAAATGGTCAGATATGCTGGATGGTGAGAACTCAAATTTAGCTCCAGAATGGAACCTTTTAAAGCTTACATTCCACTCATTCTTTCAACTGATGCCTGCTTTCCTCTGCTTCCCAGCCTTTTCAGGCCTAGGCTCCACAGTTTTGCTGATATCAATTCTTTATTCCTCTTCCCTACTACTCCCAGTTCCTCACCTCTTTCTTTGTTAACCAGGAAGAAGTCAGAGACAGACTGTTTTAGAGGGAGTGGACAGTAAGCCATGCTGATCTAGGTTGATGACAGCTGGCCTGATGTCCCAGGCTGAAGGCTTTGAGGTTTGCCCAGGGTGGCTAATGCTGGGGGGCTGCCATTGCTGGGGTTATTGCTAACAATTTCGATTCCTCCTATTTCCTTCTCCCTCTCTCTGCCTCTGCCCCCACCACCCGGATTCTATAAATACTTTATTATATGGCACTAATAAAACTTCAAGTATTTCTTTTTATTAGAGCTACATAATATGGTAATTGTGTGACAGAACACAGCGCCTGAGAGTAGCCCCCACCCTCTTCCTAGGTGTGGCCTCTCACCACCTCAGCTTGGGCTAGGCCTACAGGCCTCTCTGTTCCTCTTGAGTGTGGGTGAAGGGGGCTGGATCAGCTTTTCAGGCAGAGCTAAGGGGTCAAGGCCTTTGAGTAGGATCAGGCTAGGCGAGTAAAGAGGCACTTCTCTATTTTTAAATGTAGTCTGTCTTGGTGGATGAGTACAGCAGGAATCTTATTAGCATTAATTCCAGCCACTGTATGGGGTTACTTAACCTGCTTTTCCTTTTAATAGTTCTGTCATGTGACATAGAAGTAGATTTTGAACTTAGACCCAGGGCTAGGAGTACATGGGTTTCTTTGGTCAACTCTGATTCACGGTACTTTTGTTTTGTTGTTTTGTTTGTTTTAATAATGATCATCATTCTTTCTGATGTTTCCTGGGTTGAGGATCTGTAGGTGCAAAAAGAATCTGACTCCTTCTGTCTCTCACTGCATCAATCCTAGAATAGCTTTCCGCTTAAGTCTCAGTCATTGTTCTCTGTGTCCACTAGTCTCGTGGGAGGGTATGGGGCTGGAAACTCCAGTCTATAGAACTTTACTTACTGTTAATGTGTGATCTACAAATATGTCTTTGTTGCCTAATTGAGCCTTATCATTTGATTCTGGTTTTTGTCCTATGTGATCTGACTGTCAACCTTTCCTACCCCTCTGCTGTAGCTATTGAACTAGGTCAGTGTATCCCCACCAGTGTTTTTCTGAATTATGATTTAGCCTCTACATCCTAACTTCTGCAAAGCTTGAGAATTGGGGATTCCTGCCTGGGTAGCTACTAACAGAGCCCCCCAGTGCCAGGGACGTAGGACACAATGTTTAGTTCTTTCTTAACTGCCTGTGTGCCCAGTGTTTGCACAGGGGCCAAGCTCCAAACTGGCCTCCACTATCCACTCTTTACTCCCCATGGGGATGTATGGGCATATGCGCTTTCTACCTTTTGGGCCTAGCCAAGGTTAATATTAGACCTTCTAGCTGGGCTGCTATTCCCGAAAGCCACAGGGTGTTGTTAATATTCATGTGACCGCAGAGGCTCATCAATATTCATGAGGTATCTGCAGTCTTCCTTCAGGCCCTTAGTTTGGAGAAAACAGGAATGATTAGAGTTTCTAGAACTTAAAACTAACCCTATTTCCTGGAGTCTATTGAGGAGGAGGCAAATCTTAAGAGTAAATGTCTGGGCCAGGAGAAAAAGCATTTTTCATGCCAATATCCTAAACTGGTCTGGCAACTTAGTGGAGTTGTGCTGAATGGCTGTTATTAATGTTATCATCCTTATCCTGCATTTACTGAATACCACTGGGTTTAGGTTCTTGTACCAGTACTATGGGGGATAGGAAACTAGCATATTTAAGTACTTACTGTCCCAAGGGTACAGAGGTAACTAACATGATTCCTGCCCCCAAGAAGCATATGGCTTAGAAAGGGAGATATGTGTACATACACTTATCTTACCAAAGTAAGAGTGCTATAATAAAGACAAACATGAAGTGCTCAGTGAGGACAGATGAGGAAGTCATTCCCTGGTGGGGATATTAGTGAAAGATTCCCAGGGAGCTCTTGAAAGGTGCATGGATCTAAGGAAAGTAGAGTAAAATTTTTGTGACTTCTTGAATAACCCTCCACAAGGCTGTAAATACCCTCCTGGGCTCCCTACTTACCAGCCATGGCTGCTGCCCCTGCTGTCAGATGCTTCCCCTCTGGTCTAGTCTCTTGTTTAATAGAACTTCTGCTTATAAAGTGGTCTTCTACTCTTTAGGTGGGAGATGTTGCCCCACCTTTTTTCTTGAAACATTTAACTAGTAAGTGCTCCCAATTGTGATACAGTTCTTGGTATATTTTGGGTGTTTAAAAAGATGAATATAATTCCAGACTGTAATTAAAAGAAGAGCATGAAAACCCCAACCCACCCTATCATGGTATTTAGCATTAGTTGAACTTTTCAGGTTTTAAACAATTTTCATTATTTTTATTTATTTATTTATTTTTTTAAGATAGGGTCTGTTGCCCAGGCTGGAGTGCAGTGGCACAATCAGGGCTCACTGCAGCCTTGACCTCCCAGGCTCAAATGATCTCCCATCTCAGCCCCTCGAGTAGCTAAGAGCATAGGGACACGCCACCATGCCCAGCTGATTTTTTGTATTTTTAGTAGAGATTGGGTTTCACCATGTTGCCCAGGCTGGTCTCAAACTCCTGAACTCAAGCAATCCACCTGCCTCGGCCTCCCAAAGTGCCAGGATTATAGGTATGAGCCACTGTGCCCAGCTGCTCTTGAGGTTTTAATGTTTCGTGTGAAAGATGCGTGGAGGCCTTAATGCCCATAGAAGGAATCAGAACAATAATAAAAGAGGTGGACGTAGAATAAAAAAGAAAAATCCAAGGACAATGGAATTATTTAATTCAGAGAGTAGATTGAATGGTAGTTCATTCTTTTAAATATGGAAAATTAACACATGTAGGATAGTAAATAGCTTTCCTGCATTTCGCTCAAGATAGTACAAGAAAGGATTAACTTGAATTATAAGGATGTAGTTGAAGTGGCGAGAAGAATTTTTTACCTGACCTGATTATGTTACTGTGTTACTAGGGAAGCTTTGGGAGCTCCTTTCCTAGATTTCTTTCTTTCTTTTTTCTTTCTTTCTTTTTTTTTTTTTTTTTTTGAGATGGAGTTTTGCTCTTGTCACCCAGGCTGGAGTGCAGTGGCGCAATCTCGGCTCACTGCAACCTCTGCCTCCTGGGTTCAAGCCATTCTGGTGCCTTAGCCTCCCACTAGCTGGGATTATAGGCATGCGCCACCATACCCGGCTAATTTTGTATTTTTAGTAGAGGTGGGGTTTCACCATGTTGGTCAGGCTGGTCTCGAACTCCTGACCTCAAGGGATCCACTCGACTCAACCTCCCAAAGTGCTGGGATTACAGGCATGAGCCACTGCGCCTGGGCGATTTCCTTAAGATTCTTTACATAATGATAAGTATAGTATAGTCCTGCTTGGAACAATTAGAGGATGAGGTTAGGAGAGGACATGGCTAGCCCTAAGATTTGGTGGCTCTCTATTCCCCTAGATTTATTCCCCTCATACTAGGGTCGATCAGAGACTTTTTTCTCTTCTACAAATGGCAGTATACTTGATGGAGCCCCACGTATTTCCCAAGTTGACATTTGGGGAAATACTTGCATATAATTTAAGCTAACAATCCTAGGTATTGAATAAATATCACCTCTTCTTCATTCTTTCTACAAAGACTTGTAAATCTTGAGGTCTGAGGAAACTGACCTTGGACGCTGGCATGCAGTTCCTAGAGTTAGGTCTAGGAATGGGGTTTAGGGAAAAGCATAGCCAGAAAGAATAATATTAACAATTTTTTATATACTCATTAATTACCACCTACTCTGATTCCTTCTTACTTTTCTTTATTTTGCCTTTTTCCAAAGCCTGTTTATATTTTTGTCTTGATCTTTGCTATTCACATAGATTTTCTTTAAGATGAATGAGAAATTGCTACACTACCTTGTTGGGTCAGATAAGTGATCATAGAATGTAGCCTTTCTGAGAGTACGGACCTTGTGTGACTCACTCCCCACTGTACCTCCAGTTTGTGGCTGGCATATAATAGGGGGTATAGAAATTGTTAAATGAATGAAAAAGTATCTTTGTGAGATGAAGTGACTGCTCAATGAACTTACTACATATTAGAATGTTTGCCCAGAGTGAAGATCATAGGAATGATACAGCAACATAATATATCGAAGTCATTGCTTTTTGGGTGATACTGCATTTATTAGTGTTTGATGACAAACACTAGATCATGTCCTCTCAGTGCTAAATTAGAATTTCTGCCCCAAACCAAGAAAACCAAAACAATGTGATTTGCTAATTTCAAAATATGTGGACTCTGTTAAGTAGCGAAAAGGTTTGTTGAGTATTGGTCATTCTCAAATCGGCCAGACTCGTGGAGAAGGAACTTCACAAAGAGCTGTAGGACCGGATGTAAAAATCCTATGAGAAGGTTCTGGCTAGTTAGGATCCAAGGAAATAGGAGAAGATTGGAGCACTGGATTTCTCCAGTGTGCTCCATAGGAGTACTCTCTTTAATAGAAATTATGGTTTCTGTTCTCTTGGATTAAGTTCCTTTAGGATTTATGGTGAATTAAGGAAGGTAAGCTTGAGGTCCACTCAATTCAAAGATCTATTCTACTCAGTTGTCGTGAAAGGACAGCAGGTGGCGCCAAAACATTGTCCTACTTGTGCGGGGCCAGGGGCAGGGTGGCGGGGAGGACTCAGGTTTGTGAGGGGGAGGGATTCTCTGCTGAAATAGGGATGGGGGAGTGGGAGATTGGTTACCCTGGCTGTTGCTCAGGTAAGAAATTCTTGTGAGCTTAATGTCTTCTAGCTCCCCATCACTGGGATCTCTACCCTTAACGTCCTGATTTGACAAGAAGGTTGATGGGGAGAGGGGGATCCCAGCAAACCAGAGTGGAAGACAGTTCACTTTCTGTCCCAGGCAAGACTCCTTTAGGGCCAATTCCACCAGATGCCATAGTTTCTACACTATTGTCTCATTCTGTGAGCCTCTTTTTCTTTTCTGTGAATTTGTTTCTGTCTTTTGACAGATGTCCGTCTTGAAATACTTTCCTTGCTTCAGGACACTTCTTTACAGATAGGTTTCTTATTTTCACATGCCCCCAACTCTCATTTCTGCGGGAGACTGGGAGTGGGGTTAAGGGAGTGAGGCATGGAGAACATTGGCCCCTCGACTAATTTAAACTGCAGGTACTGGTGGGGATGCAGAGGAAGAAAACAGGGAAAGCGGTTTGTTAGAGGCTTGTTGGTCCTGAGAAGGAAGCAGAGCACTGTCAAGACTGTGGGACACCAAAGCAGATGGTTCAAGTCCCCCCAGGATCTGCTGAAACTCCAAGTCTGCCCTTTAGCGTCTATCTGTGTGCTGGAGCGGTCCCCAGCTCCCACCAGCCACCATTGATTCCCACAGCTCAGTCGTTAGCTCTCTTCCAGCATTGCCCCTGACGCCCCTAATTTCCCCACTCCCTTCGTAAGCCCGCCGGGCTGTCTCCAGCCTTCATTCCTTCAGCTTGTTCCTTGGGCCTCCCCCTTCCCTGGGGCGGGTTTAAGGGCTGGGCGGAGCTGTCCGCCTGAATCCCCTGTGGCCCCTTTGGTTCCTGATTCTATATATATCCCTGTCCTTCTCTGCACAGGGTTTGATACGGCTTTATGGGCATTTCCATCCGCTTTACAGACACAGCCATCACAGAGGCGTGTTTCACCCGAGAAACCTCAGCGGAGCCTGGCCTGTAGCGGACTCAGTCTGGCCCCCTGAATCAAGGCTCTCTTCTCTTCCTGCCCTCCCCGCCCCTCCCCCTCCATCTTCCCACTGCCTACCCCCAAGTGAATAACGGAGCTCTGGGGAGAACTCAGTCTCCTTGGCAGAGCATTTTGGACCCCCAGAGACTGGAGAATTCCTTAGTGTCCATTCTCCACTATGTTAGTTCGGGGAAGGTATGAACCCTCACTTCTGGCTTAGAGTCTGTTGTAATAGGGCAGTCCAACATTTCGTGAAAAGAATGAAATCCATTGGGTGCTGGCAGGTTCTCTTGAGGCGTCTGAAGAGAAAGAAGAAGAGCCTTGATAAACTGAGGCTAAAGAAGCCAATGGGGGCCTAGTGAGAAGGGCCAGGAGCAGAACTAGGTTATGTGAGTTCAAAGTCATGAAGGGGCAGGGGTCCTCACAGCAGTGGGTAGGAAAGAATACTCCCCTAGGAAATTCTCTTTGGCTCTTTCCCTGGCCAGGAGATCAAACAGTGGAATCTGGTGTAGAAAGGGAACTGCATAGAATAAAGGGGAAACCTATTAAAAAGGCTGTATTTGCATGGAGAAAGAATAGGACCTGTTCAGCCTTACCACATCCCCATTTTAGGATGTCTAACATCCCAAATAACAATTAATAGCTACAACTTTTTATACCTATTGCATGCCAGGCATCCTGGCTGTAAATCTTATTGTTAATCTTCACAACCTTTTTACAAGTTGGTATTTTTCTATGATACAGAGTAAAACTGAGATTCAGAAAATCTGAGTTGTCCAAAGTCACATAGCTAATAAGTAAGTGATGAAGCCAGCTTTCAGACCCATTCAGCTGAATTGAAAGCCTGTGCTCCTTCCACTATACCATGTCACCTCCCTTTGAAGCCCATAAGAAGGCGACAGAGCTGATTCTGAGTTCGTGGTTTGAAAAATGTTTAGTCTCTTTCCGTTATTTAAAATTTCACATTTCCACATGGTTCTCTGAACCTGACACCTGTGTTTACTTGTGAGTTTCCCCAACATTCTGGCTGATTCTCTGAGCCTGGGAACTCCCAGGGCACCAGGATACTTGGCTGTGCCCCATGAAGGATTGGCATCTGTGTGTGCATCTCTTTGTTACTGACCAGGTGAGTCCAGGCAAGAAGGTAGCTCACTGTTGCCTAGAGGCCTTCATCCCTGGCTTAGAGACATCAGTCCATTTGTGACTCTGCTGTCCAGAGTAGCCTGGCTAGGTATTTTCTTTCCCCTGCAATGTTTACTGTTCTTTCGTGGGATTTCAGATTTCCATGATGGCGGAAGGCTTGTAAAATGAAGGGGTGGAGAAGGGTTACCGTGGCAGGAGCCTGGGCCAGGCCAGGTCGAGCCAGCAGCACAGACAGCTTTTATAATGGTCTGCAGGGCTGGGAGGCTTGTAAAGGCGATGCAGGCAGATAGGGGGATAAATCATGCAAGCAGTGGGCAGGGTGGTGAAGCCGAGGTTAGGAATTAACTTTGTGTTGGATGGAGCCCAGGTTGTGGGATGGGAAGAGAGGCCTCTCCTCTTTTCCTCTCCTCTCAGCTCTGTTCTTTGCCTCTCCTTTCTGTTGGCTCTATTCACTGCAGGCTGTGACATGTTTGCCCTAGCCCTTCCTGTCCCTCCTCCAAGTTGCCTGAACTAAATCAACAAAGGAGAGGGTACCCCAGAGCAAGGGGAAGAAAGTATTCCATGCCTCTCCCAATCAAACTGGTTTGTTTATTGCAAACGTGGAATGGAACCAGCTGATCCGTTCCTTCCTATAGCCATATACAAGGGTACCCATGCCCAGTTTCTTTCTGCTTGTTCTTATGTATTATGGCCTTTACAGAAAATGGACCTGAATCCTTTGGGATCATAAAGAAAGCGGAAAGGCTAGGTATGGTAGCTTACGCCTGTAATCCCAGTGCTTTGGGAGGCCAAAGCAGGCTGATCACTTGAGCCCAGGAGTTCGAGACAGCCTGGGCAACATGGCGAAACCCGTCTCTACAAAAAAAGACAAAAATTAGCCAGGTGTGGTGGTGCATGCCTGTAGTCCCAGCTCCTGAGGAAGCTGAGTTGGAAGGATTGCTTGAGCCTGGGAGGTCAAGGCTGCCGTGAGCTGTGCTTATACCACTACATTCCAGCCTGGGCTACAGAGTGAGACCCTGTTTCAAAAGAAAAAAAAAAATCTTAAGAGATATATCCACCAATTGCAATGTGTAAACCTTACTTGAATCTTTTTTATTTTTATTAAAAAAAGAAAAAGGAAATCAAGAAATGCTCTTTCAGCTGTTCTAAGCTTCTCCATTTTGATGCAGTGTCTCAGCTTGCCTGAGCCAGGTATAGACCTGGACTGGCTTCTTTTGAGGGCGGAGGCAAATCCAAATCACTTCATTCAGGAATTATATATTTTTGATGTTGTTTGAGATGGAGTCTCACTCTGTCACCAGGCTGGAGTGCAATGGCATGATCTCAGCTCACTGCAACCTCCGCCTCCCAGGTTCAAGTGATTCTTCTGCCTCGGCCTCCCGAGTAGTTGAGACTACAGGCACGTGTACCCACGCCCAGCTAATTTTTGTATTTTTAATAAAGGCAGGGTTTCAGCATGTTGGCCAGGATGGTCTCGATCTCTTGACCTTGTGATCTGCCCGCCTTGGCCTCCCAAAGTGCTGGGATTACAGGTGTGAGCCACCGCTCCAAGCCAGAAATTATATTTGATGTGATAACATATTTTTATTATGGGGTCTCTGTATGTCATAATTGCAAATGAGTAGGGAGCTGGGAAAAATGCAGAGACAGCCCACATGAGTTGTCGGAGTGGACTTTGTATATGAAAAGAAGTCAAGGTTGAATTTTCTCTGAAGACTGGTGCATGTGTATACAGTGACTGAGTGTTAAGAGGTGGGTGCTTTTTACAGGGACAGTATTTATAAGTCTCTTTAGGTCAGAGTTATATCTATTGTGATCTTTGTTTCTCTTTCTAGCCCTTTGTGTAATGCTTTGCAGATTGTGGCTGATCACTACATATTTTTGACTATTTGCTCAGGCTCTTGACTTGCATGATCAGTCAACCCCCAGGCTCTCTTCTTCTGTTCCTCCCTTCCCCTCTACCATCTCTCACCATAAATTATCCCTCTAATCATCATAGCTTTCAAGTGGATGGCTCAGCCCAAACTAAAGTCATTGACTGCATTTCTTCCTTCCTAGATCTGTAATAGCATGGCCACGTTTCTTTCTAATTAGGCCCAAATTGAAAACTGGTTACATTTGGACTTTTCTTCTTCTTTTTTGCTTTTAGTTCCACTGGTGGAAAAGATTAAGCTGAGGTTTGGGTTTTCCTCCCCTGCCCCTTTCTTCTTCTTCTTTTTCTTTCTTTCTTTCTTTTTTTTTTTTTTTAAATATGGTGGGATTCTTTTGGAAAAGCTGTCCCCAGTCTGTTGGAGCCCCACTCACAAACCCCAACCTCCTAGAAGACCAGGTCTTTTCAAGTGGTTTGCATTGAACACGTCGGAGGCCCCCAATGCCTGTGACAGTTTCTGTTAATTATAGAGGCTCTTTCCCCCTCTCACATTAGTCAAAGGAGTTTTGTGTGTTTTAACAGCGTTTTCCCTTGGCTTGAATAAGACTCTGTTCAGGCATTTCCTAGGCCTGGTAAGTCGGCAGCACTCACTGGTACCCGGTAGCAATGTTTCCTTATTTGCCTCTCTAGGGGCTTCAGAGACTACAGTAGAGGGATGCTTCCTAGCATGCTCGAAATTTAGTTGTTTCTGGATTACAGATATAGTTCTTATAAAATCAGAAACCTCTGCCATGTCTGGGCCCCAGATATAGAATTAGATGGGCACTGGTGTTTGGAGATATTCTCCAGGTCTGTGGGTCACTTCTTCATGCTTGCAGTCTGCTCCCAGCCTTACCCAGTTTCTGTGTAAGAGTCCCCTTCTTGTCCCTCTTGTTGGGCTGCATCAGAGCATTTTCCTGGGATCTTGGCTTCCCTTTTCTATTTCTTAGGCCTGTGTAAAGCATTACCTCTTGTAGGCCTGTGCAGTACTTATGCTACTGTCATCTTCAATATTGGAGTGCCCTTCTGTCTGGAAGCCCCCAAGAATGACATTTTGCTTGCTTAGGCCAAGACATTCTAAAAGGAATCAGTCCAAGCACATGATCTGCTTAGGGACTTCTCTGAGACCGATATACGAGCTTGACTAGGAGAAAGTACGAGATCACTGAAACAAACAATATTCAACTGGAAATCCTATGTGGGGTTGCATTTTGCTGAATCGAGTTGAATGTAGGCAGCCTGAATTTAGTCTGGGAGGTGATCAGCAGATGGAGCTATGGGTGGAGAGTGAGGAGACCCCTTCATAAGCAAAATGTCCTTAGACATGTCACTTCTAATTGCTGGATGACAATTGTTTGTCCCCTTGTGGGCTTTTGTGTGTGTGTGTTTTCATAGATTTCCTTAATGTGCTCAAAGCTGTGAACTTCTCCCTAAGAATATTTTGCTTTTGAAGATGCTTGTTTTTAGCCCCTGCCCCACTTTCCTAGCCTAGAAACCTCCCTGCCTAAGGCATTGGTTTTATTTGGATGAGAATATTGTGGGAGGAGGATCCTGAAGAGTGATAGACTGAGTTCTGTTTCGGGCTTCTCCTGTGAGCATTGTTGCTGAGAATGAGAGGGAAGAACTTTTTTTTGGGTTCTTCTTAAATGGGTGACGGTCATCATTATGATAACTCTCCCTCTTCTAGAAAGGTATTCCAAGTATGGAATATCTTGGAAATGATAGCAATTCTAGTTGTAGCTTCATAGGTTTGCCAAGGATCTTAGGCTCATACAGGTAAGGCCAGCTAACTCCACTTCTCTATAGTTTATAGAAGGTGACACTAAGACTTATGGAGGGGGAGAAAAATGAGGGTGGACTGAGAAAAGGGCTCTTTTCTATGTCAGAACAAAAGCCTTGGAGGCCCTGAGTGGCTAAACTTGGAGGCTTATCAGTTATCTGGAGCCTCTGAAGAAAGACAAAGCCAGAGAAAGAGGGTTATAGAGATAAATAATGATTACATTTTTTTTTTTTTTTTTTTTTTTTTGAGGCGGAGTCTCGCTCTGTCGCCCGGGCTGGAGTACTGTGGCCGGATCTCAGCTCACTGCAAGCTCCGACTCCCGGGTTCACGCCATTCTCCTGCCTCAGCCTCCCGAGTAGCTGGGACTACAGGGGTCTGCCACCTCGCCCGGCTAGTTTTTGTATTTTTTAGTAGAGACGGGGTTTCACCGTGTTCGCCAGGATGGTCTCAATCTCCTGACTTCGTGATCCGCCCGTCTCGGCCTCCCAAAGTGCTGGGATTACAGGCTTGAGCCACCGCGCCCGGCCATGATTACATTTTAAGATAAGTTCTTGATGGTAAAAATGTCAGATTACAAAAAAAAAAATTGAATCAGAATTCAAGGAAGCTGGTCCCTACCTGGAGGATAGTTTCTCCATTTTCCTCCCTTTTCCATTCCTGTCTATCTCTCCCTCCTCAATTTGTTTTGAGTTTGTGCTTTAGCACGTATTTGGTGCACCAAATGCAAATCATCTTGCCCTGTGACCACAGAGACTGCAGCGCTGGAAATTCTTCCTGAATTGCTGACCTGGTTCTGCTGTACGTTGTTTATATTTTATGACACACGTTTAACAATATAAACTGTAATATATTAAGGTAAAACATTGAACAAGTGAAGCTGAGTCAAAAGATGCTGGTGACACGTTTGGTTAGCACTGAGGAGGTAAAGTACTTTGACTTAGTTGTTGCCTTTTTCATATGCCATGATAGCTGCCTGCCTACCCCATGATTTTAAGATGTATAGCATAAACAACATACCACATAAAGGCACAAGAGCTTTCTGTAAAACTGGACAACTAACTTCAGCAAAATCTTTTCATGTGTTTTTATTGGAAATACTTTCAGAATTGTGATTCTTGGTGGCACAGTGCGTGTGTGTGTGTGTGTGCATGTGTCATGTCCTACCATATGGAGATGGATCCAGTCTTTTTCTGCTTACTCTGATTCATTGTGAAAGTAATGAGTGTAAAGGAGGGCATAAAAGAGGGCAAAGTTTCAGGGGTTTGGAACAGAACTAAGTTGCCCAGCATCTGTGATGTTTGTTCCTGAAAAACTTCAGGTTGCTAGAGATCAGCTTTCAGGGAAGTAGTATTGATTAGTCCTTTCTCCTCCTTCATATCTGGACCTTTTGCAACCCGAGTATGGCTTTTGGGGCCTGTTTGAGCAGGTTGGCCTCCCTGTTATCCTGCAAGAAGAGAAGGGTCTAGGTGTGTGCCCCTAGGGGACTTTTACAAGTTCAAGGCAAGGTCAAGCTCTCCTTTCTAGCCCTTGACTTTGTTCCTGGAGAGACTGCAGTTTGTTGGCCAGTTTGGAGTATAAAAGTGCACAGTTAGCTGGAATAGAATTAATAATAATGATGATTTATATATGTGTGAAGTTTATGGTTGGTCCTAGTCTTTGTGAATTAGGACAATATTTTTGTATTATTATCCCTGTTTTATAGATGAGGAAACTGGGGGTCCTTGAGTTTCCCAAGGTAACATAGCAAGTAAGCAACAGAGCCAAAACTCAAACCAGGTCAGTTTAAATTGTTCCATTAGGTTACTTAAATTGGTCACCTGGTCTTCTACCTTATGACTCTTGCTTTGACCAAGGGCCAGGGTTCAAAAGGATAAGCTCCCCAGTGCTCTCGCCATTTAGTTACAATCTGTGTTATATTTCTCATTCTTTTTAGCAATTTTTTCCTCTCTGAAGCTTTCCATTTCCACTCTATTCCTATTTCTCTGACCCCCACTTTCAGAGACTGCCTTATTTGCTTTCCTAGAAATTCCCCTTTTAAGGCTTTTGGGAACTTTGACCTACCAGTAGTAACTACATTTAAGAGAGTGTTTAAAATGTCTCCTGCACCTCTCATTCATCCCCCCACCCTGAAAGCGTGGCCTCGCCCCATCCTGCCATGATGCTGGCCAAACGCGTGGGGCAGCTGTGGTCAGTCCCATTTATAAAGCTGGTAAATATGGGACCGGTTTCTGTCCCCTCCAAAGGTCAATATTTGTACAGAGTTTAATTTTAACTTAACAAGCAGTTGTTTTCTGCAGCTGCCCTGGTGTGTTGTGTTGTGTGTGCTTTCCTTTCCCCTTCCTTCCCACTGACTGTATGTGTGTGTGTGTGTGTGTGTGTGTGTGTGTGTGTGTGTGTCTGTATTCACACTGTAGACTTAATTCTGGTCTTCAGAACCTGCAGCCCACTGGCTTGGCCTACTGTCTCATGAAAGACATTTGGGGCGAAGGGATCTAGATAAGGGGAGTGGGCCTAGCGTGTGGGATAACTAGATTTTTTTCTAGGCGTCAGGGGACAGAGAAGACTGTTTATTAGTATTCTGTAATGCGAGTGTTTATTAGTATTCTGTAATGCGAGTGTCATCACATATCTTTCCTTGGTAGGAGAGTTTCTAGAATGCAGGATTTGAGAGCTGGTCCCCTCTTTTAAAAGCTGTACCATCCCCCTACTTTGCTTTTTAAGTAGTGTTACCCCTTATCCAAGAAACCTAGGTTCTAATTTTGTCAGCTGCCTTTTGAGTAAATGAGGAGAATGGGTGAGATAAATCTGGCTTCTACCTTTTAGTACTATGCTTTTAGGAATAATAGAGCATTGGTCTGGGTATCAAGAGTAAATTCTATTCCAGTTCTAAAATCATCTTTAAAATGATTTCCCCCCCTCTGGTCCTTAGTTAAGGAATATGACCTTTATTCCTTACAAGGATTTTGTGAGGATGGGTGATGTTTTATTTAAAGGAACTTTGAGCTGTTTTAAGTAAAGAGAAATACTTTAACACTAAGCTCATCTTATCTACCCATGTCCCTTTTCACCAAGCTATTTAAGTTCTTTCTGCTTGCGAGCATGTTCCTGGCTTGGCCAATTCAGTCCAACATGCAGTCAGCCCAGACTCCTCAGAGCCAAAGGATCTGAAATGGAGGAGGAGCGCTGTGATGAACAGTAGCATATGGACTCCATCCGCGGTGGCTGCCCCCTTCCTGTTCCCTGAACATCTGAGACCGGTGCCCCACCTTAGGACCTTCTCACTTGCTGTTCCCTCTGCTAAGAATGGTCTTTCCCAGATATCTGCATGATTCATTCCTTCACTTCCTTCAGGTCTTTTTTCAAGTGATACCTTCTAATTGAGGACTTCCCTGCCACCCCATCTAAAATTTCAGCCCCACCTCCACCCCCACCCCACCAGCACTTTCTGTCTCTGTCTCTGCTGTATTTTTCTCCATAGCACTTACCATAACCCAATATACCACAGATTCTACATTTTTTTTTTTTTTTTTTTTAAGACAGCATCTCACTCTGTTGCCCAGACTGGAGTGCAATGGTGCAAACACAGCTCACTGCAGCCTCAACCACCTGGGGTTCAAGCAATCCTCTCACCTTAGCCTCCCGAGTAGTTGGGACTACAGGTGCACTCTACCATGCCTGGCTAATTTTTATATATTTATTTTTGTAGAGATGGGATTTTTCTATGTTACCCAGGCTGGTTTCGAACTCCTGGGCTCAAGTAGTCCTCTTGCCTTGGCATCCTAAAGTTCTGGGATTGCAGGGTGCAGTGGGTACCCCCTAGATTCTGCTTTTTAATTACGTTGATTTTACCCCCTGTGAAGGCACGGATTCTCAATGAGGGCAGGGATTTTCGTCTGTGTGTTCATTGCTATCTCTCCAGTGTCAATAGAACAATGCTTGGCACATGCAAACTCTCAAAATGTATTTGTTGAATACATGGAAGGAAGGAAGGGAGGGAAGGAAAAGTAGGCTCTTTAAGCTCATGATTCTTCATAGGGGGTACATACTCAATTGGGGAGATGGTTAGAATTATTTGGAAGTTTTTTCAAACTATTCATACCCTTATCAAAAAATGTTTGATATGCACATATCAAAAAACTATCCACCCCAAGATAGTTAAGGATTATTGCATAATATGCCATCGTTACTGATGAAAATCTGTGGTATGCCTGTCTGACAGGGCCTGTTTCCTCCTGGCCTGTGAATTACAGGCAGTCCTGAGGGCTAGGAGGAGATTTGATGTTTTTCTCTCCTTTCTCACCTTTCCCTACCTCATATATACTCCCAACCCACGCCTCCTTGCCCCTCCCCTTTCCTTTATTCTCTGCCAACCCGCCTCCAGCATGCAGAGTCTGCCTACATTGTGAATGGTTGTAGCTGGGACACAGAGAGCCCTTGATGCAGCAAGCGCTTCTTGTGACATCAGCTCTGTGGCTTTAGGGGGAAGGCTGTGGCTCCGGGTCCCCAAGGGAGGGGGCTGTTTTTCTCTTCTTGATCCTTCACGTTGGTGCCCGTCTGACTTATAAACTTTAATGGCCAGTTTTAAAGGTTACTGCCATGGGGCACCTTTGTTGCCAGTTTTAGTTTTTTAATTTGGAAACTTTTTTTTTTTATCCTTTGTGGTCTTGGGAGGAAAGATTTGGGACCATTTGGGGCTGGGAATTGGTATTTGTGGGTGATGATGAGATAGCACAGCAGCATTCTGGTTCTGGCTCCAATAACCAGAATCCCTGGCACGTTATCCAGTTGCCCAAATGAACCCCAAAATGAGTAGGGAAAGACTGGCATTGGGATGTGTAGTCTTAGGCAGTATCAGTCAAAGATATAGAGGGTTGGGAGCTTATTGTTCTGTCTGAGAATGGTAACCATAGTTTAGGTGCTGGGGCACTGGAAAAAGAAAGAGATATCTCACTTTTAGTCTCTTAACTCTTCTTTCATCTCTAGTCCCAGTCCTTTGTTCTGAATATAGATGTCATTGACAGTGGTTAAGTTTAATTGGGATGGGAACAAGGGTTCAGATGTAGAATTGACAGCAGGGAATGTGGCCCATAGTGGTTGCCCCACTGTAGCACAGGTACAGAACCAACAGAGTAAGCTTCACTGAGTCTTTTTGCCATTAACTCTTATGCCTTATAAAAACTTTTTTTTTCCCCACCCAGGATAACTTCACAAAGCCTCATATGCCAAAAAAAAAAAAAAAAAAAAGAAGAAGTATCATTGCCTATCTCAGTCATCTGTATCTCTAGGGGGAAAACAGTATTATAGAATAATACTCAAATAACAGCATCTTGGATTTATAGCACTCTCATAAAACTATCTTATTCAGGTCCTCTATCTGAAACTAAGAATATGTGGGATTTAAAATGTATTTGGTGAATGCTAGAAAAGAATTTTTAGAAGTTTAGTTCTGAGCGTGCCTCCTGCCTGGGTACTTTTTTTGTGGGTGACTAGTAACACAAATAAATGGACAGATAATCTAACAAATAGACCCCAGGAAGAGGCAAACACATGAATCCATGGGTGCTTAGATGCTTGCTCAAAGACTTATGCTCTTTACTTAACTGTTGGCTGGTGTCCTTGATAGCCAAAACCCGTCTGTCGCTCTCTAGCATTTGTATGGGTTAGACTGAACTCAGGATTCAACTCTGGATGAACTTAGAGAATTCAGGAAAGGAGACTGCTGTGGAAGGAGGGACACTCAGCTCTTCAAGATGTGTGGAACCAGGGCAGAGCCTTCTGGACAGTTTTGATACTGTTCACAAGGCATATAATACAGGGTCTTGGATTCAGATCTCACTCCTGGCTATTCTTCCTGGGCTGGACAAAGCTAGATTTTCATCTTGTTCCCTGTATTACAGGGCGGGGGAGGAGGTGTGGGGGTTGGCTCGGGGCTGGGCCACAATTAGTGACCTGGAAGCTGGGCTGGGCACCCAGAAGCTATAAATAGCAGTCATGGCGCAGTCGCTGAGCAGACTCGAAGCCCAGCCAGACTAGCCGCGTTTCAAGTGGTCTGGGTGGGATTTTTTTTTTCCTCTGTTAACCATTTGTACATCTGGTTTCCTCAGTGTTGGTGGGGCAAGGGAGGAGGGTGGGGCTGTAAGCAGAACAAGAAGTTCGTATGTAGAGTAACTTTTTGGTTAGTTTTGCCATATGTATATCTTGGAGCTTCTAGGGCCCTTAGAACCAGTGCAGACTCTGGGAGTGAGAATTGTGGCCCTTAGGGGGAGATTAGGCCCCAGAGCAGGGCATGTGGTATGGGAAATACAGAAGTCCTGCAGGGCACCTGCCGCTAATTTAAGGTATGGTGAATGTTCCTGGAGAGGGAGAGAAGTGGGGTCCATATGGAGCAACTAAGATTATTTGGGAGTAGCCTGGGGCTTCTTATTTCTCCTTACTCTATGAAACAGTTCCTCTGTTCCCACCATGCCAATCTGCTTACCTTCTTCCTGATAGACATTGCTGTTTCTTGCTTCTCTGCATTTGTTCCTGTCACCTGCCCTGGATTTTGAAATCAGAATACTTTGATTTGAATTCCAGTTCTTCCACTTTTTTGATTTGTCACCTGGGCATATTATTATGCTCCCTGGGCTTCATCTGTCAGATGAGCAATTTTGATCGGATACACCCTGAGGTTCCTTCTAGCTTTTGTAAACCATAAATTGGTTTCAATCAATCGATTTCTATTTTTCCTCTTTAGGAAGAAAATTCACTTCTGCTGGGAAGCCCTCCCTGAATGATCAGTTCAGTTATCTTCCCCTGATTTGACAGATCATTAGCAGTTATATAGTTTATTTATCCTCCTTCCTCTTGCATATATCATATGTTTCTTTGCAGTTATTTTCTTGCTGTTTTCACATACATTTTTTCTCTTCAAGTACATTAGAAGCTTGTTGAAGCAGGACACCATATCTTCTATATCTCTCTCTCAGCACTCACTGTCAAGGTTGTGGGCACCATTGAAGCCCACTCAAGCTCACTGGAAGGCAGACTTGGAGTAGAATGGGAAATAGGAAAAAAAATGAATATTTTTTCAGCAGATGCCAGTTTGAGAGGTGTTTTTGTTAGAGTAAAATGGAAAACAGCAAATGAGAACACAGGTAAGAGATTTCATGCATTTTACCAAACTATGGGATTCCAGTTCACTGCTTTGCTGACTCTCTCTACTTTTTCTTTTCTCATCTTCTCTTGAAGGTGCTTTTACTTATGAGCACAGCCTGAGTCTGTGGGTTTTTTTGGACACTGTTTAATAACACTGAGTATGGAGCTACATTTTGCATAACGGTAAAAGGACTTTCTGTTCCAAGCATAGGCTCTTTGTATTAAGTTTCAATAATCCATCTGTTGTAGGCCTCCTTTATGCCCGAAGATGAGGATATAACACTTGTAGATATCTGTGAAAATGTATATGGCCTTGTTTTCTCTGAGTCCAAGGAGAGCAGTGTCTCTTTTGCTTGGCTTTCTGTCGCAGGGCTTTGATCTCCCGTCCCTTGTCTCATCCTTTCTCCTACTTTGAGCCCACTGGACCAGGCTAAACAATTCCTCCCCTCTTGGGTGTTTACACTCTCCCAGTGTTAGCGGAAGGTTATCGTGTCTGGTCTCAGACGTCACTTAGGCCATCTGTCTAACTTGAGCCCCTAATCGCTCCTTTTTTATCCTTTCCTCCCCCATCCCAAGTCAATTATGTGACTCTCCCTGGCACTTCTTCAAATTTATCTCTACAGTTTTGGTGCCAGGGTGGCTGACATTGAGCACAGGAGCCAGGCAAGGTCTTCTTAGAACCAAGAGAAAGAGACCATTTCTCTGTCTTCAAGGCATGATGCCTCGTAGTCCTGGGATTTGAGGCAGCTTAGTTTTGCTGGTATTACATTTCTTTCCATTCATTCATGGAATGAACGTTTAGTGAGCACTTAATATATGCTGATGCCTTATTAAGCACCAAGAATATAATTCTATTTTATTAAACTTAAAAGACATTTAAGTAATTACTATATGCAAGGCATTATGTTAGAGGATGGATGTTCAAGGATAACTGAAACCAAAACCTTGCCTTCAAGGAGCTTGTAACCCCGTGGAAGAATTGGGCATGTAAATACTGAATTGAAATACAGTATAAAATGAAATGAGAGCAAATATAGGTCCAAGTAACATACCATGGGAAAATGAATAAAGAAGATTTAATTCTGGCCATTTGAAGGAGGGAGGATTGTAGGCGGCAGAAAGGAATCAGGGAAGACTTTAAGGAAGAGAAGAAATTTGAGTTTGACCTTCATAAATGAGATTTCCTTAATTAGAGGAGAGGAAGATGGAGTATTAGACAGAATGAACAGAATTCATTCTTTGTCAAGAGGTTTTTTTGAAAGAATGAGAAAAAGGCATAGTAAATAGAACAGTATTTGTTAATATTTCTTCTTTAAATACTTTGTGAACACCTCCTATGTGCCAGTCACTGTTCTAGAGGCAGTGGCAGAGCAGTGACCAAAGCAAAGTCCTTGTTCTCATAGAGCTTGCAGTCTAGTGAGCTGTCAAAACAGATGTTCCCTTCTGTCCCATTGCTGTGATAATTAACCACATGTCTTACTGTACAAGTTCTTTGAATTAAAAAACGTCTCTTTCCTGTCTGGGCAGTGGAAATCTGGTGCCACCTACATCTTTCTAGATATTTCTTCTTAGCCAGATCTTTGACAAGTCAATAACAGACCGGATTCTGCACAAATCTTAGACAATAGTGACAGTTGATACTTTTGATTAACACCCTATGTTACTGGAAGATTATGAGGTGTGTTATTTTTATTTTATAGTATACTTTCTAATTATTTGAAAATTATTAATTTGCTTATGGAACAAATGGTAAATACTAAACTAGAAGATGTGTTTAAGCAGAATATCCCCTCTCAATCAAGCAGTGACCAGCACTCAACTATAATCAGGTTTACCTTGGTGAATCCTCTTCATTTCCCTCGGTTCCTGTGATACATCTGAGTGCTTGTCTTCCACCCCAGCTGATGTGTGTTTCTGTTTTACCCATGATCTCTTCATGGCTTTAGGCCATTTTAATTTGGTCAAGTTAAGCCTTTCTTCCCAAGTCTGCAATTGCCTTTGCCTCAATTCTAAGAGAGGCTGACAGTAGGAATGAGTCCAAAATTCCATTCATTTTATATTCACCACATCTGGGTTTCTTTTAGCATCATTTTCCCTCTTGAGAACATTTTCAAGGTTTTCCTAATTTTCTAGTGGTTTCTTCTTTTTTTTTTTTTGTTGTTGGGGGGGTGCCTTTTGGAAGATTACTGCGAAGTTTCCACCATTGATTATCTAGTCTTGAGTCTATTTATGTATATCCCTCTTTCTCTACCACCTTCTCTCATGTAGTAAAAGTTGTTTTCTTCTCTTCGTTTATTATGTAGGCGTCTTATTCTTGAGACCTAAGTTGTGGGTGATACCTCTCCTCTATTCCCCTTTGTTTCCTAGGGAACCTCTGATTCTTCAAAGAGTAGCCTTGATAGATCTTGCACCCTCTTGCAAGGGAACACCCTGGGTAGAGAGAGCAGCAATTCAAGTTTTCATGTGTGCCCATCTCACTGCAAGCAACTACCCTAATTCTGTCAGTTCTGGAGCTCTCTAGCTAGACATTTGCAGCTGTCAATACAGTTCTCAACCACTAGGGGACACACTGTTTCCCTTAGCTCTTTTGGCATAGTTGCAGGCAGAAATCCCTTTTTTCCTTCAGTCAGTCTCTGGGGCCACCATGTTTGGCCCTGCAGGTTGTGCATGGCACAGCGCCAGTGAGTTCCATTCTCATAAAGTAGGATGCTCCTGGATTCATGCAGGGCAGTGACCCTGACTTTGTTCAACCAAGGCAATGTCATTTTGTTTTTTAAACCTGAGACAAAACAAACAAACAAAAAACAAAACCAGAACAAAAAAAAAAAGGGTAAGAATAAATTATTCCCAAGACTATCATAACATTATTCATACAGATAATATAAATTCTATTAAATACCTTACATATGTGTGCTCTAGAGTTAGGCAAACCTGTGTTTGAATCCTGACTGTACCACTTGCTGGCTATTTGACTTCAATTGAGCTGATTTTGGTATCAATGGAGGCTCCAGAGTCTGGTGATCTGAGTTGAAACCTGGCTCTACTTAATTACTAGCTGCGGGACTTTGAGAAACTTACTTAACCTACCTGGCTCCAGTTTATTTTGGTGTAAAATAGGGATAATGTTCTCTTTAGAGTTGTGAGAGCTCAATGAGATATACTTGAGTGCTTTTTGTAGTGTCCAGCACATTAGAAGCATTTGAAAGTATTAGTTATATGTGTATTATTGTTATTCTTAGGTTTCTTTCCATTTAGCAGTCATTCTGTTTAAAAAAAAAAATGGTGGTCAGGCATGGTGGCTCACACCTGTAATCCCAGCACTTTGGGAGGCTGGGCAGATGGATCCCTTGAGGTCAGGAGATCGAGACCATCCTGGCCAACACGATGAAACCCCGTCTCTACTAAAAATACAAAAATTAGCCAGGTATTGTGGCGCACATCTGTAGTCCCAGCTGCTTGGGAGGCTGAGGCGGGAGAATCACTTGAACCCAGGAGGCAGAGGTTGCAGTGAGCCTAGATGGTGCCACTGCACTCCAGCCTGGGCGACAGAGTGAGACTCTGTCAAAAAAAAAAAAAAAAAGTTAAAATAAATAAATAAAAATAGTATCCTCTTGGTTCAATGTTTGTGTATATAACCTAATCTGAAAACAGTTTTCAGGGTTTTTTTTTCCCCATTTTTGCTTTTTTTTTTTTTTTTAAAGAGTGCGATGGTGCGATCTTGGCTCACTGCAACCTCTGCCTCCCAGGTTCAAGAGATTGTCTTGCCTCATCTTCCCAAGTAGCTGCAATTATAGGCACATACCACCACGCCTGGCTAATTTTTGTGTTTTTAGTAGAGACGGGGTTTCACCATGTTGGCCAGGCTGATCTTGAACTCCTGACCTCAAGTGATCTGCCTGCCTTGGCCTCCCAAAGTGCTGGGATTACAGGTGTGAGCCACCGTGCCCGGCTTTTTTTTTTTTTTTTTAATGTTGCCCAGGCTGGAGTGCAGTAGCTATTCACAGGCACAATCCTACTACTGAGCAGCATGGGAGTTTTGACCTGCTCTCTTATCAGCCTGGGCTGGTTCACCCCTCCTTAGGCAATCTGGTGATCCCGCGCTCCCAGGAGTCACCATACTCATGCTGAGCTTAGTGTGGACACCTGATCGGCATAGCTCACTACAGCCCAGAACTCCTGGGCTCAAGCGATCTTCCTGCCTCAGCCTCCTGGTAGCTGGAACTACAGGCACACGCTGCACCCAGCAAGTTTTCAGTATTCTTAAACTGATATATCCCCTGCCACCAAAATAAAGAAAACCCCAAAAAATAGTTCACATTAAAACAAGAATGAGTTGATCTTCTCCTATCAGTTGGCAAAAATTAAGATTATTATAGCTCTGACTAGAGTATGAAGAATTGGGCACTTTATACAATTTTGGTTGGAAGGTATGTTGGTACATTTTTGGAGGGCATTTTTTTGGCAGTGTCAAATATGTCCTTTAGCCAGTGGGTATGTACTCTATAAAATTATTAACATACAAAAATACCTAATAAGCGTACTCAAAGCAGCATTGTTTACAATACAGAGAATTGGAAACAGTTTAAAAGTCCATCATTATGGAAATATGAATAGATTATGGTTTATCCATATAAGGTAATGCAATGACGCTATTAAAAAGAATGAGGGCCGGGTGCGGGGCTCATGCCTGTAATTCCAGCACTTTGGGAAGCCGAGGGGGGCGGATCACGAGGTCAGGAGATCAAGACCATCTTGGCCAACATGGTGAAATGCCATCTCTACTAAAATACAAAAAATTAGCTGGGCGTGGTGGCACATGCTTGTAATCCCAGCTACGTAGGAGGCTGAGACAGGGGAATCGCTTGAACCCGGGAGGCAGAGGTTTCGGTGAGCTGAGATCGCGCCACTGCACTCCAGCCTGGCGACAGAACAAGACTCCATCTCAAAAAAAAAAAAAAAAAGAATGAGATAGTCCAGGTGTGGTAGCAGAGGCCTGTAATCCCAGCGCTTTGGGAGGCCAAGGCAGGAAGATCACTTGAGGCCCAGAGTTCAAGACGAGCCTGGCAAACATATCGCGACTCCATCTCTAAAAAAAGTTAAAAATTAAAAAGTTAGCCAAGCACAGTGGCATGTTTCTGTAGTCCCAGCTACTCAAGAGGCTGAGGTGGGAGGATTGCTTGAGCCCAGGAGTTTGAAGCTGCAGTGAGCTATGATCCTGCCACTGTGCTTCAGCCTGGCAACAGAGCAAGACCCTGTCTCAAAAATAAATAAATAGGCCGGGTGCGGTGGCTCACCCCTGTAATCCCAGCACTTTGGGAGGCCAAGGCAAGCAGATCACCTGAGGTCAGGAGTTCGAGACCAGCCTGGCCAACATGGCAAAATGCCATCTCTACTAAAAATAAAAATTAGCCAGATGTGGTGGTACGCACCTGTAATCCCAGCTACTCAGGAGGCTGAGGCACGAGAATTGCTTGAACCCAGGAGGCAGAGGTTGTAGTGAGCCAAGATGGTGCCACTGCACTCCAGTCTGGGCAACAGAGCAAGACTCCATCCCCAATAAATAAATAAATAAATGGCCTTGAAAAGATGACTATGATATACTGTTATGCAAAAAAAGGCAAAATGCATAAGAATATATGTAATGTGATCCCATTTGGGATGTTTATACCAAATAGGAAAAAAGTCTGGGAGCATACACATCAAATTGTTCACAGTGGTTTCCTCTGAGGGGGGGATTGGAGTTAAAGAGAATAAGTCTTTTATTTATATACATCTATAGTGTTTAAATTGACTAGTATTTTAAAAATAATTTTGTAAAATGCCCATAGAGGAAGAAATATAAATGGGTGAATTTTCCCAGTACCAATTCTTTATCTTGATAGAGTTCTTTGCCACTTCTTAGCTTCCTGGGTCCAGATTCCTTTCCTCAACCCTGTCTGGCTTGGTGGGATTCTTGGTCCCTGTGGGAATCTGCATTCTAATTCTCTTCCAGAGTGTATAAGCACTAGATCAGATTCTCTGGATTCTTAGTCATATTTCATTGCTGCTTTTTTTTTTTTTTTTTGAGACAGAGTCTTGTTCTGTCGCCCAGGCTGGAGTGCAGTGGCACAATCTCAGCTCACTGCAGCCTCTGACTCCTGGATTCAAGTGATTCTCATGCCTCAGCCTCCCAAGTAGCTGGGATTACAGGTGCGCACTACCATCCCCAGCTTTTTTTTTTTTTTTTTTTTTTTTT
>NW_016818301.1:1314361-1323655 GCF_001698545.2 Rhinopithecus bieti
TTTTTTTTTTTTTTTTTTTTTTTGCATTTTAGTAGAGACTGAGTTTCGCCATGTTGTCCAAGCTGGTCTCAAACTCCTGGCCTCAAACAATCCACCTACCTCAGACTCCCAAAGTGCTGAAATTACAGGTGTGAGCCACCATGCGCAGCCAAGTTTCACCATTCTTGAAGGTTTCCTTAGCTCCTGGAACTTGGAAGACCCTGTTCTCACGTCCTGCTAGATTTGTATCTCTTTGGTCGACTTCCTTATATTAAAGCTGTTGACGCTTAGAAAACTATCCCTTTGTTCTAAACTGGTTCTAGCCTAGGGTTGGTAATTACTGCATGATTCCTGACTATAGTGTGAATATTTCACGTGCCATGTTCCCAGAAGATTCTTACTTTATGTCCACCTTCTTGCCACAATAACCGAAGGCTTCCTTCTCCTGTATTAAAGATGTGCCTCCACTATACCACCCCTTCCCTCGGTGGACCTCCCACTGGATGCCACCTACCAGTTTCAGAAATACACCTTGCATTTCCCCATTCTGTCATCTTTTCCTACCCTTCCCTGGTTCCTGGGCCCTACCGTTGTACCTTCTGAAATTCATAGTTTATAATCAGCAAAATCTTCTTTATCTTCAATCTCTTCCTCGAGCATTACTTTCTCCTTCTTGGTCAGAAACCTGGCCTTCCCCTAAAGACTTTTCCCATGTCTTTTCTGCCGCACTCTCACACGGTGGCTGTTTCTTCTTTCATAGTCCTCTTACTACTGAGTATGGAGCTGGGATACACGTCTTCCTTATTTCTAATTGCTGGTTTCTGACCATGTCCGCTCCCTCTTCTTTAAAAAGCCCCAGCTTTGAGTCTAATGCATCTGAACCTGTCACCCAGGACTCTTCACTGTTATAAAATACACTGACTTGGTAATTCCCACTCATTTCTTGAGGAGTTTAGCTCCTGACTCACTACTGCCTTCTCCAGTACTTCTCTAATTATCTTGACTCTTGCCCTATCTCATTCACTGACTTCTCTGGACATACCCTAGAGCAGTGGTTCTCAACAAGGGGAGGTTTTGCCCACAGGGAACATTTGGCAAGGTCCAGAGACATTTTTGGGTCTCATAACTTGAGAAGTGCTACTGGCATCTGGTGTAGTGAGTAGAGTCCAGGGACACTGTTCAATGTCCTGTAGTGCACAGGACAGCCCTCCAGCATGAAGAATTGTTCAGCACAAAGTGGCAGTAGTGCCACTGTTAGAAGCTCTGTTCTAGAGTCTGCTCTAGGCCTTGTAATCACCAATCATTGCACTCCTCCATATTCTCAGTTTTATACATCCTACTTTCTGAGCATATCTCCATCCTGTTTTTCCAGCTCTCTTCTTCTACCTTGACTCAACATTCCTTTGGTCCTACCGAGAGCTCCAGCCCATTGATCTTACCTTCCTTTTCATTGTCTTGACTCCTGTGATATCCTGCCTCCCTTCCTTACCCAGCTTCTGTGGTCAATTATAACCACTCCCTTGTACATACTCCTGATTTTATTGCCCATTTCTTGTGTACAGTTAAACTCAACTTTCTACCTCCCCCATACCTATGCAGTCAAATGTAGTCAGAAAGCAAAATGTAACAACCATGCTGACTAGTTTCATCATTTTATTTATTTATTAAAAAAACTTTTTTAGAGACAGGGTCTCGCTGTGTTGCCCAGGCTTGTCTCGAACTTCTGGACTTAAGCAATCCTCCTACCTTGGCCTCTCAAAGTGCTGGAATTACAGGAGTGAGCCACTGCACCCAGCCTGACTAGTTTCAATTTAAATTCTTGACCCTGCCTCTCAAATGCACCCTTAATGCTGCCAGACAATTAAATTTCCCTAAAAAAGAAGAATCAGTCAGAAATGAACTTTTGCAGACTTAAACCATACTTCTGCTTCCTGCTAACATATGTACCCTCAGACACTGCCTTTCCACCTGTGTGCAAAGATAAAGTAGCCTTGCCTCTGTCTAAAGGCTGTCTCTCCATTTGTGCAATAGATTCTATCTCACCTATCAAGGAAATTGCTCTAGTAATTGCCCTCTCCCTAAGTTTTTGTTTTCTATAACATTGTTATATTAATATTCAAGTGTACTATTATTCTTCCACCTTAAAAATCCTTCTGATACCCCAGTTTGCCCACCAATCACCACCCTACATCTTTACTCCCCTTCACTACAAAACTCCTTACAAGTGTTGTCTATTTTTACTGTGATCTTACCTTCCTTTTCTTCCGGTTCTGTCTTAAAACCATTTAAATGGGGTTTTGGGTCTCATCATTCCATTGAAATTGTTCTTGAAAAGGTTACTAATGACTTTTACGTTGCAAAATCCCGTAAATAGTTCTCATCTCTCATCTTATTTGGTCAAACAGCATTTGATAGAGTTAGTCGCTCAGTCCTTCTCGACATACTTTCATTTGGTTTCCAGAGCAATACACTTTCCTGGCTTTATTTTCTGCTTCATCAGTTACTTCTTCACAATCTTCTTTGCTGATCTCTTCTCTTCTGCACTACCTCCAAGGCTCAGTCCTTGGCCCTCTTCTATTCTCTACCCACGTTTGCCCTGTTGGTGATCACTTTCAGTCTCATGGCTTTAAACATCATCTTTATCCCTGTATCTTCAGCCCAGTTCTTTCTCCCAAACCCCAGACTTGTATATTCAACTACTTGTTCAACATTTCCACCTGGAAGTCTAATAGATCAAACTCAACATATTCATATTGGACTTCTCGTTTCTTCCCCCCTCCCCCCAACCCCCACATCAAGCCTGCTCATCCCATAGCCTTTTCCTTGGTTAGTGGCAACTTCATCCTTTCAGACTTGCTCAAGTTAAAAATCTTGGAGTTGAGCCAGATATGCTGGAGCACATGGGTAGTCCCAGTTACTTGAAAGGCCAAGATAGGATGATCTCTTGGGCCCAGGAGTTTGAATCCAGCATGGACAATATAGCAAGATTCTGTGTCTGAAACAAACAAATCTTGGAGTCATGTTTGACTCTTGTCTTTCTCTCATACCCCACATCCAATCCATCAAGAGATTCTATTGGCCCTTCTTTCAAAATAAATACAGAATCTGCCTCTGCTCTAGTACCTTGATCTGAGCCACCATCATTTCTTGCTTAGGGGACTACAGTTGTCTCTGGGTTTCCATCCTTGTTCTCCTATACAGATGTCCCTTGACTTATGATGGAGTTACATCCTGATAAACCCATCATAAGTTTAAAATATCGTAAGTTGAAATGTATTGAATACACTTAACCTACAGAACATTATAGCTTAGCCTATCTTAAGCATGCTCAGAACACTTATATTAGCCTACCGTTGGGCAAAATCATCTAACACAAAGCCTATTTTATAATGAAATGCTGAATATCCCTGAATATCTACTGAATGCATATCACTTTCACACCATTGTAAAGCCAAAAAAATCATAAGCCAGGAATTGTCTATGATCTCTTCTCAACCTGGACACTGGAGTGATTCTTTAAAGTTCTGAGTCAGTTCATGCCACTTCTTTGCTCAAAACTCTGCAAGGGATTCCATTTTACTCTAAGTAAAAACAGTTGTCACAGTGGCTCACAAGGCCCCTTCTTATCTGATCCCTATAATCTTTCTGACCTCATCTCTTAACCACCTTTCTCTCTCTTACGTCACTGTAGCTACATTGGTCATCTTACTGTTTTGTTTAACACCCTGGGCACACTCCTGTCTTATGCCCTCTGCTTCCAGCACTTGTGCCCCAGATATCCATAGGCTAATTCCCACACTGTCAAATCTTGCTAAATGTCATCTCATCACAGCCTACCCTGATCACTTTATTTAAAATTGCAAGCCACCTTTTCATCCCTACATTACCAATCCTTTACCCTACTCTTTTTTCCCCCCATTGCATTGAACATTTCCTAACATAACTAATATTGATGGCGTTCTACTGCTAAAATATAAGCTTCTCAAGGGCAGGAATTTTTGTATGTTCTGTTGACTTCTGTGTCTCAGTAGCCAGAAATAGTACCTGGAACATAGTAGGGCCTCAATAAGTACCTGTTGAATTAATACTTGTCTACTTTTAGGCATGATTGCAGAGCAAAAATGACTGAAAATCTGAGTCAGTTGAGTAGTAATTTCATATATCTCTACAGCACTTTATGTTTACAGAATCTTTCCCAGGTCATTACTAACTCTTTCTCCTGCTCCCTCAAGTATTCTTCTCCTGAGGGATTAGTCTTGCAAAGTTCTATCAACTTTATGCAATAAAAATTCAAAGAATTAAAAAATACATAAATAGCAAGAGATAGGTCCTCTCACTTTCCTCCTGCCTTGAATTATTTAGAAAGAAGGAAATCTTAGAAAGCCATGTATCCGTGATCCAAGTGGCCCTCTCTAAGTTTGAGTCCTTGATTTCTGGGCTTTGATGTTGAGTTTTAGGAAATGTTTCTGTATGAGGTAGAATGCTTTGTATCTAGGAGCTCCTTAATATTAGTCTCCACCTCTCTCCCTGAATCTAAATTTTGGTTTATCAAGCCTCTTACTCTTCGCCAGGTTTTTTTGGTTTTTTTTTGTTTTGTTTTGTTTTTTGAGACAGAGTCTCGCTCTGTCATCTAGGCTGTAGTGCAGTGGTGTGATCTCGGCTCACTGAAAGCTCTGCCTCCCGGGTTCACGCCATTCTCCTGCCTCAGCCTCCCGTGTAGCTGGGACTACAGATGCCCGCCACCACACCTGGCTAACTTTTTTTTGTATTTTTAGTGGAGACGGGTTTTCACCGTGTTAGCCAGGATGGTCTCGATCTCCTGACCTCGTGGTCCACTGGTCTCAGCCTCCCAAAGTGCTGGGATTACAGGCGTGACACACCGCTCCCGGCCTGCCAGTTTTTTTTTAAAGCTTCTCTATCTAGGCCCAATTCAGATGTTGTCAAATTGATACATTTATTGCTTCGCCAGCTTTTATCTGGTTTTCTGCTTTCAGTCCTCCTCATTACCTTGTGGAAAATGTTTTGAATTTTGTGTGTACTTTGAAACCTGCCCCTTAGCTCTCTGATTGCATTTATAATAGTACCCATACCCCTCCTCCCTGAACTAGATCCTAGGCTCTTAAGAATTTAATCAAGAAACTAATCCCTACTATGGATGGTGCGCTCCCCATTGGCTGTGAGCTCTCATCCCTGTGGTAAGGGCTTCCTTGAAGCAGTCCAGGCCTGGCCACAAGAAGTTGGCAGAGGCTAAGGAGTCTTTAACTTAAGTTTCAGTTGTATGGGGAATGATATGGGAAGGAGACAGCTATTAAGTGACCATTAGGTTTAAAGCATTGTACAATATCACCCAGAAACACATACTAAGAACCTGATGGTAAGATCTTTTAACAGTCAGGACTACTAGTAACCAAATAATTTATCATCTGACAGTTAAAAGATATACCCATCAAAACTGGAGACCTGGCATATTGGCCTAGAACTCTACATACTGTGTCGGTCTCTTTTTATCATGGTAGGCTTTTGTTTCCATTGTCTTCCCTGACTTACTCACTCACAGATCTTTCAAAAGCCACCTCAATAGTTAGGCTGAATGGAAATGGGAAAGGAAGAAAGCTGGTTTAGCCAAGTGTTTCCTTAGCCACACCCACTGCCCACCTTCTAGGATGGTACCAATATGGTCTTCCACATGCCTTAGTCAGTCTTTTCTTTAGATCCTCCTAGGTGCTCTTCTACTCTGGCTAGTGGCCTTTGGGATGGAGTGGGGGTTGTTATTACCTGGGGTGAAAATCAGAGGGACTAAAATTCCTCTCCCACCCTCTTCCTCTGTTTTGGTGGTTTGGAGGGTCAAGGCCTTGACAGATAATGTTTTATTATTAGCAGGTGTTCAAGATGCCCTGTAACCAGAGCTTAGATTTGGTCTTTCCTTCATCCCCTCACCTGGAGATGAACCCTGGAGTGCTGTTCTGTTGCCTAGGGTCAGCCTGGTGTCAGGGCTGCCTGTTTGTGCCTCCTAAGTGAGCCTGAGGATAGGGGGTTAGCACACTCAATGGAAATCCTACACGCACAGCTATGACTTCCTGCAAGGAAGTGGAGATCAGTTAGGAAATGCTAAATTAAGTAACCAGGGCATTCTCTCCTGCTTAGTGAAACCTAGACCCAAAAGAGTGTGAGATGTACTGTACCTAGAAATGATCTGGGCATTTTAGAGTACCTGGACAATAGCCAGGAGTGAGGACAAGGATGCAGAAATTCTGAACCGGGGAACTAGAAGTCTCAGGAAGTAGCTCTTAGCCTCAGGCCTGATCATATCCATTTAGGAAAACTTCTTCCAAATCAAGCCGTCTTGACTCTTCTGCAGATTCAGACTTCTCTCTTTCTCCAGTCCCCTTCTCCCAGCACCCAGCCACAACCTCCGTTTCCACAGTACTGTCAGACTCCTGCTCTGAGTGGGGAGTCTGAATTGAAGTATATCTTAATTTCCAGTTCTTTTTTTCTCCCTACCCTCCATCTTTTTCTGGGATCTTTTTAATGGCTAGTAAGTCTTGCTTAATTTTCCCCAGACACTGGATGTTAGGGTCATCCTAACATTTTAGATCAGATCAGATACCTCCATCACCACCCCAGCCATGGGTTAGGCAGGTACCCTGTTGAGAATGAGTCTTCTAAGTTAAACTGGTGGCAGATAACTCAGGCCTAGCAGTTGACCTTCTGCCCTTCGACTTCCTAACCTCAAAACCTGCCAGTCTTGATTTCCTGGAAAGTGACTTTGTATCCAGAACTTATTTTTCTCTAGAGCCTCTCCTCAGAATCCTTGCCCATCTTTAAACTTGGAGTCTAGTGGGACCAGGCATTGACACAGGCTGGAGATGTTCCTCAACACACGTTCCATGCTTGGACTTCGGTAGTCACTGCTGATGTTGTATTAAGTAACTTCATTTTCCAATTGTGTGTTTGGTTTGATTTGGTTTCACTGTGTCTTTTAAAAATATTTTTACTATAAAGTATTTAATACACACAAAAGAACATATAATAAAACAAAAACTATATACCCACTATTCAACTGCATTTTTAAACAATTAATAGTAATATTCAGTTCCTTTCCCAGTCACTTCTCCTTTCCTGTTTGCCCTTAGTGGGATTAAAAACAGTGGGAAGAGCAGCTGGAGAGGCCTGCAAGGTCATTCTGTTCCCTTCTCCACAGAAGTGGCCCCAGATCTACGTCTGTCTTGTGGGAGTTTAGGCACTGACCATTCTGTGTTCAGGGCACAGTTTTCCCTGTCAGTAGTATCGAAAATCTGTTTTAAGACACATTTTGCAAGAGGACTTCTGATAGCTTAGGATTCTTCTTCTGGCCATTTATATATCCCTCTTGTCCTTGTCTCCTTAAACCTAAAGATGCACAGTTTCAGGTAGTGCCCTGGCTTCTCTATTGATTGTTCATCCTGCTCCCTTTCTTCTGGCTCCTATGAGTTCACTGTCTACCTGTTGATTAGTCACCCTGCCTGCCAGGGTAGCCCTCTATGTAGAGGACGGGCAGCTTTCCCTCCTCCCTAAGGTATTCGACAGTGGTATCTTCTACAGGAGATTTATGGAAATCAGCCGCTGTGGGCTTTACAGAATCTGGAGTATACATACCCTGAACTGATTATAAATTAAGGAATTTCTCATCTGGAAGGCTGTTAATATACACAGATATACATAGTGTATTGCAAACATGTTTCATTGAGCACTTTTGTTTGAAGTATTAACAATTAATTGTGAGGTAGAAAAATCCCCTTAATTAGCTTAAGTGAAAAGGGGATTTACTGAATAGGCACAGGGTGTTCTCTGGGTACCTAATTGGAGATGGTTACCCATGCCTCACAGGAACTGGACAGGCAGCTTCTTTCTCTGGGATCTCAAGATCTCTTATCTCTGCCCCCTACAGCCAATTTGTTTCTACTCCTGCAGACCATTGACTGGCATCTGGCTTTGGCTCCCCTTACTGCTAACTCTGAACTGGCTCTGCATGGTCTTTCTGATTATGCATCCACTGTTACCCAATGAGAGTCTTTACATCTTTACAGCAGAGGTTTTTACCCTGGGGTCTATGGATGCCTTGGGAATTCATGCTTAGAGTTCAGGGTTTCGTGAATGGAATGAGGGAAAGTTGCATCTTATTTTTATTAACCCGTAACTGGAATTTAGTATTTCCTTCAATTATAAATGTAAGCAAAAGACACTGTGTATTAGAAGTGTCTGTCACCAGTAGAAATCACAGATACTTTCATATCATTCTATACTGCTGCAGATATCTTGAAATATAGTTTTTGCTGATTACTGCTTGAAATTATGGTTATTAGACTCATTGCTAGATCTCATGATTTAATGTGTTAATAAAGAAGCTCATATGTTATAATATTACAGATTAGTTTAAAAATATTTGAATAATAACATTTCAATTAATTGGTTTCCTTTGTAATCCTGTAATTTTTTTTTTTTTTTTTTTTTTGAGACAGTGTCTCACTTTGTCCCTCAGACTGGAGTGTAGTGACACAATCATAGCTCACTGCAGCCTTGAACTCCCAGGCTCAAGCAGTCCTCCCTTCTTAGCCTCCTGAGTAGCTGGGACCATAGGCATGTGCCACTCAGTACACCTGGCCAAGTTTTCACTTTTTATAGAGACAGAGTCTCACTATGTTGCCCAGACTGGTCTGCTCTTCTCTCAAAGCAGACTGTACATAGACCTGTATCATAGAACTGAACATATTTTGCTAAACCCACAATCAGTCATTTATTTCATTGTACCTAGAATAATGTGGCTCAGAGAAGGTGTCAAGTAAATAGTTCTTGAATGAATAGGTCTGTTTGCTTATGTGGCTTGAAACTTTGTCCCTGATTCTGCTCTCAGGACATTATCTCCTGCTATTAAGCAAGGATTTATTCATTAATTTTATATACACACACACTTCATATATACACATACCCTTGTTCATTTAATAACAAATTTAAAGAAGCTTTTTCAACAATCCTTTGAATTTTGTTATCACCCAGTGCTGGAAAACAGTGTTCCCTTGGCATTTCCCCAGAGAGTTTGCAGCAGAATGTATTTCCTAGAGTTTAATTCAGCATTCCTAGACCTCAGGTTAGCTTAGCAGGAAGTAGCCTTTAGGACGAAGTCAGACTCAATGGTAGAGAAGCTTAGACTGTGGGAAGCAGCCATCTGAGAAATCGAGGGCATCGAATTTGAAAGGCGCTGAGGGCTCAGCACTTCCAGTTCAGTCGTTTCATCTCTACAGGACTTTGGGAGACTCTTGCCTCCCTATCCCCATCCCC
>NW_016818301.1:1323932-1332088 GCF_001698545.2 Rhinopithecus bieti
CACCCTCCACCCCAGCCAATGTGTTTCTTGCCTGATACCGACCATGTTTGCCCTTAGAATGCTGATAGGAATAGCTTTATAAGGAAAGAACTTGCAGAAATGGCTCTGAGGTTATGCTATTTACCCTAGCTTAAACTCCACAGGAATCTAGGACTGCGGAAAAAAGAACTGAGAAGTCACCAGAGTTTCAGCTTCTGGCTTTTTGGACTCAGTGAGAGATTGGCAGCCAAGGGCTCCTATCTAACTGGGCTAGTCATAAGAGAGTCCTCAGCCGGAACTGGGATAAACCTGCATCCTAAAACTTTTTCCACAGATACAAACTGTAAGCTCTATGAGGGCAGTGGCCATGTCTCTTCCCCGAAACTGAATTCCCAGCACATACTTCAGTGCCTGGCACATAGTAGGTACTTATATTTGCTGGATGAATGGTCCCTGAACTCTAGGTCCCTGAACTCACAGCCTAATGGGGAAGACAGGAAACGAGTAAATGAATAATGGAAAATTATTATAATTACTTGAGGAAAATGAATAGAATGCTATAAAAGCACTTCAGATGATATGGTCAGGGGGCCAGAAGAAGTGACATTTAAACTGAGACTCGAAAGATGAGAAGAAACCAGCCACTTGAATAAGTTGGAGGATACAGATGGCCCCTTAGTAGTAATTCAGAGGAGGAAGTCTGTATACCTATCTAGATTTTTGTAGGCTATTTGTGGGAAAAGAAGGGCCTACTGTTGATTCACGGTTCGTCTATTCACTGCTGCCCCCACCCCACACTGTTCCTTACATATCCGGCTTTGTTTAGTAAGGCCTCAGACCTAGTGCTGTTGCCTGGGAATCAAAGGCTCCAGTGTGTGACTAGCTGTGAAGAACAATTATTTGTTTATGTGTCTGACTCTTCAACCAGACTGTGAGCTCCCTGAGGACAGTGAACCCTGTCTTATCCTTAGGACACAGCATGCTTTAGTGTATCCTTGGCAATTTTGTTTAATGATCGAATTAATAATAACAGTTAATACTTATTGAGCACTTCCTATGTGCCAGGCATGATAGGGAGAACTTTACTTGCATTATCTCATTTAATCCTCATAATAACTCTATAGTGCAGGTAGTAATATCATTCCCATTCCACAGCTGAAGAAACTAAGGCTTAGAGATGAAGTAATGAGTCAGGGATTTGAGTGTAAGCAGTTGAACTCCAGAGCCCACACTGTTTTTGCTGAAATAAAGTGATTTTCCCAGTTGCCTTCAAATAGTTGAGAGTGCATGGAACTCTCAAGGGAACAGAATTAATATGTTACATACATTGTCTCATTTAACAATCCTTGGACAACCCTCATTAGTAGGAATTCCTTTACTCATTTCATAGAGAGAGAATTGAGGCTCAGAAAATTAAGTCACTTGGCCAAGATCAAGATCATAAAACAAACATGTAAGTGGTGGACTTATTTTCAAAACCAGGTCTGTCTGACTCTAGATCCTGTGGTCTTTCAACATGCCATGCCACCTCCAGTCTCTCAGCCACTGGTAGGTATCTGCTTCACTGACTGCTTAAAGTTCTTTAAAAGTTGTCCAAGCCTGTTGGGAGCCTGAGCATCTATTCCTAAAAGAGGAAATAGAGTGGAGAATAGGCAAAAGAGATGGGGAGAATAGAGACTTTATCTATTTTAAAACTTGTTTTTAAAATTAGAGCTATAATCCACATACCGTGAAATGTACCAAAAAGTATATACCAAAAGTATATACAATTCAGTGGTTTTAGTGTATTCACAAGGTTATGCAACCATAACTACTATCTAATTCCAGAACATTTTCATCACCCCAAAAAGAAATGCCATACCTATTTGCAGTCATTCTCTATTCGCCCTGTCTCCTAGCCCCTGGAAATCACTACTCTTCGTCTTTGTGGATTTGCCTATTCAGCGTATTTCATAAAAATGGAATCATACAATATGTGGTCTTCTGTGTCTGGCTTCTTTCACTTAGCATTATGTTCTCAAGGTTCATGTATTAAAGTGAATATCAGTACTTTATTCAGATATACCACATTTTGTTTATCCATTCATCCGTTGATGGACATTTGGGTTGTCTCTACTTTTTGTCTCTTATGAATAATGCTGTTACGAACATTTGTGTTCACATTTTTGTGTTAACATATGTTTTCAATTCTCTTGGGGATGTACCTAGGAATAGAATTGCTGGGTCATATAGTAACTCTATGTTTAACATTTTTAGTAACTGCCTCGCTGTTTTCCATAGTGATTCATCCTTTATTAATAAACTTTTAAAATTGAAGTATAAGATGCATGTAGGAAAGTGCCCATATCAGAAGTGTACAGCTTGAAGAATTATTACAAAATTAACATAGCTGTGTAACCAGCACCCAAATCAAGAGCTAGAAAATTTCCAGTACTCAAAAGTACTCCCCCATTACCTGCCAGTATCTACCACCTCCAAAGGGTAACACCACTATCCTGACTTCTAATATGATCATTAAGTTAATTTTGCTTGTTTTTGAGCTTCATAGAAATGGAATAATATAGTATATACTCTTTTGAGTATGACTTCTTTTACTCAACAAAATGTAATTTTTTTTTTTTTCTTTTCTTGAGACAGGGTCTCACTCTGTCGCCCAGGCTGGCCTGCAGTGGCACGATCATAGCTCACTGTAGCCTCGAACTCCTGGGCTCAAGCAATCCTCCTGCCTCAGCCTCCCAAAGTGCTGGGATTACAGGTGTGAGCCACACACCTGGCCCAAAATGTTAATGAAATTCATCCATGTTGCTCTTTGTAGCCATACTTTTAAAATTTTCACTTCTGTGTAATATTTTATTGGAAAACTGTACCACCATGTATTTACCTAGTTGTGTTGGAGAAATACATAGAAGTGGAATGTCTAGGTCATAGGTGTGTATATTTTTAGATTTAATAGATACTGCCAAACTGTTTTCAAAAATGATGTATCAATTTATAACCACACAAGCAGTTTAGGAGAATTCTGGTTGTACTATTTCTTTGTCAACACTTGATATTATCTTCCTTTTTCCTTTTAGCCATTATGATGAATATGTAGTGATATTCTGTTGTGGTTTTAATTTTCTCAATGAGGTGCTGTACATTTTAATGTAGTTATCAGTCATTTAAATATGACTAAGACTTAGGTATGACTAAGTCTTTTTTGTACTGATTTTAAGAGTTTTAATATATTTTGGAAATGAGTTCTTTGTTGATATATGTATTGCAAGTATTTTCTCCTACATTGTAGCTTGCTTTTTTGCTCTCTTAAATGTCTCTTTCGATGAACGGAAGTTCTTAATTATAATCTAGTCCAATTTATCAATCTTTTCCTTTATGGCTTGTGTCCTGTTAAGAAATCTTTACCTCCTCAAGGTCATGAAGATCAGTACCTTATATTATTTCCAGTGTGTGTGGCAGGTGGGGGAGGTGGTGCATCACCCTATAGAGTAAGATTTCTCAGGGCAGAGAGGACACTGCCACCCTCCAGAGAGGCGGGCAGCAGGCGGGATGGGGGCAGGGAGTCCATGAGAACGTGGCTGCTATGGGCTGTGTTCCCAGCTGTCAAGCGTGTAATCTGGAGTGAAAGAGAATCCTTTTGGTGGTGGAGGTCCTACAGAGGATACTGCGGGGTACTCTAAATCAATTTTGTACCCTGCACACCCAGTTGACTGTCCTCTCTTCTCCACTAAGACAGGAAAAAAAAAAAAAAAAAGGAATCTGCACTCCTGCACAGTGCCAGTAGCACAGGGCAGGGATGAAGAGCTTTCAGAGCCAGACTATCTGCCTTATAGCTGTGATTTTCTTTTTGTTATTAAATCTGATGCTTTTGTTCTTTCCAGTTTCTACCACATTGTTTCATTTCCATTTGGGAAGAGGGTGTTGAGGTGGCTGAATTTGAGAGAGGTGCTAAAATAATGTTCAAACTGCTTGTTCCCCTGCTAGGCTGGTCGGAGCCCCTTCCCTGAGCCAGAGCTGACAGGAGCTGCTTGTTCTTCTTGGAGAAGGAGTGGGAGTAGAGAAAAGAACGAATGAAAGTTGCTCCTGCACTTTCTGAGGGGCTCTGAGGATCTATCCCCCCCAGGAAACCACTTTCGTTCCCCAAGCCCCTCTGCTGCTCGTTAGTTGCCCTCCAGACTAGAAAGCCATGGTTTGTGCTGGGGCTGGGTGGGGCTCCAGGGACAGTTTAGGCTCTGGCCCTCCAAAGGGGAGGGGGTGGCTATAGAGCAAGCAGAGGGTCACAGCTCAGTCTGTACCATTTGCTTGTCACCTTGAGAAGTTCCACCTTGTCTAGCAAAACCTCCTTTCAGAGGCAGCCACCACAAAGGCCTCTTATGAGAGCTACTGCCCCACCCCCACCTTCACTTCCACTCCCTTTACCATTATTTTTCTTTGGGGGCAGAGCTGTGGGGCCTTCCTGCTATGACTCTGAGGGGCTGTACTTATTTTAAAAGGAGATTCAAGTCTAGAGACTTCCCATACCAGAGATTCATTTTTCTGATTTTCCAGTATACTTGGAGGACACTCAAGGGGTGAAGTAAGGCTTTCCTTTTCTAGAGGGCATTTTGTCTTTTCCCTCTTTCAGCCTCTTGAGCTATTTGGAGATTTAAGAAGAGAAGTGAGAGCCAGCTTCTAGTACCACTAGACCTCAGAACAGGGACCACTTTCTTACAGGGGTAGGAGATGGGAGGGAGAAATGGATGTCTCATTGGTAAGAGGCATTATAGTGTGGAGATTGAAGTGTAGGTTCTAGAGTTCAACTTCCTGGGCCTTCTGTTTCCCCATTCTGCTGTGACATTGGTCAAGTTACTTAATCTCTTCAAGCCTTTGTTTTCTTATATATAAAATGAGATTGGGCTTCAAGTCATGACAAATAAGTAATAAAAAAAAAAACAAAAATAAATAAAATGAGAATGATTTTGGAGCCCAACTGATAGGGTAACAGTGGAGGTTAATTGCAGTAATGTGTCAAAATGCATAGCCTAGTACCTAGCACATAGAAAGCATTTACAAAGTTAATCTTACTAATATTTTTCAAGCCTTCTGTTTGGACCTCTTTTCATAGTCTTTCTTCCCATCCCCCTCCTCTTCTGACCCTGCAGTCCAGAGAGCTAGCCAGGCCTCAGACTGAACCAGAAAAATCTGAATAGTATACGTAGGACTTGGACTTTGTCTCAAACTGTTTTGAACTCTGCGCCTATCTTACTCCATTGTATTTACAGCATCGTGAGAGAGAGGCAGCAAAATTATCTCATTTTGAAGGGAGGCCACAAAGAAAGTGATTTAGTAACTTGACTAGATTGCATACATGCATGTTTGCATGTATGACTGTATGGCTGCATCCATTCTCCCACCTTGCTTTTAAAGGTCGGGGGGGCGAGTTGGACTATGACTTAATTAATTTGCAAGGTCCCTAAACACAAGATTAAGTTTGGGTTTCTGTGTGTTCTTTTTCCTTATAGCCCAGCACTGAGTGGATGCTCAGGAGCTGGAGGCTAATCATAGAGCATGACGAGGTCGGCTGCAGCAGGGCAGGATGATCAGGGAAGACCTTGTTGCAGGCACAGACCCAAACAAAGCTAAATCAGACCAAACACAGGGGCAGTGTTAGCTCTCTCTTCAGTTTCACATTTGGACCTTCAAGGGCAGTGTGCCTTGTGTATTTAGGGTACTATGTGTTCTCCCAAATCACCAAGGTTTCTGATCAGTGAACTGATAGAGGGGTATTCTGTGAGGACAAAGAGAGAGACCCAGTATCAGAGTTGGTTATTGCCTGAAACTCAGAGATAGCTCATCCAAGTGAGCTGCTATGGAAAGTTTGAAATGAGGAGAAAGGAGAATGAAACAGTTGTCTTCTAAAAATCCAGATATCACCACCCTCTCTCTTTTCTCTGTCCTGAGAATTTTTTCTCTCAGACTCTGAGGAAACTGTGAAATTAATCCCCTCAAAAACCATTTGGCTGTTAGCTATTTTTATGATCTATATCTGCAGGTTGTATTTTTGTGTTTTCCAGATAGCCCTTATTGAGTGTATATTACTTAAAAATGGAAATGACATAGCAGAGCATTTGCACAAGCCACATTAGGAAGCAGGAAATGGTGAGAGAGTTCTCGGTTCAAGCATTGTGGGATCAGTTGTGCTGTGCAGAATACTCTTGCTAAAATGTTGGAAGCAAGCTGTTTGTGCTTTGTGTGCTTCTGGAGAGAGTAGGAGCTTTACTCTTTACTGTTATACTTGCCACCCAGAAAAGAGGGTGGAGAGAATGAAGATGAAACCTTGGCCTCTTGGGTAGGTCCTGAAGAATTGGAGAGTAAAGGAGAGCTTTGAGAAGCAGGGGCTATTTGGGGGAGGTAGGGAGACAGTACCTACTGAGCAGGCACCCTTCAACATATCCTACGGAATCCTTCCATCAGCCTCATCAAAGTAGCTGTTGGTCTCCTCATTTTTCTGGTAAGGGAACAGAGGCTAAAAGGGGTTAGTAACATACCTGGTAACTGGCAAAGCCAGGATTTAAACCCAGGACCTTCTGATGCAAAAGCCATGCTGCCTCGGTCATTACTAGAGACCGAGGAGTCGGCTAGTGTGGTGATGGTGGGCAGTGAACTACCCACAGGTTACTGGGTAGTTTCTGTGTCTCCCTGATCTGGACCTTGACTGGATAATAGTATGCTTTGGGACACCAATGGAGAGAAGTTAATACAGATGCTCCTCAACTTACAATGGGGCCGCATCCCAATAAATCCATCCTAAGTTGAAAATAGTAGAGCCAGGCGTGGTAGCTCGTGCTTGTAACCCCAGCACTTTGGGAGGCCAAGGTGGGTGGATCACCTGAGGTCAGGAGTTCGAGACCATCCTGACCAACATGGTGCAGCCCCATCTCTATTAAAAATACAAAAATTAGGCGGGCGTGGCAGCAGGCACCCATGGTCCCAGCTACTTGGGAGGCTGAGGCAGGAGAATCGCTTGAACCTGGGAGAAGGAGGTTGCAGTGAGCGGAGATTGTACTCCAGCCTGGGAGACAGAGCAAGACTTCATCTCAAAAAAAAAAAAAAAAAAAAAAAAAAAAGGAAAGAAAGAAAATATCCTGAGTTGAAAGTGTGTTTTTGACTTATGAGACTATCCAAAGATAGCCCCATCATAGGTCAAGGAGTGTACTGAATGCCTATCACTTTCACATCATCAGTAAAATAGAAAAATCCTAAGTCAGGGACCATCTGTAATTGGATCAGACCTGGTTTCTCTGTGTACTTTATCATTAGGGCATTTCTTAAGTCCACTTAGCACTCACTGGAGTAAGGCCAGGCAAGAAAAGTCTCAGTGTGCCTTGCAAAGGGAAGGAACAGACATTTCTTGGGCACTTACTCAATTCTCTAATTTAATTCTTTCACATATTCTGTGATGTAAATGTTGTTAGTCTTGATCCCTCAGTGCCTGACTCCCAATGTCTCTCTCCTTTCCCTCCCCTCTCTCTCAAAATAAACCATTAAGTATGATGGCTTGCCCACAGTGTCACAGCTAGCAAATAGAAGGCCACCTTAGGTACAAATCCACATCTTTGAGACCTTAAGGCCAGAACTTAAAGTGTATTTCTTTTTTTCTTTTTTTTTCTAATTCCTGAATAGCCTTGCTTCTTTCTCTTTGAGTGAGAAGCTACTTTGGGCTTTCTTTTTTAAACCTTGATACTATCCTCATGCATTGGGTTCATCTTTCCTTCTGACTCTCAGCGTTTTACTACTGCAGTTGGGTCTGTGTCATGGATCCAGGGCCATTTCAGATTATCTTTGATTTAGGGATTTCATTTGGATGGTAATAGTACCATCTCACAGAGTATACATTTTAATTAGCTATATATTTGTTGGTGATCTCCCCTCTAGAATGTAAACTTCAAGAGAGCAGGAATTTTATCTCTTTTGTTCACTACCATATTCCCAGCATCTAAATAGTCCCAAACACCACAGTAGATGATCAGCAAATATTTGTTAAATGTGAATGGATTGGCAGAGGGGGAGTTACGTTTCTTGAAGAGTCCTTCTCTTTAGAGTCTTCTTCCTAAACTACATTTCTTGTTCCTTTCTCTTTATTCTGGCGAACTCCCTGGCCATTTGAGACCTTAGAAGAGTTTTCTTTTTTTTTTTTTTTT
>NW_016818301.1:1332247-1382165 GCF_001698545.2 Rhinopithecus bieti
TGTTCAGTTCCCACCTATGAGTGAGAACATGCGGTGTTTGGTTTTCTGTTCTTGTGATAGTTTGCTAAGAATGATGGTTTCCAGCTGCATCCATGTCCCTACAAAGGACGCAAACTCATCCTTTTTTATGGCTGCATAGTATTCCATGGTGTATATGTGCCACATTTTCTTAATCCAGTCTGTCACAGATGGACATTTGGGTTGATTCCAAGTCTTTGCTATTGTGAATAGTGCCGCAATAAACATACGTGTACATGTGTCTTTGTAGTAGAATAATTTGTAATCCTTTGGGTATATACCCAGTAGTGGGATGGCTGGGTCATATGGTAATGTGCTCTTATTCCTAAGGGAAGCTGATGGTTCACATTGCCGTGATTCCCTAAGTGGAGACCTGGGCTCCCAAGGGAAGGAAGTTTGTATCCAGACCAGCAATGTTTACCACATTGCAAGAGGGAGGAGCGGAATTCTTACTCTTAGGGAAGTCACATGTTGTGAGCCCTGCCCTTGCGATATTGTGATGGTTAGTGCCAGGGCCTTGGGGCTGTGCCAGTTTCTGGGGCGGGTGCCAGAACCAAAGACATGCTCAAAGGCTGACTCTGGAGAGCTCCAGTTAGCTTATTTTCCCTTTTTCTTCATTAAACCTGTATCCTCAGACTGTGGGCCCATATTTATAGGGTGAGCAGTAGATCAGATCTAGCCTTTCTTACCCAGGATTCTAGAAGTTTCTTTTCTGAAACTCAGAGGAAAGTAAGGCAGGGAGGAGAGGCAGATTTTGTATTTGTAGTTGAAAATGCTAATTGGAAGCTCTTGGGCTTTCTGGACCACTGGGAGTGAGTTTAGACCTCATGAAGATGAGAGATACCTCTAAAGAGGGGAGGTTGGACCCTCAGAACCAAGATGGGCTGCAGCAAGGACAAGAAGGGGAAATAAAATGCCCTACAGGATTTCTGTCACTTTGGTTTGCCTACAGTTTCTGGTATGGCTGTATACCAGGGTCCAAAGTCCCAGCGAATTGGACATGGGAGAGTAATATAGCTCTTGTGGCTGTTGAAAAATCACACTACTAGAAGTAAGTAATGAGGAAGTACTAAGAGTTTAGGTAAATGTAACAGAGAGTCTAAAAAGCGAAGCCTGGAAGCAGCTCTGGATTCCTTGTTGTTCCATCAATACTAGCTTGGAGCCAAGGAAGCTTTGGCAAACAGTTGTAGAGCAGAGAAAGCCACTTTGTGAAACAAAAGGAAATTCCCTTAGGCATAACCTTAATTCAGAAAATGAAGTCCTTTGCAAACTAGTGAATGTGAACTTAGCCTTCTAGTCTTGTTTCCCATGAGACACATCCGCATATCCTGTCTTCACACCTTTATGCTTCACTTACTTCCAGCACATCCAAAGTCTAACTTTGCAAGGCTTGTCTTGATGTCACCACCTCTGATGCTTTTTGCAGAACTCTTGTGTCAAAATTCATCCCTTTCTTCTTCTCTGGTTCCCTATTACCCTTCGTTTTGAACTCTGTTATAGCAAATCACTTGAAAAATAAAACAAAACAACATATGTCTGCCTATCTCCCACATGCAAATATGAACTCTTTGAGGTAGGGACTCTGAGTTACTATTTTTTTTTTTATTAACTCAGACCTGTTATGAGGGAAGGATTGATGCATCTGTTTCCCCTGCCTTGAATCCTGTCTTAGCAGACTCTCAGTAACTTTTTTGCTTACTAGAATTGATTCTGGGTTAATCAGATGAACACGTTCTACGAGTAGGCTTACCTGACTCTTCTTTCCCTCCCCACTTTGGGCAGTGACCCGCATTGTGGCTGGTACATCGTGCTCCTGGCTCAGGTCGCACCTATAGCAGGGGGCACTATTTACTTTACTTACTCCTGACTCCAGCATTCTCCCTTTGATCTCTGCTGCCTGCCCCAGATAGCCACTACCATTGTCCTGCCCCAGGAGCTAATGTTTCTCTTTCCCAAGCTCCTGCCTCTCCACCTCTCTTCCCTACTATATTTTGAGAATGAGGCCCAAGGAATCTGTGATAATGGGGAATGGCTAGAATGGGATTAAGAGTATGATCTCTCAGCTCCCACGGGTTCCAGTCTGGTCCAGCTGTCTCCTTTTTATCTGCTCCCTTTTCTTGACACCTTGGGGAACTTGTTCCTCAGCTGGATGGCCGGTCATCTGGGATGTGAAGGATTGCGGGTTGTGATCCTCGGAGAAGCTGGATTGCCCTTTTGACTAAAATTTTGCTGTTCAGGGAAGTAAATAGGATAGTAATTATATGTGTGGGCCCTGAAGCCAGACTGCCCGGACTCTAACCCTGTGCCACCACTTACTAGCTGGGACCATCTCAGCCAAATGAGGTCATGCTAGTGCCTACCATGCTCATTTATTCACACATAGTTACTGAGCCTCTACCGTGAGCTCAGGGTTCTTCTAGATGCCAGGGAAATAGTAGTAGAAAACACAAAAATGGTTTAATACATTTTAAGTACTTAGAGCAATGTCTAGCATATATTAAGTATTCGACAATTCTAGCAATATGCTGTTCCTAGGACTTTTCTGAGAATAGTCAGGTGGAATAACTTTGCCAGCAACTGCAGAACCAGATCTCTCTGAGAAGGGGAAGGACAGAGGAAGGGCTTAGATTAGTTTCCACGTTTAGACGCAGGCCTAACATTTCTGGCACTTCATTTTGAGGTTAAATACTTGAGCTGAGTGAAGGTCACCCTGAAAAATTGATGAATCTGTTTGATTCCATGGAAAGGGCAGGAAGAAATGACTCTGGACTGCCTCATTCTGCCTAACCCATTTGTGTAGACAGCACAGTGCCTACCAAGTCATGTATGAGTGACCCTAAGAGAGGCTACATTTCTTGGGTAGTATGAAGGGAGATGCTAGAGGTCAATATATAAGGAAGGAGGGCAGCTGTTTGCCTCCCCACCATCAGGGCTCTCTGGCTGTGGAGGAGAGAACCCTCTTTTGAAGGCGGTGTCTTGAGAGTTAGAGAGCTGAACTTAGGAAGGAGAGTGAGGTAGGGTAGAGGTGGTGTGGCCTGATAGTTTACCTTCCCTGTTTCAGTTCATTCCTCAGGGAATGCTGCCAGAGGGCTGTTAGACTCCTAGTGTGATTACTGGCTAGAGGCAAAGTTTGGACTCGGGGCACTGATTCATTGCCTGTGGTTTCCAGTGAAAGTCCAGGCCTGATATAGTCTTTATGGGGATAGGGTTGGAGTAGAAATGTATGTGACATTTCCTGGTAATCAACAAGGTTTTCAGCTATCCTGACTGGTTCAGCACCTGCTTTCCTGTTTCTCACACTTTCTCTTTTCTATCTTTCTCCCACGAGGGGCTTTCAGAAATGAATGCCCTTATAGCACAAAAAGGTGCCCTTGACCCATGATATGGGCCAATCCAGGATTCTTGGGTTGGTTCCCGTGTGAGCTGCTGGCATGGCTGCTCTTGGGGACCTGCTAACTTGGCTGGGAACCATGGTGATTTGCACGCCTAGGGACAGATGAAATCGTTCTGGGCCCTTTCCACGATTCCGAAGTGCAGCCAGGTTTGGGACCACTAGATACCCTAGTCTTTCATCTCATTTTTATTGCACTTTGTTCAGTCTTCAGCCATTCCCTGAACCCAGTTCAGCCAAGTGTATGAAACTACAACTAGGCAAAGCATTTTGCTCTGGATATAAGTCCACAGTTCATTCTGTAGTGAAGGAAACAGATAAATATAATGTAATCATAACAGTGTTTCTCAGCCTTTTAAAAATTATCACTTCCCTGAGGAAACTTTTAAGACATTTTTTGCCTAATCACTCCCTCTCAGGAAATTTTAATGCTACAGATATACCAAAAAATCTATGTGTGTGTGTGTGTATGTGTGTGCACGCTTTATGCTTTAAAAGAGTAAATTTTTTTTACCCCTCAAGAACAGTTTTCACCCCTTGGAGGAATCTCAGCCCACTATGAGCATGTGGGTGATAGTAAAGGAGGATGGGACAGCAGTGGGGAATGGAAAATGGCAGGGGGCCTCAAAAGTTTTGTCAGCTTTGTTTTTCCTGTCTCTTCTGCCTGAACATCACAGCTCCATATTTTTTTCTTGTGTTTCAGTCTGTCATTACCATTTTGCTCTCTCTCCTTTATCCTGAATTTTATCATTTTTCTCTAGTTTAGGAATGAATTTAATGAAAATAGTAATTTGTTCAGCTCAGGGAAAATTTAGGGGAAATAATTTCCTAAAGTAGCCCTCTAAGAAATCATCCCTTTGGAAAAAGAGCCTAGAAATCTATAGGGTATTCATGGGAAAACATAATAGACCTAAGGATTAGGGGAAATAAGATATACATTTGGAGTTGCCCTTCAGAGGAGATGTCCCAAGAAATCTTTATATTGGTGCCACCAGGCTTGGATATGGACGCCCCCTATTGGATCTAACTGCTTTATATTAATTCATTTGGGGTTGATGCCAGTTCTGCATGTGGGGTATTAGATTGCTTCTCCAGCAGTACAGTGTAACCAATGACAGTCTCTCCTCTCTCTTACAGAAACTGCCAGAGGCATGCAGCATTGGTGATGGAAAGCCCTTTGTCATGAATCTGCAGGATCTGTATATGGCAGTCACCAAACAAGAGGTCCAAGTGGGACAGAAGCATCAAGGCACTGGTGAGCACTCCAGAGGTACCTGGTCTGTCTGAGGATACAATTAGGATCTAGGTTTATGCTGTCCAATATGATAGTTTTCTAGCCGCATATAACATTTAAGTTTAAATTAATAAAAATGAAATAATACTAAAAATGTATTTTCTCTTTTGCACCAGCCTTATTTCACATGATTAGTAGCCACATGTGGCTGGTGGCTACCAAGTTAGTGCAGACACAGAACATTTCCATCACTGCAGAAAGTTTGATTGGGTGGCTCTGGTCTAGGTGCTTAGAAGGGTTAGTGAAAGAACCAGGAGAAAGATTAGTTTCCCTGGCTGGGCACAGTGGCTCACACCAGTAACCCTAGCACTTTGGGAGGCCAAGGTAGGAAAGGCCAGGAGTTTGAGACCAGCCTGGACAACATAGCAAAAACCTCATCTCTTAAAAAAAAAAGTTAATCTCCATACCTGAGACATGTCAGGGAATATGTAGAGGAACAGCTGGCTATTTTGAGTAAAGGAAACTCTCATCCTACCTGCTGAAAGTGGGCCTGGGGAAATCTTCATAGCAGAAACAGGGCTTTCAGAAAGTCAGCTGGAAGTTGGACTTGTGGCTACTTCTGTCTACTTATATATTTGTACCAAACTCTGGCCTTTATCAGAATGCTTGGTGAATACTAATGTCTTCCTGGTAAGAAGAAGGCATTTATCACTATCTTCTCTTGATCTTTCTGATTTCAGGAGATCCTCAGACCTCAAACAGTGCTTCTCTGCAAGGAATTCATAGCCAATGTGTAAACCAGCCAGAACAACTGGTCTCCTCAGCTCCAACCCTCTCAGCGCCCGAGAAAGAGTCCACAGTAAGTCATGAGCAGCTTCCTGGATGGTGTTCTGAGAGTTGGCACCTATATCCCCCAAACCAGTGGTCCCTGGAATTGCTACTTCATTGGCACTGCCTCAACAATATTGAGGGATATTTGTGACCAGGCTCCAAATTGTAGGTGTCTAGATGGAGAGTCATGGTCTTGCACATCTTCCCTTGCTGTCTCTTCTCTGTAGTCCTTGTACGAATGATGTGCCTCGACTCCTCTTTCACCTTATCCCACTTCCAGTGATGGCCAGTGATGACCAGTGATAGTCAGCGAGGCTGTTCCTTGGGGGAGAAGGGACATCTCCATCTCCTGCTTAGGGTCTTATATCACATTTGCTGCCTGACATAGACTTCAAAATACCTATGTCAGACACTTCCTGAATGCCTCTTCTTTCTAGCTGGGCATGGTGGCTCACACTTGTTATCACAACCTGTGGGAGGCCAAGGCAGGAGGATCAGTTGAAGCCAGGAGTTTGAGACGAACCTGGGCAACAAAGTAAACCCTATCTTAAAAAAAAACAAAATTAGCCAGATATGGCGGCATGTGCCTGTGGTCTCAGCTACTTTGGAGGCTGAGGCAGGCGGATTGCTCGAGCCCAGGAGTTCAAGGCTGCAGTGAACTATGATTGTGCCCGTGTACTCCAGCCTGGGCGAAAAAAAAAAGAGGGCCTCATCCTAACCAGGAGCCATGAGAGGAAGAAAGTTCCTTTCCTAATTTCAGTGGAACTATTTCAAAACCCTTACTAACTTGGGTTCCCTTTTTTCTAGGGTACTTCAGGCCCTCTGCAGAGACCTCAGCTGTCAAAGGTCAAGAGGAAGAAGCCAAGGGGGCTCTTCAGTTAACCTGTTGTGGCCTCAGCTGCTGAGGATGGACTTGGAGAATAGCTTCCAAGCTTCACCTTGAAAGAAGCTTGCATGGCAGCAGTATTTCTAAAACAGTGATCCAGTCAGAGGCCTACTGTAAGGGCAAGAGAACTGAAGTTCATGTTGACAGGCCCACAGGGAATTGGCCTTCCTATTCAAGTGGAAGCCAGTCTCTGAGAATCCCATGCTCTCCTCTCTTTTGGTGGAGGTTCTGTAGATTCAGGTTTCTACCATGGACTTTAGGTATATAGGGCAAGTCAGCAAGAAAGCACCACACACTCAGGAAGCCTTGTCTACCTTTCCCTAGAGTCTCTAGCCAGCCAGCCCCCGACACTCCTCAGAGACCCACTTCTGTCTTTTGCATGGAATAAGAAGCACTCACACTCCCCTGCTTTTGGGATTACTTATGCTGTGGAACTCATAACCCAATTCACTTCACTGGGTTCCACCCCATTGTTGTCTCTGGATGAAGTCTAGCCATCAGTCCAGTCCTTCAGATTCTTCTTAAACTTCTCTGCAGTGGCCAGAGCTAAACCTCCATTTGGAAACTTCGATCTTGAGAACTCTCTTCATGGTGGGAACAAGATAGATAGATGATTGCTGCTTTCCTGTGTCAAACTTGAATGCATTTTTCTCTTTGTTTCCAAAGTATAGGCAACAGGTTAAACTATCATGCGGGGTAGTTTATCAATCCTCCCACCTCATCCTCCTGAGTAACTGGGACTAAAGGCACACACCACCACACCTAGCTAATTTTTGTATTTTGTGTGTGTGTGGAGACAAGGCTTTGCCATGTTGCCTAGACAGGGCTTGAACTCCTGGGCTCTAGTGAGATCACTGCCCACCTCAGCCTCCCAAAGTGCTGGGTTTACAGGCATGAACCACCATGCCTGTCCCATTTCTGGTTTATTTACTTGTGATGGTTAAATGCCTCCTTATTCATATATCCTGTATATATACTGGTGTTTCTGTCCTGATGTCAAGTCTCAAGAGAAGATGATCAAACAATAATAAAATAATTATAATAAGAACAACAATAATAAATAGCTAACATTTATTGAGCAGTTAATGTATACCAGGTACTCTAATGAGCACCTGACATTGATCCTCATGGCATCATGTGAGGAAGATGCTGTTATCCCACTAAGAAATTGGGTCTTGAAGTAAGTGACTTATCAAAGGTCATACAGCTAATAAGTGACAGCCAGAATTTAAGCCCAGATAGCTGAGTTCTTCGCAGCATTATTGTATACACTAATGAGAACATTTATTTTCCAGAAAGGACATTAGGTCCTTCTTTCTAGTCTCCCACTGTAAACGTCCATATCCCATGACCTTGCCTCCTTTCAATAGGATGTTCTACTCCCCTGGGGCTCTTCAAGGAAGGAGCTCTTGAGGACTCCAGGACTTACCCTCATGCTCTTTCCTGCTAGCAGAGTCTGAGAGCTCCACCAAGGCTCCTTACCAGTCACTGCTAATAACTTTTCTTTACTCCCAGACCAGAGGACCCTAGAGTGTGCTGTGTGGTAGTGACTGTCATCGAAGTGAATTGGGAACTATATAAAAACAGCCTATCAGCTGGCTTACTTTGCCCTTTCGTTTCTTTCTTTCTTTCTTTTTTTTTTTTTGAAATGGAGTCTTGCTCTTGTTGCCCAGGCTAGAGTACAATGGCACGATTTTGGCTCACTGCAACCTCCACCTCCTGTGTTCAAGCGATTCTCCTGCCTCAGCCTCCCGAGTAACTGGGATTAGACACCCACCGCCAAGCCCAGCTAAGTTTTGTATTTTTAGTAGACACGGAGTTTCACCATGTTGGTCAGGCTGGTCTTGAATTCCTGATCTCAGGTGATCTACCTGCCTCGGCCTCCCAAAGTGCTGGGATTACAGGTGTGAGCCACCGCACCGAGCCGATCTTTTGTTTCTTTTCAGCATAATTTAGATAGTCAGATTTCATTATCCACAAGGCACATGGGAAATGGAAAGGCTTCCCAAGCAAGCTTGGAGAAAATACGGGTTCTTCACCCTGGGCATTCCCTGTACTCTAAGAGCACAGACTCCAGACATTTTTCATCACAGCGGGGTCAGAGGCCTGTGAATCCCTCAAAATTGTAGGTAAAATCTTAAGACCAAAATGTTGTTGATGTTCTCAAAAAGAATGTGTGACCTTCTAAAAAGGTTAAGTAAGAGTATAGCTAGTAACCTTCCATCCACTGCCCCCATCATCCCCAAAGGTTGCTGTCTCCATGGGGGTATTGCTTAAATACATCCTTAGAGAAACATTGCTACCAGAGGCCCTGCCACAGGCATTCTTGCCCTGAAGCCCTTACCCCCAAAAACTAGGGGTAGTGGTTGAGCATCATTCATCCTAAGGCAACTCCAGGGAAATCCCTGCTTTGACAAATTGGCCTAGCCAGGCTGTATTCCAGCCCTGCCCCCTGGCTTGGGCCCCTCCCTGAGGCCCCAGCCTGGCCCAACCCCACTCTACATGCACATAAAAGGGTCGAATTCTCGTGGCTGCTCCATAAATTTTATTCCGTAAATATTAGTTTTCCCTGTGTTTAATAAAGCAGTGGCCCACCTCCCCGCCTACCCGCCCGCTCCCCGGGGCTGGGGCTGGGGCCAGAGCTGGCTGGTGGGAGAAGGGACTCTTTCAATTGCTTTGGAGTATTTTTAGAAAAAAAAATAATATAAGGTGGTTTACACGAGCAAGCCAGCAAACCAGGAGCAGGACTTGGGACCTCGAGGAAGTTCCTGCAGGAACTCGACGTAAAAAGTAGAGAAATAGCGCCACCTAGGTTGCAAGGCCTACTTGGCCTTGCCGGCTGGTCCCCCATAGTTAGCTAGGACAGGCGTGCTCTTTGCTTGGAGAGAAAGCCTCATCCCTTTCCACTCCAGCTGGATAGCACTTCCTTTTCTCATGCCTCAATGGGAACTTCCCCAGCAACCCTTAAAAGCAAAGCTCAGGCTGGGTCCTGAAAGATATCACTAGGGTCATTCTCTTCTCTTGTCACCAGGCAGCCAGTCTCCCAGATCAAGGAGAATTTCCAAGGGATAGTAAAGTTATCGAGAAGGCAAAAAGAAAACTTCTAGTCTCCATCTTTCCCTGACTCCTGTGGAGCTAATTGCTATGGTGTAAGGTGGCAAAGAGTGAGATCTGTGCTCCTATGCTCTGAACTGGAAAGAGTCTAGCCTGTTGAGACCAAAATCCTTCCACAGGCCTGGTGTAGTGCACCCACAGTGAGCACTGGGGGAAGGAGAGATGCTCACATTTCTTGATACTCAGCCCTACTGCTGCTTGTTTTTATCCAGCAGTACATTTGGACTCCCTTTTCTTTCCTTCCTTTTCACTTAGACCTCCCATTTTCCCAAACCCTTACCTCCTCCTTAGCCCATGTCTGTTGGGAGATAAGCAGAGGCCCCTTGTATACTCTGTACAAAGTTGGCGGGAGGAGTGGGGAGTGGAAAAGGCTGTGCTGCTCCTCCTGGTTTCATTCCTTACATTGTCACCAGGAGCATTTTCCTCTCTCCATTTATTCTGTCTCTCATTTTCTCCAGCTTACAAAACTACACAAATTTACTCCGAAGAGTATAGGGTAAACCTAAATTCTCTTAATAGCCCTTCCTCATGATATGGTAAGCTCACTTTGTCTGTTCTGCTTATGCTATTAATGTAGACTGTGTTAATAGACACATTTCTTGTGCACTTTTCTGTTTTCATCCTTTCGTTAGATTATACTCTTTGAGAACAGGGTCAGTGTTAACCCTAACTCAGAAAATATCACTGCAGGGGTATTATACCATTAAATAATATAAGTTTATGTTAACTAGGTTTTGATACAATCGGAATATGTTTTTCTAAACTGCTGTGAAATAGTTTCTGTCTTCTAATTTTCTTGAAGAAAATCTGTTTGAAAGGAATAAGTGACATACTGGAAGGAAGCTGCAGAACTCAGAGCTCAAGAACCTTGGTTCCTCATCTCTGTTACTAACATGCATAAATGTATGGGCTAGCAAAATTGTAATGGATTACGCTAGGCTCTTAGATACAGAGGGGAATGCAGGAAGAGAAGGAAGCCCACACTTTGTAGGAGGGGGGTTCCCAGCTGCGGTGACGCCCTGGAAGCTGCTACAGGGTACTCTTGTCCAGGGCAGCTCATTGCTCTGTGTTTTTTCCTTGTGTTCTTGGCCAAGGCCTCAGAAGACCTCACCATGAGTGGAACATCCAGTGCGTGGAGGATATGAGGTAGCTTGTCTTATGTGAGGAAGAGGGACCATAGGGAATCCTTCTCTATTTGAGGATCTAGAAGTCCATCTGTTCTTGATCTTTCATCCCATCTTCTGAGACTTTTTTTTTGTGGTGGCCTTTTATGTATCCTCTCAGCTCTGGGCTCTCAGTTCTCTATCCTAGCACATAGGAAGTCATTAGGTGGCACCCAAGTATTCTAGCAAAGGCTTCATCACTCTTCTCAGCTATTAAGTCCCACCCCGCTCAGTTTCTCTGTTTGGAGTCCAACAGATTTTGCTACGCTTCCACCCACTCGGCACCCAACTCTCATGGGTTCTTGAGAATCTGGGCCAGTCTACCAGGGGAACCCGGAAGAAGCACTGGAAGAGCTCCAGGGTGTGGGGAGCACACAGCCATTGACTCACCTGGGAAGATTGTGCTAGGATTACTTGTCCTGCTGGGCCAAGGGCCAGTAGTTAAAGGAGCATGCAGTGCCACAGTCTTCCTCCCTCCCCTTACTCTGGGGCCCAAAACAGTAGCAGAGTTAGAATTGGGGAGTAGGACTCAGGGGCTGCTGGGAGTCCCTTCTGAAATGTGTTGTATTTACTTTTTCATATTGGCAGCTGGAAGGGGAAGCCCATCCCAGCTCGGCATTGTTGTCTAACATGGTTAATCAGATCCTATAATCCTGCTGTGGAAATATTGGGCCTCACTCAAAACAATAGAGACCGAGAATATTGTGGTTAAATTTCAACCAACTGCCTCCCTGGCCTGTTTGCCTAACCCCTACCCCCCTCTCCCGGGCCAGAGTCCTCCCAGCTTTATGGACCCCTGATAGGACTGACGGCCAGTCAGAAATGGGTGACAGAAGAGGGGAAAATGGAATAGGGGAAGGGTGATCCTCTTGACTGCCACTTCATCCTGGCTTTTCCCTCCTACCTCAGGCCTTGAAGGCTGAGCAGGGAGTGGTGAAAGGGGTTGGAGCTAGTAGAGAAGCTCCATAGGGTGTGGGTCTCCACTCAGGGGTCAAGAGCAGTACTGTTGGGAATCATGCATGGTAAAGACAGCCCTTACTCAAGAGAGAAAAAGCCTGATGCCACACAAGAAGGAAAGACTTCCAGTTTCATTTAGCATTGTTGCCTAGGGGGGATTTCAGGGTGTCCTGTCACGTGGGAGGAATGAGGAGGCACTAGTTGCGGAAGGCAAAGCTGGTAATAATTTAGGTTTTGTTTCATATATGACAGCAATACTAATAACAGTGTGATGACATTTGAAGGTGATACTGATGGCCCAACTTGAGTGGTTTTCTGGTAGTGGTAATGTCCGTTGTGTTGCCCTCTTTCATAGGTGTGAATTAAATCTGGCAGGAAAATTTACATAATTAGAATGGCAAGACAAAGGGAATAGATCATTTCAGAAGGATAAGCTGTACAATGGTATTTTGAATTAAGAAAAAAAGAAAAGATTGAGTGTCTGGATTGTGCTAAAGGGGAAGTTTAAGACTGGGCTCCATGGCTTACACCTGTAATCCCAGCACTTTAGGAGGCTGAGGTGGGAGGATTGCTTGAGGCTAGGAGTTTGAGACCTAGGCAACATGGCAAAACCCTGTCTTTGCAAAACATTTTTAAAATTAGCGTGGTGGGCCGGGTGGAGTGGCTCACACCTGTAATCCCAGCACTTTAGGAGGCTGAGGTGGGTGGATCACCTGAGGTCAGGAATTCGAGACCAGCCTGGCCAACATGGTGAAACCCCATCTCTACTAAAAATACAAAAATTAGCTGGATGGAAGTCCAGGTGGCGTGCACCTGTAATCCCAGCTAGCCTACTTGGGAGGCTGAGGCAGGAGAATTGCTGGAACCCGGGAGGCAGAGGCTGCAGTGAACTGAGATCGCACCACTGCACTCCACCCTGGGCAACAGAGCAAGACTCCATCTCAAAAAAAAAAAAAAAAAAATTAGTGAGGTGATGTGCGCCTGTAGTCCCAGGTACTCAGGAGGCTGCGGCAGATTGTGGGCTTATTGAACACGGCGGTGTGTTTTTGTGGCCATTCAGCAAGAAGCATAATGCCCCTGTTGGTGGTGATAGTGAATAAGCACTCAATGCAGTCAGTAAGTATATAATTTGAGTTAATACGTGTTTGAGGATTCCTGTTTCTTATTGAATGTGGGTTTCTCTATCTAATTCCCAATATATTTCCTACAAGCCTGTGCCTTTCTCTTAGTGATCTGGAATGTTTTCCCACTGGATCTTCTCATTTGCAGTTCAAGTCTGTGAACACCATGATGTTTAACCAACATGAGGTTTAAGCCAACTTTATAGGCTTCCTGTATCTCCCTTCCTGGTCAGCAATATAGCCCATTTTCTGGAGCTTCCAGTGGGGATCTTTCTTCCCACTGAATTCTTCCAATTAGTTATCTAAGTGGCTTAACCATTGAAATGTTTTCCATCATCTTTAGATCCTTTTGAAACCACTTTCTCTACCTGCTTCAGTTCCATTTGATGACTGCCATTATCTCTGAGATTCCCATCCAGAAGCATGCATACCTCTTACGTTCTCACAGCCAGGAACTATTTCCTAAGTTGTCTTTCTGGTGGAAAGCTCAGCTCCTGCTAAGCAGTCCCTGCTTCAAAATGGCTTTGATCAATGACCCAAAGGAGCCAGGCCAGTCCCTGAGTCACCACAGAGCACCCTAGGTGAGAAACCCTGAAGTGTTCTCTGCTGTTGCTCCACCCCTACCCTATATGAACAGATTAAATAGTTTCATTTGGCACAGTTCTGCTATTTTCATTTGTCAAACTCTAAAAATGCACACACACTTTGACCGTTCACTAGTCCATAGTACGGGAACTGGGGCCTCACTGTACTTCATTTCGTTGACTGGTGACCCCTCCAAAAACAGTGTGGCTGTGACTTATGCCTGGTACGTCCCAGGTACATGACAGCCAAGTACAAACTCAAAGTCAGCTGCCTCACAAGTTGGGTGTCCTAGTGAGGAGTCTTCTCTGCCTTTTGCTGAAAATATCACCGTGTTAAATTTCTCCTTTATTTTTAAAATTTTCATTTATTTATTTTCGAGATGTCTCACTCATTCTCCCAGGCTGTAATGCAGTGGCACAATCATGACTTACTGCAGCCTCAACTTCCTGGGTTCAAGGAAAGCCATTAGGCCCAGCCTGAAGTTGATATTTAAAGGATAGATTCTTTCCCCCAAATTGTTTCATTTTTTAAAATTTTTCCCCCGTGGGGTCTCACTGAGTTCCCCAGTCTGGTCTCAAACTGCTGGGCTCAATCTCCTTACCTCAACTTCCTGAGTAGCTGGGACAATAGGTGAGTGCCTCTACACCCAGCATTCCTCTCAAATTTTTTAAGTGTGGGAGCCAGGTGAGGTGGCTTGCACGTGTCATCCCAGCACTTTGGGAGGCTGAGGCTGACGGATCATGAGGTCAAGAGATCGAGACCATCCTGGCCAACATGGTGAAACCCTGTCTCTACTAAAATTACAAAAGTTAGCTGGGCGTGGTGGCACACGCCTGTAGTTTCAGCTACTCTGGAGGCTGAGGCAGGAGAATCACTTGAACCCAGGAAGAGAAGGTTGCAATGAGCCGAGATCGCGCCACTGCACTTCAGCCTGGTGACAGAGCGAGATTCTGTCTCAGAAGAAAAAAAAATTTTTTTAAGTGTATGAAGGAGAAAGTGAGAACCATGAGAGGGTTTCTCTCTCTCTCTTTCTCTCTCTCTCTCTTTTAAAGTTTAAAAGAATCCTATATGTAAATACTGTTTTGTTACCTACTTTTACTTAATTATGTTGTGTCTATATTTACATGTCAATACGTAAATCTCTTTAAAGGGTAAATTATCTTCACTCTGAGCTTTACAAAAAGTTTGAAAAACACCCTCGTGATCAGAAAGTAGAAAGTTAAGCTCACTCACTCCATCCTCCTCTCCCGCGACTCTCCCACCTAGCTTTATTTTCTGTAGTCACAATGGTCTCCTTGCTATTTCCGTGACATGCCATGGTTCTGTCTGCCTAGAATGCTCTTCCTCTAGGTACCTGGTTGGTGAAAACCTTCTCCTCTTTCAGGTCCTTGCTCAAATCGCACCTTCTCAATGAGACCAACATTAACCACTCTACTTAACGGAGGAATCTGCCTTCTGACCTTGCATCCCCCTCCTGCCACAAGCTGGCTGCACCCCAATCCTTTCACCCTGTTTTAGGTGCTTGGAATGTGGTGTTTTGCCCATAGTCCTTTCTTATTCCCTTCTAACACATTATTATTATTATTATTACAGATGGTCCCCAATGTACGATGGTTCAACTTACAATTTTTTGACTTGATGATAGTGCAAAAGCCATCTGTATTCAGTAAAAGCCATACTTTGAGTGCCCATACAATCATTCTGTTTTTCACTTTCAGTATAGTATTCAGTAAATTACATTAGATATTCAACACTGGATTATAAAACAGGTTTTGTGTTAGATGATATTGGCCAACTGTAGGCTAATATGAGTGTTCTGAGCATGTTTAAGGTAGGCTAGGATATGACATTTGATAGGTTAGGTGTATTAAATGCATTTTCGACTTAGGATATCATCAACTTACAGTGGGTTTAGTGGGACACAACCCCATTGTAAACTGAAGTACAACTATATATTTTATTTTATTTTTTGAGATGAAGTCTCACTCTGTTGCCCAGGCTGGAGTGCAGTGGCTTCATCTTGGCCTACTGAAACGTCCCTCCTGAGTTAAAGTGATTCTTCTGCCACAGCCTCCCTAGTAGCTGGGATTACAGGCACGCACCACCATGCCCAGCTAATGTTTGTATTTTTAGTAGAGATGGGGTTTCACCATGTTTGCTAGGCTGGTCTCGAACTCCTGACCTCAGGTGATCCACCCACCTTGGCCTCCCAAAGTGCTGGGATTACAGGTGTGAGCCACCGCACCCAGCCTATTTATTTATTTATTTGTTTAGAGACAGAGTCTTGCTCTGTCACCCAGGTTGGAATGGAGTGGTGCTATCTTGGCTCACTGCAACCTCTGTCCCCCTGGTTCAAGCAATTCTGGTGCCTCAGCCATTTTAATAGCTGGGATTACAGGTGGATACCACCATGCCTGGCTAATTTTTGTATTTTTAGTAGAGACAGGGTTTCACCATGCTGGCCATGCTGGTCTCGAACTCCTGACCTCAGTTGATCTGCCCACCTTGGCCTCCCAAAGTGCTGGGATTACAGGCATGAGCCATGGCTCTCGGCCAGTTATTTGTTCTTATGTTCATTTTAAATTGTCTGTCTCCCCAACTCCTGTTTACTAGAATAAAGTTCCATGAGGACAGGGATTTTGTTTTGTTTTGTTTTTTTGTTCTGTCACATCTCAAGCACCTAGAATGGTGTCTGGCACTTAGTAGGTTCTCAAAAAAGTTTTTTTTTGTTGAGTGAATAAATGAAGAAAGATTATCACACACATGAGACACCCCTGTTCACACTAGCAGTATCTTGGGTGGTTTTAGAAATCTGTGGATATAAATGAAGTCTGTTTTGTTTGGGGCACTCTGTTGTAGGGTAGGAGTGAGAGTTAAATACCCTTTTGTTAGCTATAACCAGAATAGAATAAACTTGTCATTTTGCAGAAGCTAAGAATACAAGTTACTAAAAAGTAATTGACTGTATCCTTTCTTGCTTTCTTTGGCTACAGATCCCCAGCATCCTTAGGGTACCATCTCTACCCAGAGGGACCGGGTGAGAGACTGTGGGTAGACTAGTACAACCCAGTTACAGAAAACTGATAGGTGTGCCAGGGAATCACTTGAGTGTTATTGAACATTCACTGACCTAGTGTTTTCTAAGATTTTCTATTAAGCAACTCATTTCTTCTCAAATAGAGACTGGAGTAGAAATAAAGGTTGGGCATGGTGGCTCAGGAAAAAAAAAATAACTTATTAGTTAGTCAATATGTTATAATCCATGTACAGAGATATATGTATGTATGTTGTTGTTGTTCTTTTTTTTTTTTTTTTTTTTTTTTTTTTTTTTTTTTTTTTTTTTTTTTTTTGACAGAGTCTTGCTCTGTCGCCCAAGCTGGAGTACAGTGGTGCAATCTTGGCTCACTACAACCTCTGCCTCCAGGGTTCAAGCCATCCTTGTGCCTCAGCCACCTGAATAGCTGGGATTATAGGCGTGCATCACCACACCCAGTTAAATTTTGTATTTTTAGTAGAGAAGGAGTTCCGCCATGTTGGCCAGGCTGGTCTTGAGCTCTTGACCTTGAGTGATCCACTGGCTTTGGCCTCCCAAAGTGCTGGGATTACAGGTGTGAGCCAGAGCCCAGCCCTAGATAAAAAAAGACATCTGTCTTTTTTTCTGTAAATGTCTTTCTATACGATAAGAGTTTCCCACAATCTTTGGTCTCTGATTTGAGGGAAAAACACTCTGTAACTAATTCTGCCTTTTCCTAGCTTTTCAAAGTCATCAAAGCAAGGTCTTTAATGCCTGACTCTCTCTGAAGTACCTTGTAATGAGCTTATTGTTTGAGCAAAGGTAACTTGACATTCCCATTTCTAATCAACAGCCAGCTTTCAAAGCATTGTTTTGAGTGGCTCTAGTTGGATCTCCAAATGTGACCTGGACTGATCAGAGGCTTGAAAGGTATGCTTTTATTTCTGCATATGGGGCCAAATTTGGTGGAGTTGCTTACCTTTTCAAAAAATCAACAGTAGAAGTCAGAGTGACACCATCTTGTTGGGGAAGTGGTCAGTCAAATAAAGTATAAGGTGTTAAAAGCCCAAGAAGAAAGAAGGTAACAGTTCTGGAAGGAGGAAAAACAGTTACTTCAATTTAGGAAGGAAAATGGTTGACTTGAACAGAGGTGGACAACCCAGCATGCTTGCTCTGGGAATCACTCACCAAGAAACTGTTACCATGAAGTCAACAGGGTCCTGGATTCCAACTCCAGCTCCCTATTGGACAAGCTGTGAATCTGAGTTTCTGCATTTGTAAAATTAAGATAATAGTGTGAACTTCATAAGGTTTTTGTGAAGGTTTTGTGAGGTGATACTAGGGTTTCCTCTCTTTCTTAGATCATCTAACTTGGCTCTTCATTACGAGGCCATCATCTTTGCTTGTACCACTCCCCTTTCCTGAGTATCCTCTTCATTCTTTTCAGTCATTCCCTTCCCTCCTTCAGAACTGATTTTATCCAAGAGGTCTAACCCCAGGCTAATCACTTCTTATTTCCATATTCTCCTAGACCAAATTCATCTAATCTATTAGCCTATCTAGTTTATAATGCATTATTCTGTATTCACTTATGAGTAGCATTTGTGGCTTTGTAATTGTCTTTTATTTTCATGATTTATCTCTAAGGTTAAATAGTAAATTCCTCAAGGACAACTGTATCTTCTACTTTTCTGTTTGCATTCTGTGTTCTTATGGGCCTATTATACTACAGCATCAAGGTAGATATTCACTAATAGAAAGAGGTAGGGGCTCCTAATCACCACTGCTGTCTTGGGGCACCACACATGAGCCTCTTTATGTTCCCCCTAGATGAGTAATAGGAATCAGAAAACTGCTGCTATCCCTAAGTGAACCCAGCAGAGGATAAAAGTGAATTATAAGTAACATTTGTACTTTAAAGCTTTTATTTTTTAACCCTTTCAACAACTCTATGAGGTATATGATATTATTTTCATTTTATAGATGAGAAATGGAAGTTCAGAAACATGTCTAAGGTCACACAGGTAGAAGGTAGCAAAGACGGTGTTCAGGCATGGGTCTGCTACCTCCACGTCCACTGTTTCTACTGAGCCAGGGTTGCTGTGCACTGGGTCACTGGAGGGTGTTGGACTAACTGCATTCCTGAAACTTGTCTGGTTGTGGCTTACCACCCTTGGATTTAGAGCTGGATTGATCTGGTCAAGTGGCAGGATTAGGAGAAAAAATACTGGTTGACTATAGAAGTGCGGACCTATGCAGTATGTATATGGATGTGAAGATATGCTATAGAATATGTATATACTATAAGTACAATGTATTTGTACTATATAGTGTTAAAGTAAGATTAACTAAAAATGCTAACATGGTAGTCTACTAAGTAGATATTTAAATTATGTTCTATTATGTATTTCCCTCCATTTCTAATGTTTTTTTTAACTTTCACTTTTCTAAACAAAAAATTAATCGTATTATCCAAAGCAATAGATAATTTGTCCTCTTCAAAATAGAGCTGATTGAAGGATAGAAGAGATCTAAAGGTAAGAGAAGAAAGTGATTTTACCAGCAGGCTCAGGAGGGTCGAGCCCAGTGAGGCTCGATCACTGCAGCTCTCTCCTGATAATGAGGTCACATGTCCCAGCCTGTAGGCCATTGGAGCTTCCAGAGTGGCATACTCTGCCCCTGTCCAATTTCAATACTGCTGGCAGAGGCTGGCAATGATCAGAAAAAGAACCAGGTCTTGTTTGATAGGTCTAAGGAACTACTAGCCCAGTTTAAAAGCCACCCTATACCTACTGAACAGCTAAGAACTTAGGCAACCAAGAAATGACCTGGGTACTGAGGCCCCAGGTTGGATTTAAAGTGTTCCAGGTCACTTTATGGTGCTCCCAGTCTCCGCCCTTCCTCCATTGAAGGAGGTTGGACTGATGTTGACCCAAATTTGAGATTCAGATCTTGGAGCACCATTATGTCCTGAGAAAACAGTATAGCTTTGGAGTGAAAAAGCTCTGCGTTCAACTTTTAGCTCTGGGACCCCAGGCAAGTTACTTGGCGACTAGATCTTGGAGTTACAGATTTCTAAAAGGAGAATAATGTCATGCACAGAGGATTCTTGTGGAGATTTTACTAATTGTGTAAAGCACCTGGCAGAGAGAAAAAACTTGATACACTGGTCTCCCTCTGCTTCTCCAGCACACACCCTTATCACTGCTCCTAAGTTAGCATGGCAGAGGAGGGTCTGGTCTTAGTGAAGCCCAATCTCAACCAACGAGGTGACTCTGCTGCAGAGGCACACCTATGCAAGCTATGGCAGCACTTACAGCATAAGAACTTATTTGACATGGATCAGATCTTTACCAGATTTGTATTTAATAGGTTAGAATCACAGTCTGAGAGAGGAGAAATGAGAGGAAGAATGGAAAAGCTAATAAATGATTATAAATTAGAACCTCTGATAGAACTTAAAGAAATTGTCTCTTACTTGGAGAAAAGAAGATTGAAAGTAATTTAACAACTCTTCAAGACAATGCATGAAGGATAATCAGCAGGATAATGGTCCTAATCCCCAAGGCCAGAAAAAGAGGAATGAGTTGAATTTGCATTACAGAGGGAGGGAGAAAGATTAAATTTAAGGCAAAACTTCTCTAGAAGAATATTATTAAACACTGGGATAGGTGACCGCAGAAGCCTATGGAATTTTCTTTCATGGAGCTCCATAAAAACAGAGAGCCCCTGTTTGTCTGGTTTGTGAGAGGTACTGACCCAGCTCCAGAAATCTGAGGTAGTGGGGCAGGAGGGAAAAGGGATGGAGAATATCGCAGAGATAGTTCTTGAGCCCTGGAAAATACAAGTTAAAGCTCTTGGAAAGCTTTCAGGGAAAAGAAGCAACATTCATCTTTGACTAGGAAACAGAATCTGAATGCTAGTGCAAGAAAGAACATGCGGGGTGGGGAGAAGGTGCGGGCAAAGGGGAGGAAAGGAGGCGATCCATTTTGTTTCCACATTGCAGGCACCACTCCACTCCTAGTGGAGCAATCCTAAATTTCTTTCTGTGGGCCTCAGTTTCCTTTCAAGCGCTTAGATTAAGCACTCTCTTAAGCACTCTCTTGAGTCTCATCCAATCCTGAATTTGTGTTTATAAAACTGATCCAGGGAGTGTGAGTAAATCTGTGAAGAGCTACTTCAGCCCCAAACCGGGTGGTGTTGGGTGGATTGGTCCTGCACAGAGGGACAATGCACCTGCATAGGCGAAAACTGGGGCTGGGCCAGAGTCATAGGCTTCAATCCCTGCTTTTCAGCCACTAGCAAGTTGTTCATCTTCTCTGAACTTCAATATCTTCATTTGTAAAATGTAGACAGTAATAGCTTCTTTGGCCGTTTTGAGTTTAAATTAGATAATGCAAGTAGAACAAGTAGTACAATAATATCTAATAACTCCCATATTCAGGAATATAAGTACCAATAAAATGGTACCTATTGTATTAATAGAATTTGGATGAGAATTTTTAAGCCTTTTTATTTCTCATCTTTTCATTTCTACCTTTATTGGATTTGTAGAATCTATTACAGTCAAATCATATAGTTTGGTGTTGTGGTGGTGATGTTTTTTGTTTGCCTTTAACACACTTGCCTTTACTTGTTTTGGCAGAAGGGATCCTAATTCATTCAGCTTTCCCGAATGTCGTATAAAAACACATAACACATGTTCACGTTCCTAGTTGTTTCTACATATTCTCTGCTCTTTTAAATGTGTAATATAGAAGCAAGTAATTATTTAGCAGTTCCGGTGGCTTTGCATCATTTTGGCATTCATAGCAAGCCCCCGTTACTGAGATATTTGCGGCCTCTCTTTAACATGGTCAGTCAGGGTTCCTCGGTATTCTGTTGATGTCAACTTTTTAGCTATCCTTCTCTGCATATTGACTTATCCCTTTGCAACTTCATATTGTCGCTTTTAACAGTGTTTCCAACTAAAACCCCCTATTTGACTCTTCAAAAGGCTAGACTCCCCACCCCCAGTTTGACACCGACAGGCAGGCTGTGGGATGTGCACCCGGTTGATACAGAACCAAGCTCCACCAAGCTGAAAGGGCGCGTCGCCTGGGCCAGGGTGGGGCACCAGGTTATGAGCGGCCTCCTGCCTTTTGGGTTTGCTTCCCCGCAGGGGACACCGTAGGCGGCTGTGCGGTGCGGTCACTGCCCCCCGCCCCTCGCGTCCGGCCGCGCCGTGGGTTGCGGTCTCCGTGGGGGTGGCAGCTCCTGTCCGGGAGGTTTGCGCCTGGCGGGGCACCCCAGAGCCGCGAAGAGCCGGTAGGCGAGGCCAGGGCGGGGTGGGGCGCGTCCAGGCTGGGAGGGCAAACTCGGGCAGCGCAGGGGGCGCAGAGGGCAGCGGGCGGGCGGACGCGCGGCGGAGGCGCGAGCGGGACTAGGGCTGGCTAGTGCCGGGGCCGCCCGCCCGAGGGGGAGGAGGCTGTGTTGCCCTTGCTGCAGGTTCGCTGTCGAGCGCACAGGAGGCAGGGACATGGGTAGGGTGCGGTCTGCGCGGGGCCCGAGCCCGGATCCCTTCCATTTCCCCTCTCACTCGGCCCCGGGCCGCGCCGCAGACGGCAGCAGCTCCCGCTCCGCCCGAGCCGCCCGCCTGCCGGCGGGTCCCGGGGCGTGCCTAAACCGCGGGGCCCTGCCAGCCCGCCGCCCGGCCAGCAGCCCAGCCCGGCGGCCCGCAGCCCCGCGCCGCGCCCCCGCCGCCGCCGCGTTTGCCAAAACAAACGGCCGGCCTATTTATTGGCGCGGCGAGCCCGGCAGCTCAGAGTCGAGGCGCCGAGGGGGACAGCGTCGCCGCCACCAGCTCGGCCGGGCCCCGCCCCCACTTGAGTCCCGCCGGCCCTAGCCGCACCTGCGCCGCCCATGGCGCCCCGCCTGGAGCCCCCCGGAGCCACCCGGACGCCTGAGCCCCCGCAGCGCTCCCGTCGACTCGCCTGCCCATCAGCCCACCAGGAGTCCTCGCCCGCCGCTTCCCCGGGTTCCCCGGCCATGTCTCCCGCCCGGCTCCGGCCCCGACTGCACTTCTGCCTGCTCCTGTTGCTGCTGCTGGTGGTGCCGGCGGCATGGGGCTGCGGGCCGGGCCGGGTGGTGGGCAGCCGCCGGCGACCGCCGCGCAAACTCGTGCCGCTCGCCTACAAGCAGTTCAGCCCCAACGTGCCCGAGAAGACCCTGGGCGCCAGCGGACGCTATGAAGGCAAGATCGCTCGCAGCTCCGAGCGCTTCAAGGAGCTCACCCCCAATTACAATCCAGACATCATCTTCAAGGACGAGGAGAACACAGGCGCCGACCGCCTCATGACCCAGGTGAGCGCGATCCGCCCTACCAGCGCGCCGCCGCCGAAGCACCGCCACCTGCCCGGCCCTACCCACCCCCGGCACCTTTTCTCGACTGGCTGGCACGCTCCCTGGCACCTGCCCCTCTCGCCAAGCCCCCCTGCCTCCTGCCCACGATGGGCTGGCCAGGGGTCCAGGCAGGAGTGTCAGCATCCCCAAGCCCGGCGGAGACTGCTAGAAGAGCTCCTCGCTGCCAAGCCCCACAGCCCAGCAGGTTGGCGGCGGCTCCTCTGCCCCAAAGTACTGGCAGCTCAGCCAGACGCGGCACTCGGAGGTACCTCTACCCAGCTGCCTCCTGCGCCTCCGGGACCCACGCAGTCCTTCCCGGCCTAACCTTCTGCACAGCTGTGCCCCTTTCATTTTGAAACCTTTCGGCACCCCTGAGGCAAAGAATCTCTTGTTGCGTAGGGGCACCACGGCCTTTCCTCCCTGTGCGCTCTTGGTTCTATGCGCTGCCCCCTCCAGGAGCAGCGTCCCGGCTGGGTCTGGGGTTAAGAACAGCGAGGAAGAGTTGAATGGGGAGGCGGAGGTGGGAAAGGGAACCCGCTCAGCGAGCCCACGTGTCTGTTCGGAGAGCTGAGGGGTGCTACTGCGGTGGAAGGGTAGGTTGTTGGGGTCTTTGGGCTCTGGGACTGAGCTTAGGGTATTCCTGGGCTTGGTGGTGGAAGAGAGGGGCTGAGATGCCGAAGGAGGCAGGGAACCAGGGCTGACGCTAGTCTCTGCATGCTGGGAGCGGGACCCGCGCTCCACCCAAGCTTAGAGGCGCAAACTTCCTTCTCTGCAGCCAGGTCGGCGAGGGGGGAGACCTTCACCCCCTTCCTCCGGGGTCTCCCGAGGCTTCCCCCTGAAAGCAGGCCCCTGACTTTCTAGATCCGTTGGGAAGAGCAGCTAGACTCAGGGCCCTCAGCATGCACCCTGGCGCCGGGGCTGGCCGGCCCGTGTCGGGGCCGAAGGTTGGCTGGTGGCCGGGCCGGGCCGGGCGCCGAGGAATGCAGATAAGGATCCGGGCCACGGGCTGGGCAATCATTGACAGCGCACGCCCGGGCTCTGGACCCGAGAGGGGGCGGTGGCAGTGAGGGAGAGAGGCGGGGAACCAGGGCTGCAGGCGGGCATAGGTGAGGGGCTAGAAGCCTGACAGCAGGGTCTACAAAGGAGCAAGCGGAACTCCCTTCCCAGGCAGTAAGCACCCCCAGCCAGGCTGTGCACCAGCGAGGACCTGCGAGGCCCTGGGTTGTAGCTGCTATTGGCTCCTAGGAGGCTGAGTCCAAGGGTCTGTGAGGCCCAGGCTCTGCAGGGTGGGGGTAGGTTGAGTCTTGGGCTGCCTACACTTGTTGGCGCCTTGAATCTCAGAGTTGAGGACTGGTGGAAGGGCCTTTCCCCTCAGGCCAAGGCCTCTGCCCCAGCTTCTTCTCAGAGTCAGCTGCACAGTCCCTTGGGCTCTCAGGACCCAGGCATGCCAGGAGGCAGCAACCAGGGATGGCCGCTTCCGTCCTTCCCCCAGGGCATGGCTCTACCCCAGCTCCACATGAGGAGGGTGGTGGAGCTGGCTCCCTGAGATCAGAAGCTTGGTTTATGGAGTTCCTTCCCACGGTATAGGGGCGGGCCACCGGTGCAGAGGTCCTGGAGGTCTGGGATTGTCAGCCCCTTATGTGCCTTGCAGAGGAAGACGCTGCATGTGGCCCTGCATTGGGCGGCCCTGGCGCTAGTCCACTGGTTTCTGATTTCCTGGCCCTGTCATCTCTAGCGGGGGTGTGGGCCAGTTTGGGATTATAAGAGGGTCCTGGCAGGAGTCCCCGGTGATGCTCGAGGGATCCAGGCAGACCGGCGATTCCCCTCCAACACACCCCCTGAAGCTCCTGAGACACTCTGCACCTGCCGCGCCTCCAGAGCCCGTCGTCCCCAGGCCTCAGCCCTGAGGCTGCGGTGACACCTACTGGGCACCTCGGGCCTTGCACGCCTCGCAGGCCCGCCGCAGGCAGTCGACTCCGCTGCCACTCCTCCCTCCCGGCCGCTGGCTGGCCCTCCTGCCTTGGAGGCACAGAGGGACCGGGCGCTGAAAGGTGTAGTCCTGTCTGTGGAGGGATGGATACCCAGAGCTGAAGACAGCACAGGGAGGGAGGGGACCTCTACCTACCAGAGAAGGCGCCGGCAGGGCGCTTGCCTCCATGCCTCCTCCAGATTTGTGATACCGTCGTGCGGTCTAGATCCCCGGGGGAGGCTGTATGCTAGGGAGGGAGCACTTCAGGGCCCTCTGTTCCTAAGGGAGAGGGACAGCACCCTCCCGGGCTTCCAGCTCCCGTGGGTGTGGCGGGAGAGTTCTGGGCGAGGCTGCGCCTACACCTGCACCTCGGCCGTCTCCTCCCGCCGATTTCGCTCCAGCTGATTTCGCGCACATTCCTCTCCCAGCGCTGTAAGGACCGCCTGAACTCGCTGGCTATCTCCGTGATGAACCAGTGGCCCGGTGTGAAGCTGCGGGTGACTGAGGGCTGGGACGAGGACGGCCACCACTCAGAGGAGTCCCTGCATTATGAGGGCCGCGCGGTGGACATCACCACATCAGACCGCGACCGCAATAAGTATGGACTGCTGGCGCGCTTGGCAGTGGAGGCCGGCTTTGACTGGGTGTACTACGAGTCAAAGGCCCACGTGCATTGCTCCGTCAAGTCCGGTGAGCCGCCGCCGGGGGGCTGGGCCCGGGGCCGGGGCCGGGGCCGCAGGGCGTGGGCAGGAGGCCTAGTGCCAAGAAGGTGAAGAGTCCCGCCCGGGGATGGAGGCAGGGATCCGGGGGAAGAGGACATCAGCGGCGCTCTCCAAGGCTACTCCTGACCTTGACTGCCTGCTCATCCCATGCCTGGTAGTGTCATGGTAGGAGCCTAGGGAGATAGGGCCCTGTCCCAGGGCTGCTGGGTGCTGACCTGGTGGCCCACAGTCCAGAGCCTGCCACAGGAGGTGCAAGACAGAGCAAGCTGGACAGATGGAGGAAGCCAGGCTTCCAGAAAAGGCCTCCCCACCCCACCTGGTGCAGAATAAGGTGGGTGGTGGGGCCAGGGGCCGGGATATGCCCAGACACCTGCATGCCTGACCAGGAGCCCAGAGGCTCAGAACCCATCACCCAGTTGCAGGTCAGCCCTCCCTGGGGCGCAGGCGTCCCCAAACTCAAACTCTACACCCCGTGCCCTGAAGCTGGACATTTCAGGGCAAAGCCAGCCAGGAGAGCCAGACTAAACAAAGTGGACTCAATAAAGTGGATTTTCCCAGATTGGCCGCATTGTTGATCAGAATCGGCAGGCACTGGGCCTCACCCCTCCCTCAAGTCTTGTCAGCACCCTGTCAACTACACTGAACCCAGCCATGGAGGCTCCAAATGGTTCCTGTGTGGCTTCCAGCCTAGCCCCACCTGGCTGCCGGCTCAGCCCTTCACATTGGCAGCATGTAGTAGTCGCACTCTCATAGACCCACACACTGATCCCAGGCCCACATGTTGATATTCCTGACCCTACCCTGACCCACAACCACACTCTGAACCTTCCACTCAGTACTTCCCCTGCCAACTGTGTCTACTGCAAGCCCCATCCACCCTTCACCACAAACACCAGCCCACGACAGCCACTTCTGTTCATTACTCCTGACCCCCAAACACTGTTCTCCAGCTCACTTGCTGATGCCGCGGTGTCCTGTCCCTGCACAGGGACTCAGCACATGAACTGAAGATGGTGACTGTGTCCTCGCCCCTGGCCTGCTCCTGACCCAACCATTCACTCCGAGGCTGCCCAGGAGTCTGCCTTCGCCCCACTGGGTGGGCTTCTCTCACATCCCTACGTTCAAAGGGCCAGCTCTGTTACAGAACCTGGGGAATCAGCCTGAGAGGGCAATTTTTGGGGAGGGTCTGAGCAAGGGGTGTGAAATAACAAAACATCTAGGCCTCGGAGGAGCTAAGCAACCTCCCGCTCCATGAGGCAGCCCTTTCCTTCTCATCCACTGGGTCTTGGAGCCCTACTGTGCTCCTCTCGTTGGCAAGGTATGAGGCTGGGGAGGAGGGGGCAGAAGATCACATTGGAGTGAGGGATGGGGGCAGTGAAGTGTGGGTTCAAGCCTGCATAGGAAGTGGGGGGCAGGAGCCAGGATATGGTGACAGGGGCTCTCTGGGAGCAAGAGGAGCTCTGGCTGGCTGGGGTGGCCAAGGGAGGGTCATTGTGACGGGGAGGAGGCCGAGCTACACAGCAGTAACACCTTCATGTCCCTTTCTCCCACAGAGCACTCGGCTGCAGCCAAGACGGGTGGCTGCTTCCCTGCCGGAGCCCAGGTACGCCTGGAGAGTGGGGCGCGTGTGGCCTTGTCAGCTGTGAGGCCGGGAGACCGCGTGCTGGCCATGGGGGAGGACGGGAACCCCACCTTCAGTGATGTGCTCATTTTCCTGGACCGCGAGCCCCACAGGCTAAGAGCCTTCCAGGTCATCGAGACTCAGGACCCCCCACGCCGCCTGGCACTCACACCCGCTCACCTGCTCTTTACGGCTGACAATCACACGGAGCCGGCAGCCCGCTTCCGGGCCACATTTGCCAGCCACGTGCAGCCTGGCCAGTACGTGCTGGTGGCTGGGGTGCCAGGCCTGCAGCCTGCCCGCGTGGCAGCTGTCTCTACACACGTGGCCCTTGGGGCCTATGCCCCACTCACAAGGCACGGGACACTGGTGGTGGAAGATGTGGTGGCATCCTGCTTCGCGGCCGTGGCTGACCACCACCTGGCTCAGTTGGCCTTCTGGCCCCTGAGACTCTTTCACAGCTTGGCGTGGGGCAGCTGGACCCCTGGGGAGGGTATGCATTGGTACCCCCAGCTGCTCTACCGCCTGGGGCGTCTCCTGCTAGAAGAGGGCAGCTTCCACCCACTGGGCATGTCCGGGGCAGGGAGCTGAAAGGACTCCACCGCTGCCCTCCTGGAACTGCTGTACTGGGTCCGGAAGCCTCTCGGCCAGGAGGGAGCTGGCCCTGGAAGGGACCTGTGCTGGGGTGCACTGGCTCCTGCCATCTCCTCTGCCATGGAGATACATCATTGAGACTTGACTGGGCAACACCAGGGTCCCCCACCCCAGTCGTGGTGTAGTCATAGAGCTGCAAGCTGAGCTGGCGAGGGGGTGGTTGTTGACCCCTCTATCCTAGAGACCTTGAGGCTGGCACGGCGACTCCCAACTCAGCCTACTCTCACTATGAGTTTTCATACTCTGCCTCCCCCATTGGGGAGGGCCCATTCCATCTGTCTTAGGCCCCTTTGGGTGGGCTTGCACCTCAGTTGATGCTGCTAAATTCCCTGGGAGCCAGCATGGAACTGGCTGGACCCGATGCTGTCCAGAACTGGGAAGGCCACAGGGGTGGGGCAGCCATCCCGGCCATTCTGAGGTATGACATTCCTCCCCGGCCACACTCCTCAAGACACATCCAGAGACTGTTGCCGTCAGTGGGCAGAGTTCTGTGTTCTGGCCAATGTGACTATAGTGCCGGGGACTGGGGGAAGTGGGCTGGATGTGCTTGCCACCCCCCGGGCTAAGCTCCCTCTTCTGCTGAACCATGATCCCCACCCCTTCCGCTGGTCAGTCTCCCATACCTTATTTATTGGTGCGGAGGGGGAAGCCCATGGGAGAATTTTGGGGATGTTTTGGTCTTTTCTTCCTTTTGTAATAAAAATTATTTAAGTTGTTAGAGCCACAGAGTCCAAGATGCTGAGAGGGGACAATTCACAGATAGTTTGGAGCCCTGGAAGGGTCTGTCCAGGGTTTTCTTCCCTCCTCAGAGAGGCCTGGCTCACCTTCCTCCAAGGACAGAAACTCCAAGCCTTCCACCGTCGCTGCAGGTCCATTCCCACCCAGTAGCTCTGCAAAGCCCCTACAGAGAGCTGTGCTCTGCACAGGGCAGGGCCTTCACACACTGACCTCACCGTTTACCTCAAACAAGGATGGATCCGAGAGAGAACAGAGGTGACAAGTCCATGGTCACCTCACTCATCTATAACCATGCCCTTGTGCTCTCAGGGTCTGGGCTTCTGACTCTTCCCTGTTGGTAATGGACCACAGTATGAAAAGATTCTGTAAAATTCACATTTATCTTGTGGACTATTCTGACTTCTCGGATAGGTCAGAGATCTCTAATCCAGCAGTTCTGAAACGTCAGGATCACCTGGGAAGCTTGTTTAAAGATGATTCCTGGCCCTACTTCCAGGATTCCACTTTTTTTTTTTTTTTTTTTTTTTTTTTTTTTGATGGAGTCTCACTCTGTTGGTCAGGATGGAGTGCAGTGGCACAATCTCGGCTCACTGCAAGTTCCGCCTCCTGGGTTCACGCCATTCTCCTGCCTCAGCCTCACAAGTAGCTGGGACTACAGGTGCCTGCTGCCATGCCTGGCTAATTTTTTTTTTTTTTTTTTTGTATTTTTACTAAAGACGGGGTTTCACCGTGTGAGCCAGGATGGTCTTGATCTACTGTCGTCGTGATCCACCCACCTTGGCCTCCCAAAGTGCTGTGATTACAGGCATGAGCTACTGCACCCAGATCCAGTGCAGTAGATCCAGTGCAGTAGATCCAGTGCAAGGCCCAGGAGCTTAGTTTTGCAAACACCCCAAACATGGCAGATGGTCCATGGGCCACACTCAAGAACTGCTGCTTAGTCCAGAGGAGGCCCGGTTTACTGCCAAGACAGTATGACCCCCTTCTTTACTTTCCCTTCATCCCTCCATCCCAATGGAAATTTTTCTATACTCACTACAGATAAGCTGAGGTCCTAGGTCCAGTGATACAAAATTTTCAGGAGTTTTGTGAGTCAGTTGAAATAGGCACAGTGAGGCCGGGCGCGGTGACTCAAGCCTGTAATCCCAGCACTTTGGGAGGCCGAGGCGGGTGGATCACGAGGTCAGGAGATCGAGACCATCCTGGCTAACATGGTGAAACCCCGTCTCTACTAAAATACAAAAAACTAGCCAGGCATGGTGGCGGGTGCCTGTAGTCCCAGCTACTCGGAGGCTGAGGTGGGAGAATGGCGTGAACCCAGGAGGCGGAGCTTGCAGTGAGCCGAGATCGCGCCACTGCACTCCAGCCTGGGCGACACAGTGAGACTCTGTCTCAAAAAAAAAAAAAGAAATAGGCACAGTGGCCATAGAACACTGGAAATTGGCAGAGTCTACAAATTAGGGTTTCCCCCCACCTTGGGGAGCTAGTTGTTGAAGTGTGCCACTGCCCAGGCTCTGTCCTCTTACACAGATGACTGTGTTGAAAGTGGTGGGGATGACTGTTCAGACTCTTAGCTTATCCTCTCTTCACATCCATTGAAGAAAATGCCAGAGAAAACCATTATTCTGTGGTCTGTGTCATCTGGAGAAATCGGGCTCCACTGGCTGTATTGATAACTGCTATCATTTAATGATGACTAACCCTTGCTAGGCATCATTCTAGATCTTTACACTCAGTAGCCCATTTAATGCTCATAATGACCCTACGTGGTGTGTACTTCATTTAATATTACCACTTTCCAGAAGAGAACACAGAAGCACAGGGAAAAACTTGCCCAAGATTACACAGCAAACAACAGAAGCAGAATTTGAATCCTTCCAGACTGGCTCTTGTGCACATTGTTTTTACCCCCAAGCTTTTCCTCTGGGGAACTCAGATTTTCTCTGGAAGGTCACATTCAGCATCTGAGGTCTGGAAATCTGCTTTGTCAACACATCTAGAGTGGACCCATCTCTCTGTGGCAGACTCTTACTGACCAGGCTCACAGGGACCAAAATGTTCATGAACTCATTCACAGTGAGAAATATCAGGCCAAGGTCAAGATGCTCTTGTCCATTCATTCACACATTCTCTCCCTGTAGACATTCTACCTGGGAGATCAGATTGCAGTGACAAGTTGTTGGTGAGTGTGGATGCATGCAGTGGATGACTCCCCAGGTCATGGGGGAAGGAGTGGGGGGGCGCCTCTCCTACTGGGGTTGGGCACATGTGGTCCAGCAGACACAGTCATTTGGTGTCCCTAGACCTTTCTGTTCTAGATGGGCCTCCTCAGGGAAAAAATTCATTCTTCAGACAAAGATTTCAAAGATTTCAAAGACAAAGAACTTTGTATGAATTCAGTCCCTCAAAAGAACAAATTTGGGATGGGAGTTGGACCGTACAGCTTTTCCTGGAATCCTGGGCCCAGATATGAAGAAACAAGGAGACAGCCTAGAGATCATCTTTCGCGTCTGCAGTGTGGTGGCCCAAATCTCTCCCATCCTCTGTACAGTGCCGAGACCCAGAGGAGGGTCATTTGCACTGCCCAGACCCAGGCAGTGCAGATCCGACGCCTCCTTCTCCACTTGGGCCCAAGCTTAGCACCAAAGGCTGCTGCATCCACAACTGTGACGGTCACTCATAGTCAATGCTTATTTTTTTTTTTTATTTTTTGAGACAGGGTCTCATTCTGTCACCAGGCTGGAGAGCAGTGGCATGATCTCAGTTCACTGCAGCCTCTGCCTTAGGTTCAAGCAATTCTCCTGCCTCAGCCTCGCAAGTAGCTGGGATTACAGATGCATGCCACCAAACCCAGTTAATTTTTTGTATTTTTAGTAGAGACGGGGTTTTGCCATGTTGGCCAGGCTGGTCTCAAATTCCTGGCCTCAAGTGATCTGCCCACCTCAGCCTCCCAAAGTGCTGAGATTACAGATATAAGCCACCGCGGTTGGCCAATCTCATAGTCAGTGTTAATGGATGCCACTCCATGTCAGGCACTGTGCCCAAGTTGGGGGAAAGAGGCAGTGCCTGTCTTCAGGGAACTCCTAAGTTGGGAGGGAGAGGTGTGGGAGACAGGGATATCCACATGGTGCACCAACTGCTGTGGCTGACATCCTCACAGTGGCTACTGAAGCACCATGGAGTGGCTGGTGATTAGGAAGACTTCCTGAAGGCGATGACGCTACAACATGGGGCAAGAAGGAGTTTGCCTGGCAGGCATGTGGAAGAGATCCAGGCTAAGGACATAGTTAAATCAAAGGTTTAGGGGCTTGCAGGCTTAGAGGAACCACCATGAGGCCAGCATGGTAAAGTTATGTGGGTCACGTGGGCTTGGCAAAAACCAAAGTGGAGACAGAGGCAGGAGGCAGATGACACAGAGCCTGTGTTGCACACAATAGGACTCAATCCTGGGGGCCCTCAAACAGAGGAAGCTCATGACTAGGTTCTTCCAAAAGCTCATCTGGCTACAGTATGGAAGGCAGACCAGAGGGAACAATTGTGGAAGTTGGTGTCCTAGACTAGGGAAGTGGCCCTAGGGTCATAAAGAAGGTGATGAATTGTAGACACTTAGGCAACAGAGTGGCCAGGATGGAAGCCAGGGTTGGATGAGCCAGGGGATGAGAAAAGGGCCCAAGTCAACTTTGGGGGTTTTAAATAGGAAATCCAGCTCCCCCACCCCCAGCATCCTTGACCTTGGACCTTGGTCTTCGGGCCTTAGTGGCTGCACCTGTAAGGGTGATGTCCAGGGCTTTCCTGTAGAGATATCCTCTCTCCCTGTCATCCAAGAGTCTACTTGGGTTCAAGGTACCCTCCAAGAACCTGTTCTGTCTGCCTGCCTCTCCGCTCTATCTTGGAAATGCGTGGGAAAGAAATTCAGAGTAGCCTCTGATATCCCAGTCCAGGCAAAATGCAAGACCTATGCCTAAGTCCACAGGTCCCTGGGAGGACCTGGAATGTCAGGGTCTAGGAGTCACAATGGGGAACTTCCTGGCTGCGAGGCCTCTGGAGCTGCCTGGGCCAGTTACCTTCTATAGAAGCTCACTGCACCCTGGTTCCCCTATCTGGCTGTGCTGGGGCCTCTCCATAAGTACTCTTCCTCAGGCGGGCCTTGCAGCCTCCTCTCTTTTGTTTGGAAAGCCCCCAGTCACCGCTTGCATGGCTCTTTGGAAGCCCTGCACGCCTGCACTCAGCCATCTTCCCTAAGACACACAGGTCTCAGGATAGAATGGCTTCTGACAGTGAGTGGTCTTGTGTTGGAAAGGGCTGAACCCAATGCACATGGCCTTTAGACAGCAGAGCCCTAGCACCTATGCCACCTGTGTGGGAACTGGAAATAGGAGCCCTCCATTGAAATATTTGGTAAGAAGTGCTCCCTCAGGGACACTCAACTAGAAAAGGCAGCTCTCCTGGTCTGGTGCCCAGAGCAGGAAGTCCATTTAGAAGAGACTAATGCAGGGTATATGCTGGGACTTTCAGAGCGTGTCTGGATTGCAGTCCCCCTGCTCGCTCAACCTAGAGCCCTGTGCAGTGTACAACTTTTACAGCCATCAATTCTGGTCCTGGTGGGCCTGGGCTTTTGCCAGGCTTAGCAGATTCTGCCAGGGATGAAGATTCAGAGAGAAGCTCCACACAGTGTGACACCAGAGGAAGTGCAGAGCAATTAGACAAGACTAGGGGCAGGATGCGCAATGCTCAGAGACTTCCTGGGGCTGGTGTTGGTCTGGGTCTTCAGGGGTGTGAGTGACTTGGGCAAGGGCAGGTGGGTGGATCATCAGGAGCAGATGTACAGAGGGGAAGTTCAGGGCATGCCCAGGGACTGGGAGCCAGTGTAGTTGGGGCTAGAAGTTTGAGGAGGGGAGACTTCAAAATGGGAGGTGGGGAAGGGAAATGCTCTATCCCATGGCAGGAATGGAGTTGAGGGCCTGGAGGGAAATGCCCCAGCAGGTAGTGTCCCAAAGATGGCTGGGCTCCCGCAATGGAGGACTTCTCTGGAGAACACAGACCCAGCATCCCACCTTGGGGGGCGCCCCTTCAGGGCAAACCTCCTTGGCAGGGTAGGTGGTGGCAGCTTCCCAGCCTGTGCCTTCTGGTCCCTGGGTGGTTGTACCTTCTGGGGCTCGGCCCCACCTCCCACACCTCAGCCTGGTTCTCAAAGCCTCTTTGTTTCACGGGGTCAAGTGGTGGCCAGCTCGGATCTGATAAGGCCCAGTTGGGTAGATATAGCCGCGCCCTGTGTGCCTCACCGGCCTGAGTCACACCTGCCGCCTGGCACGCATGCACATCCCATCCACCCCAGCTGGGCCTTCTGCCCAGGCAGGGTCAGGGTTTGACCTCTGGGCTGGCCTTCCCTGCAGCCTATTTAAGAGCTCTGTCATCCGTGTGGGGAAGCAGAATTGGGGAATTATTACCCCCATTTCAGAGATAAATAAACCAAAGCCCCAAGAGGGAAAATGCTTTGCCCACAGCCATATCTTCCATAATCTATTACTCACCTACTATGGATTAGGTGTGCTACGTGTGATATTCACATGTCTTTTTTCATCCTAACAGTGTGTGACATGAGGTTGTTCCTAATTCCTACTTTGCAGATGAAGAAACAGAGGCCCAGAGAGGTGAACTCATTTTCTTAAAAATCAAACATTAGCAGAGTTCAGACCAGATCGCAGGTCTCCTACAGCAGCAAACCAAGGGGATGGGAGGGACATAATCCTCACCTCAGCCAAAAGGACTGATGAACTTGGGAGTAACCAGAACCCTGTTAGAGAAGGGAGTTCTGGAGGAATAATGTTCTAGGTGCTGTGAGGGGATCCAGGATAGGGTTGGGTTGGGGGGACGGTCAAAATATGTCCACAAATTCTTTGACACTTCTCCTGTAGAGATGCTGGGTCTACCTCAAATCTGGTCTGAGGCTAGGTCAGAAAGGCCATGCAGCTTCTGCCTGGTTCTACACTAAGACCGCCATGCTGGAGAGTGTGTGCACCTAACCTATAGAGAGATGTTCCAGTCCATGGTCCAATTGACACCCCAGCTAACAGCCAGAGTCAATTGTCAGCCATGGGAGTGCACCATCTTGGACATTCAGCCCAGCCGGGCCTTCAGATGGCTGCAACCCTGGCCAAAGTCTGAATGCAACCACATGAGAGACCCCAAGCTAGAACTACATGGACAAGCTGCTTCTGAATTCCTGACTCACAAAACCACAAAATAAAATGGCTGTTCAGAACGTTGACATTTTGGAGTAACTCCTTACACAGCGATAGTAACCAGGACAAAGGGCAAAGAGGGAATGTGGACTAATGAAGCCTTCTCCTGAGGCTTTCCAGAGCCTCAAAACACAATTTGGCACAAAGGCTTTTAAAAATGGAGACTGCATGAGCCTGGAGGAGGTGTGGCCTAACACTTTGTCATCTGAAGAGGCAGCACAAGAAAACTATGAAATGGAATAAACTTGGGGCAGATGGAGATGGTGACAAAGGGGAGGATTGAATGAGCACATCTCCCCACATTCAGTTGGTTGAAAAAATCAACTGTACGTCTGCCTTTCTGGCAGTACCTCCGCAGAAGCGAGGAGTTTTGCAGTGATTCTAGAAGAAAGGAAGCTCATGGATACAAGCTTGTGGTTAGCAAGAAGTTATACATGGTCAATTGGAGAGAAATGTGATTAGAGATTTTTAAAACCCAAACGTTAAATGTTGAAGAAAGTGCTCAAGGGTTGCAGCCAGAGCTGGGAATGGGATTGGACATGCCTGTGGACCGTTGCTAGCCACATTTGCTCAGAATGTCCCTGCAAGCAGAAAATGCAGGACCTCAGCAAGAAGGTTCAGAAAGTAACCTGTTCCCCTAGCAAACTCCAGGTGCATTTGCATCTGGCTTCTGCACACACCTCTGAATGGCTGACTTAGGAAAACTCAGAGGAAAGGAACCAGGTAGATGATAGGGAATGGGTATGGCTTGGGAGAGTGGTTGGGAGTGTAGGGGTGGAAAGGATAGTGTGAGGACAGGGTTCTTGGTTTCGACCTATTAATCCTAGAGAAGCAAAAGATGGGGATGATCAAAATCTAAAAAGAGAGAGAAATAGCAATTTTATAGTGGAGAATCTCAGCAGATACCACTTTAGCCAGTTATCAAGCTAACATCACTGATAATGCATATCAACACTGTGATATAGTGCTCTGAGAAGGGCATATCACCTCTGTGTTATCCTCACTCTAATCATGAGAAATCATGACACAAACCCAGAATGAACCTTTTACAAAATAACTGACAGTACTCTTGAAAACAGTTAAGTCACGAAAGGCAAGTAAAGACTCAGGATACAGTGAAGGATACTAAGTAGGCATGAAAACTAACTGCCAAGTGGGATCCTCAACTACTGTAACAGGAATAGAACACTAATGGACAAACTTGAGATATCTAAATGCCATACTTTTGTTAATAGCATTTGTGTATCAAGGTTAATTTCCTGGTTTTGTTCTATGGTCATGTAAGATGTTAACGTAAGGGAAAGGTGGGAGAAGTGTTTATGAAAACTGTCTGTATTATTTTCGTGACACTTTGGTACATCTAAAATTAACTCCATTGGAGTGGTGGCTCACTTCTGTAATCCCAGCACTTTGAGAGGCCGAGGCGGGAAGATCGCTTGAGCCCAGGAGTTGAAGACCAGCCTGGGCAACATGGTGAAACTCCATCTTCACAACGAAAGTACAAAAAAAAATTAGTCTGGCATAGTGGCACACACCTGTGGTCCCAGCTACTGGTGGTGGCAGATTGGGTGGGGGTTGGGGGGTGATGTGGGAGGATTGCTTGAACCCAAGAGGTCAAGGCTGCAGTGAGCCATAATTGTGCCACTGTACTCCAGCCTGGGCAACAAAACAAAACCCTATCTTAGTAACAATAATAATAATTTTAAAAAGAAAAATAATAAAATTAACTCCAAAATTTTAAAATGCAAAAATAACTAACAAACACAGAAAACTAACAAACACAGAATCTTATGGACCAGTTAAATGTGGGCTCTCTTGCCATACCTGAGTCCAGGCTGACTTCCACACTGAGGAAGGCCAGCCACACTGAGCCGGTGGTCATATCATAACACCTTCATTTGAGAGAGGGCTCTAGTCAGAAATGGAGTGGAAAAAGGTGTGAGGAATTAAGTAAGATGGAAAGTCACAGAATAACAGCGTTCTTCATTTACTCAGAACCTGTAATGAACCAGGCACTGTGCTAAGTTCCTTAATTCTTTTGTCTCCTATAAACCTCATAACCTTTGAGGTAGCAGTTATAGGTTTGCCTGTTTACAGATGAGGAACCTGGTTCTTACAGAAATGAAGGAAAATATTATACAGTTGATAGCTGATGGTGTTGGGATTCAAATTCCAGTCTGCTTGGCTCCAGAGTCTTTTTCCTAGCCACTCCACTGTACTGTCTTCTCGGGGGTGTTGTCATTCAGTTCAGACCTCGGGATTTCATTACATTACATTACATTAGGGTAAGTGGAGAAAGAGGCGATAGAAGGTTGGAGGAAGGAGAAAGGGGGATGGCCTGGCTAGCGGGAGCTGTCCGTGGTGCTGGTCATAGAACCAGCTGGAGACTGTGTAGGTGAAGGCAGCAAGGAGAGCTACCACAGAGAAGGAGCAATGCTTAGGCTAGAAGAAAACAAGTAGTTAGCTGTGCTCACAATTCCTTCTCCAGTGAGGAGGATCAAGAAGGGGAAAGACTTCAAGCTGAAATAAACAACCATATATACAGTAGCTAATAAGGTAGGGATTTGACCTTAGGTGTGACTTGCACCCAGTACCGTATGGCTGTACTGGTTGTTTATATCTGGAAATACTTTGGTGCCAGTTGGTAAAGTCACTTACTGAGCCCTACATTGCCCTGGGCGCTCTTCCAGTCCCCTCCCTAAACTACTCATGCTTCCTTATGACCCTGGCACAATGTGGGCTTCCAGGACCCTGGCTCTGGCTCTAAGGCCAGCTAGTGTCCAGCTCACAGGTCCATTCTCATGCTCATAGGTGCACACACCTTACCAATTGTTACATATTTTGATTACACTCCTGTTTGTTCCCATTTTACAGATGAGGAAAATCAGGTTTAGAGAGGTTTAACCGTTTTCCTGACATTGCTCAGCTATTAAAACCTGGAATCAGGACTTGAACTTGAGTTTTCTGAGATTAGACTTCATGTCATTTTTCCTCCATCCTCCTACTATTAGCTTGTATGTCTTTCTACCCTGTAGTGGGGACAATGAATAGAGGGAGAAAGTTATCTATGGGGCCTGAGTTTTCATAGGAGAGTTAGAAAATCCTGGCTGGGCTGGGTGCAGTAGCTCACTCCTGTAATCCCAGCACTTTGGGAGGCCAAGGCGGGCGGATCACGAGGTCAGTAGATGGAGACCATCCTGGCAAACACGGTGAAACCCCGTCTCTATTAAAAATACAAAAAATTAGCTGGGCGTAGTGGCAGGTGCCTGTAGTCCCAGCTACTCGGGAGGCTGAGGCAGGAGAATGGCGTGAACCCGGGAGACAGAGCTTGCAGTGAGCCGAGATCGCGCCACTGCACTCCAGCCTGGGTGAGAGAGCAAGACTCTGTCTCAAAAACTAAATAAATAAATAAAATAAAATAAAAAGAAAATCCTGGCTGGGCGCGGTGGCTCACGCCTGTAATCCCAGCACTTTGGGAGGCTGAGGTGGGCGGCTCACGAGGTCAGGAGATAGAGACCATCCTGGCTAACACGGTGAAACCCTGTCTCTACTAAAAATACAAAAAAAATTAGCCGGACGTGGTGGCGGTCTCCTGTAGTCGCAGCTACTCAGGGGGCTGAGGCAGGAGAATGGTGTGAATCCAGGTGGCGGAGCTTGCAGTGAGCCGAGATCGCACCACTGCACTCCAGCTTGGGCAACAGAGCAAGACTTCGTTTCAAAAAAAAAAAAAAAAAAGAAAAAAAAGGAAAAGAAAATCCTATAGGGGTCCCAGGCAGAAAGGAATGCTTTCCTTTAAATTTTCTTGCCATTTGGCAGTCTATCCCCAAACCCTGCCAGTTTTAGGCCCCTGGCAGCCCTTTCAGACTGGAGTTGCAACCAGTTTCTTAACACCTTCCAATGCCAGTAGCTGCAGGGGACCATGACCCTCTAATGCAGAGAATGTCCTCTGTCTGCTCCTAGATCCAGCCCTGAACTACCCAGTGGCCCTCTTAGCTAGAGCCTTTTCTCACTCTCTATCCCCCACTCCAGACTAGGCTGAGAATACTCACCCCACTCATTTCTGAGGACAGGAGCTTCTGTGGGAGTGCCTACCTTTCCTTTTTCTGTTTTATTTTTATTTTTTTATTTTTTTATTTTTTTTTGAGACAGAGTCTCGCTCTGTCGCCCAGGCTGGAGTGCAGTGGCCGGATCTCAGCTCACTGCAAGCTCCGCCTCCCAGGTTTACACCATTCTCCTGCCTCAGCCTCCCGAGTAGCTGGGACTACAGGCGCCTGCCACCTCGCCCGGCTAGTTTTTGTATTTTTTAGTAGAGACGGGGTTTCACCATGTTAGCCAGGATGATCTCGATCTCCTGACCTCGTGATCCGCCCGTCTCGGCCTCCCAAAGTGCTGGGATTACAGGCTTGAGCCACCGCGCCTGGCCTTTTTTTTTTTTTTTAAGGTATACCTTTGCATTTTTTTTTTTTTATTATACTTTAAGTACTAGGGTACATGTTCACAATGTGCAGCTTTGTTACATAGGTGTATATGTGCCATGTTGGTTTGCTGCACCCTTTGCTGGCACCGCCCAACCCAATCAACTGTCATTTTACGTTAAGATTTCTCCTAATGCTTATCCCTCCCCAGCACCCCCCACCCCCCGACCGGCCGCAGTATATGGATGTTCCACCCTGTGGTCCATGTGTTCTCATTGTTGCAAGCTCCGCCCACCTATGAGTGAGAACATGCAGTGTTTGGTTTTCTGTCCTTGTTATAGTTTGCTTATAATGATGGTTTCCAACTTCATCCACGTCCCTGCAAAGGACATGAACTCATCCTTTTTTGAGGAGAGCCCACCTTTTCACCTCCATCCCTCAAGTACAGCTTGAATGCAAACTGATTCCAGAACCAACACTCAAAATGGAGTCAGAATCTCAGGACGGAGAGAGGCAGGAGAGGGCTTTCTAAGTGCTGGATCTGGGTGGACTTGTAACTGGATAGGAAGGCACCCTGGTGTCTCCTTTTGTCTTTCTCCATCCAGAGCAGCAAGGTAGCCTCCTTCTTGGAGAAACAAAGCAGGAGGACGTGGAGATGGCAAAAATTTCCCACTTCTCCAGCATGCAGCAGAGAGGCTGGATGCTTATAGGAGGTGCAGGTGTGCAGAAGGCTGAGTGGCTTACCTACGGAGATCTCCCATTTAGTGAATGTTCTCTCTCTCTCTCTGTCTCTCTCTCTCTCTCTGTCTCCCTCTCTGTGTGTGTGTGTGTGAGAGAGAGAGAGAGATTTTGTTGATTACCTACCACATGTCAAGTACTTTACACATACCTTATCACTCAATTTTCCCACCTGCCTTCTGAGAATTATCCCCAGGTAACAGATGAGGAAACTGAAGCTCAGAGAGGTCATGTGACTTGCTGAAGGTCACACAGACAGTTGGTAATAGAGTGGGGATTAATCTCAGGTCTGCCTGATTTCCCAGCCCAGGGTCTTCTCTATATGATGGAGGGCATAGGGGTGTGGGAAGATACCTGGGAAAAAGAAGCTTAGAAAATGTGTTTTTTTTTGTATGTGTGTTGAAGTTCAAATCATGGAGTGTGCTTTTACCTTTATTATTCCTCACCCCAGCTTCCAGGCCAGGAGGATCTGAGGCCATCTCCCTTCCATCCTTCCTCCCTTCTCCTACATCCTGATAATCAGTTTCCTGTATCATCACCCAGTCTTGAACCCATGATCTTTTTTTTTTTCTTTTTTCTTTTTTTTTTTTGAGATAGAGTCTCGCTCTGTCACCTAGGCTGGAAAGCAGTGGTGTGATCTCAGCTTACTGCAACCTCCACCTCCCAGGTTCGAGCAATTCTCCTGCCTCAGCCTCTCGAGTAACTGGGATTACAGGCATGAGCCACCATGCCCGACTAATTTTTATGTTTTTAGTAGAGGCAGGGTTTCACCCTGTTGGTCAGGCTGGTCTTGAACTCCTGACCAAACTCCTGATCCACTAGCCTCAGCCTCCCAAAGAGTGGGCATTACAGGTGTGAGCTACCACACTTGGCCGCCTCCCCCATGATCTATTTTTGGGTCTAGGGAGAATATGATCAACAGGTCCCAGTATCCATTATTCCACTGGTTCTGGGCTCCTGGAAAGGGAGAGTTTCAAAGCAAACCCAGCTTCCTCTTTTCCCTCCTCAGGCTCAATCCATTGTAAAGCCTCTTTCCATGTGTGTGCCTCCCTGGGCAAAGTCCAGCACGCAGGCTTCTCCCTGGGAGTCCACCGATGTCAGTTGCAGTCACTAGGCATCAGGGCTTCCAGGAGGCAGCTAGACACCTACAGAAGCAGAGCCTACAGGGGCCCTGCTAAGAGGAGGAACCATCCCTTTTAATTTTTCCAAACTCAGAATCCACCATTGAGCAGGCAAGAGCTCTGGAAGGAGGCTCCCCAGTGAAGAGGCACAAGGACGCCTTTAGCATGAGCTGTTCTTCCTCCTTGGGGTTTTCCCACTGAAATTCTTGGGGCCAACACAAAACCTTGCCCCAAAGTTCCTATTTCTTTTATCCTAAAATGAACCAGTTCCTTTCCTTGTCCCTAAGGTCCAGCTGAGTCAAGCTGACCATTTCAAAAGAATTTGGGGAAAACAAAAGGAAATCATTATAGAAACTACAAACAGTGTGAAAATCGTCATGTCCAAAGTGCAGGTTTCAGATTCTGAGAATCCCGTTAAAACCAGTGAAAAGCTCACTAAGTTCCACATTCTTTGATTCCCGGAAAATTACTAATCATGCTGGCGTAATTTGCCTGCCCCTTCCCTCCAGCCCTGCCAGTCTCTGGCCATGTGATCTCCCAGGCCAGCTCAGGTCACTTTGTCATCTCAGTCCATCTTTCACCTTTCACAAGTCAACTCCAACTCTCCCAAAATGATAGCTTATCTTCTGTGTTTAACCCTCGACTCACTAAGCTCTCTCCGCCTAGTCACGTCCCCTCTTCCATCTGAAAGGAAACCGGTTCGCTGTTTTGGGGAGCAAAATATCCTTAGTTACCCAAGAGTAACTTTGAGACTTTCAGCTTCACATACTAAGGAGTCTTCACAAAATGAGACCCTTCCTCCAACACACATACCAGCAAATGAACCAACGGGCTTCCAGAAGTCTACATTATGTATAATAATTCCTTTATACGTTAACCTTCCGATCCCTTCAAAAGAGTTGTTTTTCTTGTTGCTGAGCAAGAAGAAATGCCGGGAGAAAACGCAGAGGACACCTTCCCTGTCATCAGCAAAAGGGATCTATTTGCAAAGCAATATTCAAATAAGAAATAACTGCGGGCTGCTTTTAAGTTAACAATTGCAATCACAGAGAATGAGGTTCTGTCTCTATGCGTGTCAGAGTGCCAAGCCCACCGAGTAGCTTCCTGCGAATTTGGTCGTCAATTAAAGTCATGATTGCTGGAACGTCACGACAACTAGGGGGCTCTACATTACCATGTCGCGACAGGTAGAAGCCCACAGTTACTGCCAGCAGGAAAAATCAGGGAATCAAAACTGAATACAGAAAATAAACTTGGGCGGCGCATTCGCCTTCTACGAATCTTGCCTCACTCGGGCTGCCGTCGTTGCCGTGGGATATCTGAAGACGCCGTTTCCTGCGCGTCCTGTGTCTATGGAGACGGCAATATGGCGGCGATGTAAGTTCTGAGCGTTAGTCCCAAGGTCCCAGGGTCCCAGGGTCCTAGGGAGCGGCGCGAGTGGCCTGGGAAGGTGTCTGTCCCGGGAGACCCTATCCTTCGGGAAATCGTGGCCAGAGGTCCCCTCCATGCCCTTCAGAGAGCCCCATGGGACTGAGTCTTGGGCGAGATCAATCAGACTAAGGATCCCGAAGAGAAAGGAGAGACAGCTCTAAGTGTATTTTGTCCCCTTTTGTTTCATCTATTTCTTTCTCCCTCGACTCTATACGACGACCTGCCACTTTTTCTAGTGGTCATCTTGGAGATTTTTAGATCAGCAATTAGGCAAATAAAGGAAGCTCATGATACATATTTTCAAAGTCCTCGAAATTGGAAACTTCAACTTAAAACAAAACAAATTCAAAACAAAACAAAAAACCTCTCTTGCCCAGTCTCTTCACAACGACTGCAGATGTGTGAGTCTTTTGGAAGAATAGTGCAGGCTAGTGGGGAAGTTATGATTGTTAATTACTATAACATAGGTTTGTTTAGTGCTTTTTCAAATCCTGTTTCATTCGAGCTGCACATCAACTTTGTGAAATCGTCAGGATAACCCACATTTTACAGGCGAGGAGACTGAGGCTCCAGGAGATGGAGAAATTTGCCTATCCCCGTAGAGTCTGAGAAGATGCTGGCATCCAGCTTCCCTTGCCCTGGGACCACTTCCCTAGCCCTATGACCTGAGTTGGACCAGCTTTCTACTCCATTATCTCTCATCTCTTCTATGCACTCTCTGGAATAGTTTCATGTGTTGAGTGGAGGCTTTTTCAGAGCTCTGAGGCAGGGGCTGTCTGTACAATCCCCTGAGGTCAGAGGCATTAATGAGTTAGGGCAGTGCTGCAAGACCATCCCATGGCAGAGAAGTAATGGATTCTCTGCGTGTCTCCTCAGCTTACATTTTCTTTGATTTCATCTGAACATCTAGTTCACAGTTGGAGGTAGGAGCCTTGCCTGCCTTGTCTGGTGCCTAGCACAGTACCTGGTACATAATAGGCACTCAGCAAGTGCTTTGTGAATGAACGAATGACTGAATCTAGATAGTCCCCTCCAGAGGGTTTAGAAATGTTGCCAACTAAGAAAACCAGGGTCAACAGAACCTTCCACTTTGGAAGGGTGGTGCTGGGTGGTGCGGGAGGGATAAGAGAGTGTCTGATGGAACTGTATAAATTCCTAAAGGCTGATCTTAAAATTGCTAAATCTGAATACATTAAAGTAAGGAACTGAACGACAAACTTGAAAAAGGATCATTTTAGGTCAAATAAATGGGTAAGTCACACGTAATCATAAACTGTTGTAAGAATTAAAATACCTGTAAGGGAGAACTGCTTGAACCTGGGAGGTGGAGGTTGCAGTGAGCTGAGATCTTGCCACTGCACTCCAGTCTGGGCAAGAGAGTAAGACTCTGTCTCAAATAAATAAATAAATAAATAAATAAAATAAAATCCCTGTAAGGACCTTACAACACTGCCTGGCATGTAGGTTCTCAGTACATGTTAATAGACATTATTATTTTTGAGATTGTTATTTGAAGAAGAGGGGGAGGATACTGAGTAGTCTGAAAAATATACAAATGTTCAAAAAAGGTATTAAAGTGATGCTGTCCAATGTGGTAGCCAATAGCCATATGTAGTTATTCAGCACTTAAAATATGGGTAGTCCAAATTGAGATGTGCTATAAGTGTAAAATGCACACCAGATTTCAAAGACTTAATACAAAATACGAAAGTAAAGTATCTAAATAATTTATTGATTATTTTCATATCAATTTACATATCAATTATTTACATATTGATATTATTTACATATCGATTACATGTTCAATGTAGTATTTTTGATATGATAGGTTAAATAAAATATATCATTATAATTAATTTTACCTGTGTCTTTTTACTTTTTTAATGTGGCTACTAGAATGCTTTAAAGTACACATGTGGATTGCATTATATTTTGGGGAACAGTGCCATGTTCTGTGATTTCATGGATGATGGCTTTGTATCAAGTGTAAAGGGAAATCAGAGATGAACCATTTGTGGTAAGTCATTATAGGGATCTGCAAACCACTTCCACATGTGCTTGAGTGGGGCTGGCTTAGTCTTGGTGTGTGAGTGTGAAAATTGCTGTCCTCTTATAGAAGTAACAAAGTCACACTTGAGTGTGTGTGCTAAGGGAAGCCAGCTAAAGGAAGAGGGGATTTGAGGTGATGGAGCCAGAGCTAGTCTGAGATACTTTGTGTCCCTTAGATCGAGGTCAAACATCCTCTTGAGCATTTGGTGAAAACTGTGGCCATTCCCCCTGGAAAACAGATATGTATGCATACATAGCACCTGGCATATCCTTTACATATGTGTCACATATATTTGCATATGATTTCAGCTACAGTCATCAGGGATCCTGCTGCTCTAGAGATGGATTGACTTATGCTTTCATTGATCTATTTCAGTGATGTTTACCTTAGGAGGTTGTAGAGAATCCATCAGTCTCATTTGCCTCTTCTTTCCCCCTTATTCCTCTTCTCACAAGAGGCAAGAGCGTTCAGAGGAAAGAAGCAGAGAGTAAAAGCCACATAAAGGTAATGCACACACTTCAGTAACACCCACTGGAGCTTGCTGAGTAGTGCCAAGAGTGGCCACAGAGGGGCATAGTGGGGTGGGCCTTGTTCCCAAGTCTCTCTTTGGAGTGCCTTTCCTGATGGTGAGTCCCTAGGCTCCCAGGCAAAGCCCTGGATCTCATGTAGAGCCTCATTCCTCATGGTGCCACCTAGCACCTATTGCCAGAGCTGGGAAGCAGACCCTTTCCTCCATGACAAGGATGGCCATGAGAGTCTCCTCCCTCAGCCTCTCTTTCTCATGTCACTGCTGTCTCCCCCACCCTCTGCTCTCTTCCCAGCTCCATACTCAGAGTGCTCCCTTTGGACTGTGTCCCAAGGGCCTGATGCTTACACAGGCTCCAAGCTCCATCATGAGGTCCAGGAACAGCAAGGACCACACCATGAACTCTGGCGGATCCTGCCTGAGTACCAGCACGGTGGCCATCCCCGCCATCAATGACAGCAGTGCAGCCATGAGTGCCTGCAGCACCATCAGCGCCCGGGTAAGGATACAGCCAGGGCAGGCAGAGCAGGGTGTAGCAGGGCCAGGGCAGGGCATGGGGGGCAGGGCACTGGGGTGGGAATCTGAGAGGCCCTGACTCTTCCCTATGCATCTTAGCACTAGACCCTGTCTAGACTTCCCTTGTCACCTTTTTTCCACTCAGGAAAGAAAATACTACATTGGCCATCGAATACACTCAGTAAATATTGAAACTGAGAATGTAAGCTCCAAGAGAAAAGGGATTTGTCAGTCCTGTTCACCACTTTAGTACCAAGCACGCTGGAGTGCTGGGAGCAGTGAGTGCCCGAGAGGCCGTGGGATAGGAGAGTGCCAGAGAGGAATGAGCCAGAGGCTGGTTGGATAGCCAGGATTTCTCTTTCCTCAGAAAGTTCTTCTGGTCTTGACCCCTAGGACTTTGTGTTTGACCAATAATGTGTGGATGCTGTTTACTTTTTGCAGCTCTTTGTAGTGCTCTCTATGTGATGATGCAGCTGTCCAGGGGTGTGACTATGGGTATGGCTTTGTGTATGATACAGTGTGTGTCTGTGTTGTGTGGTATACAGTGCCTAGCTCCTTAGATGTGCTGCCCTTGCCTCCCTGTGAACGGAGGGTCGTGTTTTAGAAAACATCTCTGTCCTCTGTGCCATACTGGGCCTGTTTGCCCTTGCATTCACTCACTGCCCTTCCCTGCTCTGCTTTGAGCTAGTAGGAGATTGGAAGGTGGGAGGAAGGGAGAAGCCAGGGCATTTCTCTTCCTCTCTCTGCTGTTCACGGTGTCTCTGTCAGCAGCTGCATTTCCCCTGTGGCTCCAGTTCCCACCAGACAGGCCTCAAGGCTGTATTGACCCCACCACTTCTAACCTAGGTGTGGTGGCAGCTTCTTGATGTTGCCAACTCCCAGGTTCCTTCACTACCCATGGTTATGCAGTAAATTCCCTGGTTTTTGTTGTTGTTGTTTGTTTGTTTGTTTGTTTGTTTCTTTTTTCGAGACAGTGTCTTGCACTGTCACCTGGGCTGGAGTGCGATGGCGCAATCTCGGCTCACTGCAACTTCTTCTTCCTAGGTTTAAGCAGTTCTGCTGCCTCAGCCTCCCGAGTAGCTGGGATTACAGGTTCCTGCCACCATGCCCGTCTAATCTTTTGTATTTTTAGTAGAGACAGGGGTTTCACTATGTTGGCCAGGCTGGTGTTGAACTCCTGACCTTGTGATCCGCCCACCTCGGCCTCCCAAAGTGCTGGGATTATAGGCGTGAGCCATTGCGTCTGGCCACAGTAAATTCCCTGTTTTAAACATTCAGAGTGGCTTTTGTTTTCCTGCCTGGACACTGGCTGATGCACCAACTGATATTTATAGCAAATTACCTCCCATAATCCATGTCACCTTTCTTCCATAGGTGACTCAGGAAAGAAAATAGTATGTTGGCCATCAGACACACTCAGTAAATATTGAAACTGAGAATGTAAGCTCCAAGAGAAAAGGGATTTGTTGGTCCTGTTCATCATTGTAGTCCCACACCTAGCACAGTGTCTGGTGCATTATAGGTACTCAAAAAATATCTGTTGAATGGATGACTATATCATTATATTATGCAACAATATAAAAGCAAATACTTGGTCAAAGATTTAAAAAATTCTTGCTGGGCATGGTGGCTCATGCCTGTAATCCCAGCACTTTGGGAGGCCAAGGTGGGTAGATCACCTGAGGTCAGGAGTTCAAGACCAGTCTGACCAACATGGTGAAACCCTGTCTCTACAAAAATAGAAAAATCAGCCGGGCATGATGGCAGGTGCCTGTAAACCCAGCTACTTGGGAAGCTAAGGTGAGAAAATCACTTGAAACTGGGAGGCAGAGGTTGCAGTGAGCTGAGATTGTGCCATTATACTCCAGCCTGGGTGACAGAGCGAGACTCTTACAAAACAAAACAAACAAACAAACAAAATATATATATATATATACACACACACACACATATATAGTATAAAATATATATATACACACATATATAGCATAAAATATATACACACACACACACACACACACACACACATATAATGCCAATGAGTTGAATGCTCATGGCAATGACCGTGGTAGGAAAAGGCAACCAGTTCATCCTCCCTCCACCTTACCACCCAAGGGAGGGTTTCAATGCCCCCTCCTTCTTTATCTAGAAAGGGGTGATGGATAAGCCTATGGAAAGATTTTCCATTACAGATGGAAATTCTGCACATGGCAGTGCTAGCATCAATCACCAGGAGCAGCCCTTAGAGTGGCCCCAGAAGTCAGGGGATGGGTGAGGTGAACAGCAGACAAATGGACTCCTCCTCTGCCCCACCAGCCAATTGAGGAATGGGAGAGGGAATGGTGCAGAGGGAACTGTGGTCTGGAAAAGGGCCTGGGAGAGACTGCTCTAGCTAGGAGAGGCATCTGTAGCAAGGGGCAGGACTGGGAGGAAGAAGAGGGGAGGAGGTACCTGATGGGGTGGTATCTGAGGGCGCACTGAAGAACAGAACAGAAGCCTGCATTTGTGTGCTTGCACGGAGTGGCTGATGGGGCTGCCCAGGGAAAGCTTCAGGGGCAGGGGCTCTAGTTGCAAAACAGTTCCAGTCTTGGAAGAGGTGATATCTGACTTCAGGGCCTACCTGCCTCTCACTATCTGTCTCCAGACCATCCCCCAGGGGTGAGGGGTGGTGTCAATCATTGTTTTTCTGTCTTGTCCTTTATTTTCTTGGTGGTGGAGGAGGAAGACCTTCACCTTTTCTCTGGATCTTGGCATCCTACCCTGCTGATACATCCTTTCTGCTCCCCCTTCTCCCTGCCACCCGAACAGCCTACAAGCTCCATGGACACTCAGATGCACTCCCCAAAGAAGCAGGAGAGAGTGAAGAAGAGGGTCATCTGGGGCATTGAGGTGGCCGAGGAGCTGCACTGGAAAGGCTGGGAGCTAGGAAAGGAGACCACAAGGAGTCTGGTTCTGAAAAATCGATCCTTGAAACTCCAGAAGATGAAATACAGGTACCAGTATAAAGGATCAAGGACCCAGTGCCAGAGCATTGAGCCCTTAAAGCAGGCTCTCTTCAAAACAAAACAAAACAAACAAAAAACCTTCAACATGCCATATAAAAGCCAGTGAGTGTTTAAAACACGTGCAGTATGAATAATTGTTCAACTATAGTCCATTCTTTTTCATTGTGGTATAGTGTCCCAATGTGTGCCTGTACCATAATGCATTCATCCAGAATGAAGCAGGTTTGGACTGTTTCTAGTTTGGGACTGTTACCAACATTTGTGTATATGTGTCCAGTTACATAAGTACAAGAGTTTTTCTGGGGAATACCAGGTACTATGAAGGCTCACGTGATTTTGGGGTCTTATGAAAGTGGTTTTTTGTTTGCTTGTTTGTTTTTCTGCGTAGTTGTTAAATTAGTGTCCTTGCAGGATGGAGCCATCTATTCCGCCACCTTGCTCCACATTCTGTCTTTTCTGGGGAATAGACGCAGGAGTAGAATTGCTGAGGCTTAGGCCATGTACCTGTTCACTTTCTGTAAATTAAACCAAATTATTTCCCAAAGTGCACAGATTTCTTTAGACGCCCGCCAGCAGCGTTAGTTCCCATTCCTCCACATCCTTACCAATAACTGCTATTGTCAGAATTTAAAATTTTTGCCAGTAATGGTAACTTGTGGTTTTAATGTGCATTTCCCTGATTACTGATGAATGGGGATGAGTGTCTTTTTGTAGGTTATTGACCCTTTGTGTTTCTTCACGTGTGAAATTTATGATCAAGTCTGTGGCCATTTTTCTATCACATTATCTTTTCTTTCTTCTTTTTGGTATAAGTTCTTATCCCAATTAAACACCCTTTGCCAGTTATGCATTGTGGATATCTTCTCTCATCTTATGATTTGTCTTTACTGTCTTTATTGTGTCTTTTGAAGAATGAAAGTTCTGAATTTTATTTTATTTTTATTTTTTATTTTTTTTGAGACGGAGTCTTGCTCTGTCGCCTGGGCTGGAGTGCAGTGGCCGGATCTCGGCTCACTGCAAGCTCCGCCTCCCAGGTTTACGCCATTCTCCTGCCTCAGCCTCCCGTGTAGCTGGGACTACAGGCGCCCGCCTCCTCGCCCGGCTAGTTTTTTGTATTTTTTAGTGGAGACGGGGTTTCACCATGTTAGCCAGGATGGTCTCGATCTCCTGACCTCGTGATCCGCCCGTCTCAGCCTCCCAAAGTGCTGGGATTACAGGCTTGAGCCACCGCGCCCGGTCAAAAGTTCTGAATTTTAAAGGTATCAACTTTATCAGTCTTTTTCTTTTATGATTAGTGCTTTTTTATGCTTTTCCTAAGAAGTCCTTTTCTACCCCGAGGTCATTAAGATATTTTCCTCTAGTATCTTCTAAAGACTTTATATTTTTGCCTTTTAATATTTGTCTTTTATCTATATGGAATTGATTTTTATGAATAGTAAATTTTGATATCTGGTAGTATAAGTCCTCCTACTTAAT
>NW_016818301.1:1382340-1442571 GCF_001698545.2 Rhinopithecus bieti
TATGCTTTTCCTAAGAAGTCCTTTTCTACCCCGAGGTCATTAAGATATTTTCCTCTAGTATCTTCTAAAGACTTTATATTTTGCCTTTTAATATTTGTCTTTTATCTATATGGAATTGATTTTTATGAATAGTAAATTTTGATATCTGGTAGTATAAGTCCTCCTACTTAATTCTTCTTCTTCTTCTTCTTTTTTTTTTTTTTTTTTTTTTTTTTTTTTGAGACGGAGTCTCGCTCTGTTGCCCAGGCAGGAGTGCAGTGGTGCGATCTCGGCTCACTGCAAGCTCCATCTCCAGGGTTCATGCCATTCTCCTGCCTCAGCCTCCCAAGTAGCTGGGACTACAGGTGCCCACCACCCACGCCCAGCTAATTTTTTGCATTTTTAGTAGAGATGGGGTTTCACCGTGTTCGCCAGGATGGTCTCGATCTCCTGACCTCGTGATCCACCTTCCATCTGCCTCGGCCTCCCAAAGTGCTGGGATTATAGGCGTGAGCCACTGCGCCCGGCCTTATTTCTTCTTCAAGATTGTCTTAGCTATTCTTGGCCCTTCCTTTGATCTTTTATATAAATATTCAAATCAGCTTATCATACATGCACATAAAACACTTCTTGAGATTTTGATTGGGATTTAATTGGACCTATAGATGAATATGGGGAGAAATGATATCATTACAATATTGAGTCTTTTAATCCATGAACACGGGCTATCTCTATATTCATTAGGTTATTTTTCATGTCTCTCAATAAAGTGTAAAGTTTTCTCCATAGACATTTAGCACATCTTTAGTTAGATTTATTCATAAGTATTTTATATTTTTGCTGTTGTTATATATGACATATTTTTTAGTTGTTTTATTTCTGTCTGTTGCTAGTTTTTAAAATGTCATTTTTATATAGGTATTGTGTTCAGTGTCTTGGCAAATCCTCTTATTAATTCTAATAATTTATTTGTTAGTATTCTTGTTTTTTCATGCACACATTTGTATTTTAAATGGAAAATGACATTTTTTTTTCTTTCTAGTCCTTACACCTTTTGTCTTTCCTTATTGCATTGTTAAATAGAATAGTGTTGAACAGAAGTGGTTATAGAGGCATCTTTGTTTTGTTTATCATCTCAGAGTAAAGGACTGCAATGTTTCACCATTAAGCTGTCTGGTAGGATTGATTTCCTATAGGATTTCTGTAAAAGTGTATACCTTGTCAGATTATGGGAATATTCTTCTATTCCTGCTTTGCTGAGAGGTTTTCTCATAAACACACATTAAAGTTTATCTAATTTCTTCTTTCTTTTTTTCTTTTCTTCCTCTCTCTCTTTCTTTCTTGTTTCTTTGAGACAGGGTCTCACTCTGTTGCCCAGGCTGGAGTATAGTGCATTAACATGGCTCACTGTAGCCATGACCTTCTGGGCTCAAGCAATCCTTCTACCTCAGCCTCTCAGGTAGCTCGGACTGTAGGCATGCACCACCATGCCTGGCTAATTAAAAAAATTTTTTTTTTGCTATAAACAGTATCTTGCCATGTTGCCCAGAGTGGTCTCGAACACCTGGGCTCAAATGATACTCCCACCTTAGCCTCTCACAGTGCTGGGATTCCAGATGTGAGGCACTGTGCCTGGCCTGTGGAAAGGTTTTTGACCACCCATTCCATTTTTTGGTGTTTTTAGGCAGAGCAGCCATAATATTTATTGTACAATTATTTGGTCAGTTTTGATAAATTATATTTTTATAGCAATTGTTTTTTTCATCTAAATTTAAACATTTGTTGGTGTAAAGTTGCTGACAATGTCATCGTCTTATTAATGTTTTGAAAGTCTGCAGCAGCTGTGGTTCTGACCCACTGTGGGATGCTACAGCTCTGCTGAGGTCTCTGGAAAGGCATCCCCAGTCCCACCCTCCTCAGCTTTGGTTCCCCTGCCTCAGTGCTTAGGGACTCTTTAAAATCTGGGCAACCCTTCCCTGTCCCTGTCCCTTTCAGGCCTCCATGCTCATCAGAGGTACAAACACTACTCCCTTTTTGTTCAGAGTGAAGATCTCTGAGAATAGGAGGGGGAGGAGGAGAACGGGTCCTCTTGTAACCAAATCCCTGAGTTTCCACCTCCACGTGCTCATCTCTTGATCTCTTTCTCTGTGGTCCCAAGGACTCAAGCTCCCTTGGCTGCAGGGCTTCCCTCGTTTCCTGCCTCTTCCAGTTGTTCTGAGCCCTGATCTGAGGTGCTCACCTCCCGGCTCTCTCCTGCAGGCCCCCCAAGACCAAGTTCTTCTTCACAGTCATCCCTCAGCCCATCTTCCTGAGCCCAGGCATAACCCTCACGCTCCCCATCATCTTCCGGCCTCTGGAGGCGGTAAGGTCTGCCATAGTGAGTGAGGGCAGGGAGGCACCTGGGAACAGTGACCTCAGAACAGAAAGCAGGACAGAGCACCCAGGAGCACCCCCCCCGCCCCGCCACACACACACACACACACACATGCTGCCCACTCCAGCAGCAATCCAGCTTGGGAGGCCCTGTCAAGGGCTTGGCCCCTCATCTCATTAGACAGAGGGCATTCCCCAGGGGATGCTGGGGGTAGAGGCTGCAATATTATATTGACCATCAGAAAGCCCTACATTCCGTGGCTGGGGATGGTGACTCACTTCTGTAATCCCAGCACTTTGGGAGGCTGAGGCAGGCAGGTCACTTGAGGCCAGGAGTTTGAGACTGGCCTGGCCAACATGGCGAAACCCCATCTCTACTAAAAAATACAAAAGTTAGCTGGGTGTGGTGGCGCATGCCTGTAGTCCCAGCTACTTGGTAGGCTGAGGCAGGAGAATCACCTGAACCAGGAGGTGGCTGTTGCAGTGAGCTGAGATCTCACCATTGCACTCCAGCCTGGGTGACAGAGCGAGACCCCCCCGACCAAAAAAAAAAGAAACCCCTTCTACATTCTTTGGCCTCTTCCTGCCACCCCCCACCCACATTTCCTCAAAATACTTTTTCTACAAAAGAGACTCTAATCTTTGAGACCAAGACAACATAGGTGCCCAGCTCCCCTTAGAGTCTGACGTGGGGACCACGGCCCAGCCCTCCCCTCAGTGGTTGTGTTGGGGATGGCTGAGGGTGGGCTGGATGTGCAGTCCCTGAGTGCCACTGATGGGTGACTGCCTCTGCCCCGCCTCACACTACAGAAGGAGTACGTGGACCAGCTGTGGTTTGAGAAAGCGGAGGGGATGTTCTGTGTGGGCCTGCGGGCCACCCTGCCCTGCCACAGACTGATCTGCCCGCCATCCCTGCAGCTGCCCATGTGTGCTGTGGGGGACACGACCGAGGCCTGGTTCTGCCTGGATAATGTGGGGTGAGTAAGAGGCTGAAGTGCAGGCGGAGAGAGCAAGAGCTGTGAGGAGGGTGTCTGGAAGCAGGAGAGACAGGCACACCCTTGTGGGGGTAGGGTAGTCTGAGGCTCTGCCCAGCATCCCTGACTTGTTACTGCAGGAGCAGGGGCCAGAAGCCCAGTGCCCTGACCTGCCCCCCATCCCCAGGGACCTGCCCACCTTCTTCACCTGGGAGTTCTCCAGCCCATTCCAGATGCTGCCAACCATGGGGCTCCTGGAGCCAGGCCAGGCCTCTCAGATCAAGGTGACCTTTCAGCCCCTTACAGCCGTCATCCACGAGGTGCAGGCCACATGCTGGTATGGGGCAGGCAGCCGGCAGAGGAGCAGCATCCAGCTGCAGGCTGTGGGTGAGGCCCAACCTCCCACCATCCCCAGACTGGCCCCTGCTGCACCTTCTGGGGCCTCCAGGCCTCAGTGTCCCCCACCTCCCATCTGCCTTGGCCCCCACAGGGCCTCCACTGGCCTCCTGCCCTCCCCCCAGCCCCGAAGGCTTTGCCTTTGTCTTCCATGATGCTACAGACTAAATTTTCCCTGGGGCCATCTGCCTTCTTCGAGGGGCTGTTCAGCTGGGGCCACAGAGGCCCTGGTGGTCCCCCAAGACTCCCCCATCTCTGACCCAGCCAAGTGCGCCCAGCTGCTGGTGAGCATAAAGCACAAGTGCCTGGAGGACCAGGATGCCGAGGGCTTCCAGAAGCTGTTGTACTTCGGCTCTGTTGCTGTGGGCTGCACCTCGGAGAGGCAGATCAGGCTACACAACCCGTCGGCGGTAGGCACCAGGCGGGAGGGGCGGCAGGACTCATGGCCTCCAGGACTGGAGTCTCCTAAAATCACCGCCTTACTGAATGCCACCCTTTCTTTCTACACCTTTGGCCCCAAGCCTCATATAACCCATGTCAGCTGTCAACAGGTGTGTCCTTCTCCTCAGCTGGGGGCTGGGCTGGGGTGTACCCCAGCCAGAGCCACGAGCAGCCCTAAGACTGTCCTGACCCCAGGACCACAGTTAGCTGTGATAGTACCTTGGGGAGAATTAAAAGGCAGGTCCAGCACGGGGCACATGACTCGGCTCCTTCTCTCCAGAATGTGGAGGCAGTCTGGCTAGTGAGGCACAGCCTGGATGCCAGCTGCCCCCACCCCCTTGGCTGGGCACGCCAGTACAATGCATAGACTGTCGCATCGTACACTGCTCCACTCCGCGACCTGACCCCTTGTCCTTCTACCTGGCCCTACAGGTAAATGCCCCCTTCAGGATTGAAATTTCCCCAGATGAACTGGCCGAAGACCAGGCCTTCTCATGCCCCACAGCCCGTGGCGTCGTGCTCCCAGGAGAAAAGAAATGCGTGTCAGTGTTCTTCCACCCCAAGACCCTGGACACCAGGACTGTGGACTACTTCTCCATCATGCCTTCTGGCTGTGCCTCCAAGACCCTGCTCAAAGTCGTTGGTTTCTGTAGAGGTACTGGTGACCCCAGCGGTCTCCCCTGGGGACAGAAGCAGCCCATGCTGAAGATTGTGAAGAGCTCCTTCCCTGCTCCTAAGAGCCAGGGCCACCTTGCCTCAGCCTGGGTGTCTGCTGCCCTCTGGTGGCCCCGTGGGGAATCATTTGTGACTACCTGGAGATTCCAGTCCCACGGGCACCCAGTGATGCTGGAGTTCTGCTCAGGCTGCCAGGGCTCTGGGCCTCTGTAGCCTGGCCCTGAGAGTACCACCTCCCTTCAGTGGGACCTTGTCTAAGACATTCTTGGGGAAGCTGATACCCCATCTCCTGTGTCCAGGCCCTGCTGTGTCCCTGCAGCACTACTGTGTCAACTTCAGCTGGGTCAACCTTGGGGAGCGCTCCGAACAGCCCCTGTGGATTGAGAACCAGTCGGACTGCACGGCCTACTTCCAGTTTGCCATCGACTGCCTGGAGAGTGTCTTTAGCATCAGGCCTGCCTTTGGGACCCTGGTGGGCAAGGCCCGCATGACCCTGCACTGTGCCTTCCAGCCCACTCACCCCATCATCTGCTTTCGGCGTGTGGCCTGTCTCATCCACCACCAGGTGAGTCGTGGGGAGGGCGTGAGGCTGAGGGAGGAGGGGCTCCCCTGGGGCCCAGTGATGGTGACAAGGCTTGGTGGGCACTCCCCTGTATTCTGGAACTTCTAGAGCTGTCTGCCTGGTCGTCTCCCACTCCTGGGTCCCAGCCCTAGCTTTTGGAGCCAGTGTGCGGCCTGGGCACAGGGGAGATCACTCTGTGCTAGTCTTGCCCTGCTACCAGGCCAGGCGCTTTGCTGCTGCTGTGCTCATGGCCTGGGAGAGGGCGGTTTGGACCCGCGGCCCCCCACTCTCCCGCCGAGCCCTGCAGGCTTTGCCTTTTCTTTGCCTTCCATGACTTCACAGACTAATTCTTCCCTGGAGCCACCCCACATAGCATGCATAGGGCAGGGAGCTTTCAAGTTAGACCCCAACCCTCGGCCCCTGGGCATGATCAGATACACTGTGCCCTGACCAGCAGAGCCTGGCCAAGATGGCAAACGGGGCTGAAATGTAACCCATAATCCCTCCCTGAGCTAGTGCCCAGGCTCAGGCTGTGTCTGTGTATCTGGAGGAATGGGTGCCTTTCTCTAATTCTCCTGACAGTTTAGTATGGGCTAGGGGAGGCCTTGGGAATGGAGGAAAGAACAGAAGCCCAGAGGGAGGCCTGAGGAGGCCGCATATTCTCCTCCCTTGGGAGGGCCGGAATTCTAGTTTGGCAGGCCTCTGGGCTGGCCGTAGGGTGGGTGGGAGAATGCCCAGGGGCCATGGCAGAGGGGGAGGGTGGGCAATGGCTGAGTGTCCTAAGGTCAGGGGTGCTCTCTCCTGACCTTCCCTGGACTCCTGCTGTGCCCTGGCTGAGCCAGACCACTGCTGAGTGCTCGCTCACTGGCCACCTGGAGCTTCTGCCCCACTGCCTGTTACCCTGTCTACCCAGCTTCTGTCCTCAGTTCAACCCCCCAGCAACCCCCTTGCCCCACCACCCCTCCCATGCCCCATCACGCACAGACAAATGTCACAGGACCCACTGTTCCTGGACCTAATGGGGACCTGCCACTCAGACACCACTAAGCCAGCCATCCTGAAGCCTCAGCACCTCACCTGGTACCGTATACACCTGGCCCGGGGCCTGACGCTCTACCCCCCTGACATCCTGGATGCCATGCTGAAGGAGAAGAAGCTGGCGCAGGACCAGAACGGGACCCTCATGATTCCCATCCAGGTACATGCCCTCCCCAGCTGCATATCCCTTCCCTAGTGATTCTTGGGCAATCCCATGCCCCCAGGGTCCCATGGGCACCATTAGTAGTCGGGGTGACTGGTGCAGCCTTTTCTAGACAAGAGTGTGTCCAGGAGGGGCCATAGCAAGAGGAATGGCAGTTGGGCCCTGTCTACCTCTTTCCCCATGCAGGATCTGGAGGACATGCCGGCCCCGCAGTACCCTTACATCCCCCCTATGACCGAGTTCTTCTTCGACGGCACCAGCGACATGACCATCTTCCCCCCACCCGTCAGTATAGAGCCTGTCGAGGTAGACTTTGGTGCCTGCCCAGGGCCTGAGGCCCCCAACCCTATACCCCTGTGCCTGATGAACCACACCAAGGGCAAGATCATGGTTGTCTGGACGAGGAGGTCTGACTGCCCCTTCTGGGTGACCCCAGAGACCTGTGATGTGCCCCCTCTCAAGTCCATGGCCATGCGCCTGCACTTCCAGCCGCCTCACCCCAACTGCCTTTACGCGGTGGAGCTCGAAGCCTTTGCCATCTATAAGGTGTGTGCACACAATGAGAGGGAGGAATGCGGGGTCTCTGCTGGGAGCCTGAACTGCTGGGTAGGGTGGCAGGGGGTGACCGAGGGCAGCTTCGGGCTCCATCCTCTGCATGCCAGGCTTTCTGTTGGCTGGACAGCGGCCCCTATGGGTTTGTCTCCTCCAAAGCTCCTGGCCCAGCTAGGTCCATCTGATTTTCTCATTCTTATGTAAGTCTCCCCTCCCCTCCAAGGGAGGACTCAGCTGACATCGAGCTGTTTGGGAAAACTGGGTGCACAGGGGGACACTCCCTGGGGTTCCTGGCTAGGAGGCCTCCTGGCTTCTTTACTAGTGCTTGAATTAAGAAGTGGTCCCTCTAAAGGAGCTTTGAGTGGGCAGGAACCTGGGCCTGGAGACAAAGTCAGCAGCACCAGATGATTGTGATGGGAGGGGCTTCTAGCTCAGCTTCCCTGTGTCAGGGAACTCCGAGTGCTGGCTGTCCCCAGCCCTGCTGTTCTGGCCCCAGATGCATGATGCTCTCTCCTCATCCATTAGTCCTGCCTGTCCCTTTCTTATTGGCTCTGCCCACCCCACTGCCCTTGCCCAGTGGCCAAGGTATTGGGGCCTAGAGAAGAGTAGGGCTGTGCAGTCAAGATCAGGGTCACTTACCAGCTATGTGACCCTGGGCAAGTTCCTTAATGTCTCTGAGTCCTGATCTTGTCATCTCTAAACTTAGGACCACATCCAATCTTTTGAGGAGGCTTTCCAAAGTGGAGACTTTAGTTGCCCCCATCCTAATGCCTTGGCAGTGGGGTGATGTGGAGGTTTGTAGGAACAAGGTTGTAGATGCCTGGCTCTGCTGAGCCTGTCAGATATTTAGGTTACAGGCTGTAGACCTGCACAGTCCAGTACAGCCACTGTCAGCCACATGTGGCTACTGAGCTCTTAATATGTGGCTGGTCCCAACTGAGAAGTGCTGTGAGTGTAAAATGCACACTGGATTTCAAAGACTTAGTATGAAAAGAATGTAAAATATCTCATTACTAATTTTATATTGGTTATATGTTAAAGTGATAAGATTTTAGATCTATTGGGTTAAATAAAATATACTATTAACATTAACTTCACGTGTTTTACTTTTTTAATGTGGCTACTGGAACATTTAAAATGACATTTGCGGCTGGCGTTTGTGGCTCGCATGATATTTCTGTTGGCCAGCACTTCTCTAGGCTCATTCCTACAGAATGAATGGTGCTTTCACATCCCAGCCCCACCCTCTTCCTGGGTTGTGAGGACTAAAGGGAGCATTGCTGTATGGATGCAGGGCCTAGCTCCCCGCGGGAGGGGCTTGGTTGGGATGCTTGTTCTCTGCACTGTCTTCCCAGGGAGGCCCTCCTGTCTGTGTCCAGTGTAGGACTCCTGCAGCACAAGGGCAGGGAACGGCAAGGTGGGGCACCCCACAGGGCAGACACAGGACTCTGAGCTTTTCCGTGGGTCTGGCCCCCCTGCAGGTCCTGCAGAACTACAGTAATATTGAGGAGGACTGTACCATGTGCCCATCCTGGTGCCTGACGGTGCGGGCGCAAGGCCACAGCTATTTCTCTGGCTTTGAGCACCACATCCCCCAGTATTCCCTAGATGTCCCCAAGGTGAGTGTGGCCCCAACAACAGTGGGAGGGTGAAAGAAGAGCCCTAGATTCTGCCTTGGCCTGCAGATTCCTCTCCCCTTCTCTGATGGCCTCAGAAACACATCGTTGCACCCTCCCTGGCTGTTCCCACCTCCGCCGTGCCAATTCTGGGGATCTGGGCCAGTTGAGGACTTGCTCCTGGGCCCTGACACTGGGACTGGGGAGAGTCTGGGGCCTGGACAGCTGGCCCCTTGCTGCTCCATTGGAAATACTCACTGGCTCCTGTGACTCTCAGGTTCAAAACCCTCCAGCTCCTGTATTTGTTTGTGTCCTGTTTACTGAATGCCTGGGTGCCCCAAGTCCTGGGTTCGGGCCCAGGGATGTGACAGCCACACCAGCAGCCCCCACCTTTGGGAAGCACCCTGCCCTATGAGAGCGACAGCCAGTCCCATCCTCAGGAGATCATAATTCCCAGGCCACCCCAAGGCCCTCAGAAGCCCTGACCTGACAAGCAAGAGGACATAGGGCTGAAAAGCACAAAGCCTAGGGCCAGACCTCTGGCTTCCAATCAGTTTCACCTTCAATGTCTCCTCCAGTCTCCATCGCCTGGAGGTTTTGCATGAGACTTCTGGTTGCTGGAAAAGCACCACTTTGGGACAATGTGCTTTGGGTTGATTCTGCTCCCCTCACCACCTACACTTCTGCCTTCCTATCCCAAACCTATGCCACCCCAAGGTTCAGCTTGGAGGCCGCTGCTTCCCAAAGGCCTTCCTGCCTCACAGAGTCCCCCTCAATACCTCCCTCAGCCCCCTTCCCTTGGCAGTTCCTCCTGGTGGGTTCTGGCCTTTATGCAGCCCAGCAGATCTGGTGTCACTCCCTCACTGGCTCACACACAGGCACTGTCACCCCAGCTGGATGGGGACCTCTGGTCAGGGATTGCAGTTTTTGTGTTTTGCAGCCTGCTCCGCTCTCAGCTGGTGGTGGCCACACCCTGGATGCCTGGAGAGTGTTGGGAGCTGAGATTGTCCGGGCTGGTTTCCATCAGTTACCTGCATGAGAATCATCTAGAAGGGTTACTTGCTTTTTTATTTTGTATTTTCTGACATAGAATTTTGCTTTGTCACCCAGGCTGGAGTACAGTGGTATGATCTTGGTTCACTGCAACCTCTGCCTCCTGGGTTCGAGCGATTTTGTAGCCTCAGCTTCCCATGTAGCTGAGATTACAGATGCATGCTCCTACACCTGGCTGATTTTTGTAATTTTAGTAGAGATGGGGCCCACCATATTGACCAGGCTGGTCTTGTACTCCTGCTTCAAGTGATCCACCCGCCTCAGCCTCCTAAAGTGCAGAGATTACAGGCGTGAGCCACCGCACCTGGCCCAAAGGGGTTAGTTACTGCAGCCCCAGAACTTCTGGACCAGGTTCTCTGAAAATGAGTTATCCAAAGAGTGATGCAAAGACACCCTAAAATGAGACAACTTCTACTTTATCCTTGAGGAGCGGCCTTGGAGGCCTGAGTTTCCCAGGGGCCTGTGGCTCCCTGTCTCCCTGTCTGGAGGTCTCTGGAGAACAAAAGCATTCTTTGGTGTCAGCTCATGGCATCCTTCAAGTCCCTGTTCCCAGGGCGTTGACTGGGCTGCAGGGCAGCACCTCGGATTTCCTTGGAGACAACTCCTCCCAAGTCCCCATTCGGCCCTGAGTGTGTTGCAGGGTAGAACGCTGAGCGGGGGGCCGCTTTCCTCCTCTCCCACCCCCAGCTATTTCCGGCAGTGTCCTCCGGTGAGCCCACCTACCGCAGCCTGCTCCTGGTCAACAAAGACTGCATGCTGCTGACCTTCAGCCTGGCCCCCCAGAGAGGCTCAGACGTCATCCTTCGGCCCACCTCAGGCCTTGTGGCACCCGGGGCCCACCAGATCTTCCTCATCTGCACCTACCCCAAGGGCAGCTCCTGGAAGCAGCACACGTTCTACCTGCAGTGCAATGCTTCCCCCCAGTATCTCAAGGTAGGAGGCAGAGGTAGGGGACCTGGGTCCTTGGGAATGGGCCATAATCTTGAACCACCCTTTTCAAGGCCACATTCTGGGGTTGGCCCCTAAGATTTCCAGGGAGCCACTTCCCCTCCAGGAAGTAGCATAGTAGGGAAGGAACTCCCTTGACCACACTGTGAACAACTTTCCCACCCCTCAGGACCTTGCCTGTCCACCCCGTGGGGTCCGAGGCCAAGAAAGAGGGTGCAGAGAACCCAGAGGAAGGATCTGGGGGAGCAAGACACCTGCAGGTGGTAGAGGGATATTTGGGGCCAGGCCAGCAATAGGTTCTGGGATGGTGGGTCCATGTCTGACCCCATGAAATGGTCTATAGATCCTCTCTCAGTCCCTGAGTTCTTTTCAAGAATTATCTCCTGGGCCAGTCACCATTGACTCTGCTTTTGACAGAAACTGCCAGTATACAGGCTGACAGAGGGCCTTTCACTGCCCGCTCCAAGGGGGGAAGGTTGCCTAGCCATGGCTTCCTGGACATGTGGGTGGAGCTGGGACTGCAGAGTGAGGTCAGGGCACTGCCCTCCTTCCTCTGGCTCTAGGAGGTGAGCATGTACAGCCGGGAGGAGCCCCTGCAGTTGAAGCTGGACACCCACAAAAGCCTCTACTTCAAGCCCACCTGGGTGGGCTGCTCCTCCACCAGCCCCTTCACCTTCCGCAACCCCTCGCGTCTGCCCCTGCAGTTCGAGTGGAGGGTCTCTGAGCAGCACCGAAAGCTGCTGGCTGTCCAGCCCTCCAGGGGGCTAATCCAGCCCAGTGAGAGACTTGTGAGTGACTCCCCTCCTGCCAAGTGACGGCAGCCTTCACCTCTGTCATCTCTTACTTGTGCCTATCATAGCCCAGACTTGCCAAGTGCATCCCCTATTCCATCCACAGTAACCTCCCCCACCTGGTGATGAGGTGTTAATATTACTCTCACTGTCCCCCTACCATTTTACAAATAATTGAGGCTTGGTGGGGCAGCCATTTACTAAGAGCATAAGTTAGGCTGTGCAGGGCTGGGACTAGAACCAGTGTTTCTGATGCCAGGGCCGAGGGGCATGTCACCTCCCCATCCATGGTCCCCAAAGCTGGGAGGTCACTGGGAGGGTGGGTTGCAGCAGCTGGATTTGGGCCCAAATGGCCAGCCACCAGTGAGGGTGAGGAAGAGGACTGCAGTCATAGCAGGTGTGCTGGCTGGGATTCAAAATAGCAGATCCCTGTCCCTAGTCTAGAGCCTTACAGACGGGCTGGGGAGGCCAAACTTGGGACAAGAAGCACCAGCACAGGCATCTGTAAGAGCCCGAGGGACAGTCCCTTGGGGGGACAAGAGGCCTCATAGCCTGTGGAATTGGCCTGGAGTGTTGACACCCTGCTCCCACCCTCACTACTGTCTGACCCTGGGCAAGGGACCCCACTTCGCTGAACCTCCAGTTTCTCATCAGAAAATGAGGCATGGAAATAATGCTGCTGACCCCGTGGGGATATAGGATCGAGAGGCTTGGGGAGACTCCATGCATGTGCCGTGTACAATGCCTGGCACAGGGTAGATTCTGAGAAAGGGCTGCCAATAGCATGACGCCCTGCAATGGGGCCTTGGATGGCCGAGTACCCGTGGAGGGGCTTCCGAAGGCCACTGCAGGGATCATTTCTGTGACCCCAGACGCTGACGTGGACCTTCAGCCCTTTGGAGGAGACCAAGTACCTGTTCCAAGTGGGGATGTGGGTCTGGGAAGCTGGCCTGTCGCCAAATGCCAACCCCGCTGCCACCACCCACTACATGCTCCGGCTGGTGGGCGTGGGGCTCACCAGCAGCCTCTCTGTGAGTGGGAGGGCTCTGGCAGGAGGGGGCTGGTGGAGGGGCCCGGACATGTGGGAGGGAAGGCCCCAGGGAACCTCACCTCAAGAGGGCAGGGGATAGGAGCCCTCTGCCCTGGACACCCCAAACTTGCCCTTCCTTGGGGGATGCTCTGAAAATGGGGCTGGGAGAGTGGGGCTGTGGGCCTTGAGGAGCCCCCACTCCTGGCTGGCTGACTGTGGCCTCCAGGCAAAGGAAAAGCAGCTGGACTTTGGGAATGTGCTGGTGAACAGCAAGCAGTCCAGGTTCCTTGTCCTCCTGAATGATGGCAACTGCACCCTCTATTACCGCCTCTACCTGGAGCAGGGCAGCCCTGAGGCCGTTGACAACCACCCACTCGGTACTTGGGCCTGAGCTGGGACTGGGGCCAGGGGGAGGTGGGAGGAGATACTGGTTAAGATCAGTTAACCTGCTGGGCACATTGGCATGTGACTGTAGTCCCAGCTGTTCAAGAAGCTGAGCTGGGAGTATTGCTTGAGCCCAGGAGTTCCATGCTGCAGTGCACTATGATCACAACTGTGAAGAGCCACTGCCTTCTAGCCTGGGCAACATAGCGAGACCCCACCTCTGAACCTCAGCTTCCTCATCGGTTAAAAGGGGCCACAGGAGGCACCTACCTCACAGGGCTGCTAGGTGGGGAAAAGTGCTTAGCAGGTGCCAGTGACACAAAGTTGGGTGTGGTCCCTCTGACCCAGGCTGGGAGGAGGGGCTCCAGTCCCTGTTTCCAGCCTCAGGGCCTGCTGTCCTCCCCTGGTGCCCAGGGGAGGGTATCTACAAAGGAGCAGGAGGAAAGGCTGGGCCTCCTCTACCCACTGACCCACCGGCATCATCCCTGAGCAGCTCTGCAGCTGGACCAAACAGAGGGGAGCATGCCACCCAGGTCCCAGGACACCATCTGCCTGACTGCCTATCCCAAGCACCAGTCCCAGTACTCCTGGACCATCAGCTACTCTCTCCTTTCCCACAGAGGTACCTAGACCACCTAGCATAGAGAGTCAGGGCCAGGGAAGTGTGGGATGAAGGGGGAGGGCTGTGTGAGGCAGTGGATGCTAAGCATCAGGCAGAGCTGGCAGGGTGAGTGGGGTGTGCTGGAGTGTGTCTCTGGTGTCTGGCATAAATGCCGCACACCAGATGTGTCTGTCCAGATGAGTGTCCATATGTGCGTATGCCCAATGCAGAGTTAGGAGCTGTGCTGACTTACTGTGAAATCTTAGCTCCCAAGCCTCCCTGGACATCATCTTCCTTCTCCATAAAATGGAGTTCTTACTAGCCTGCCCTAGGCAGGTTGGAAGGAGTCCAGGGCAGCATAGAAAGGAAATTAAGAGTGTGGACTGGGGCCAGAGGCTCTGGACCTGGATCCTGGCTCCAGCACTTGTAACCCTAACAAGTTGCTTCACCTCCCTGTGCTCAGTTTCCACATGTCTCAAATGGGGATAATAAGCTGGGCATGGTGGCTCACACCTGTAATCCCAGCACTTTGGGAAGCCCAGGTGGGAGGATTGGTTGAGGCCAGGAGTTCGAGACCAGCCTGGGCAACATAGCAAGACCCCACCTCTACAAAAATAAAAGTATTAGCTGGGTGTGTTAGCATGCACCTGTAGTCCTAGCTACTTGGGAGGCTGAGGCAGGAGAATTGCTTGAGCCCAGGAGGTAAATGTTGCAATGAGTAAGCTGTGATTGTGCCACTGCTCTCCAGCCTGGCAACACAGTAAGACCCTATCTCAAAAATGAAATGAAATGAAATAAATAAATAAAAATGGGGATAATAATGTCACACAGGCCAGAAAAGGGAAGTGAAGTCACAATACCTGCCACCACTTGCATGAACTTTGAAAACATTAAGCTAAGTGAAAGAAGCCAGTCACAAAAAGCCACATATTAAATAATTTCATTTATATGAAATGTCCAGAATAGACAGAGGGAGACAGAAAGTAGATTAGCAGTTGCCTGGGGAGGGTGAATGGGGAGGGATGGCTAATTGGTACTAGCCTTCTTTTTGGGATGACGAAAATTTTCTAAAATTAGATAGTGGTGATGTTTGCACAACTCTGTGAATATACAAAACAAACAAACAAACAAACAAACAAAAAAAAAAAAAAAAACACTGAATCGGCCGGGCGCGGTGGCTCAAGCCTGTAATCCCAGCACTTTGGGAGGCTGAGACGGGCGGATCACGAGGTCAGGAGTTCGAGACCATCCTGGCTAACACGGTGAAACCCCGTCTCTACTAAAAAATACAAAAGCTAGCCGGGCGAGGTGGCTGGTGCCTGTAGTCCCAGCTACTCGGGAGGCTGAGGCAGGAGAATGGTGTAAACCCGGGAGGCGGAGCTTGCAGTGAGCTGAGATCCGGCCACTGCACTCCAGCCTGGGCGACAGAGCGAGACTCCGTCTCAAAAAAAAAAACAAAACAAAACAAACACTGAATCGTATGTGTTAAAAGGGTAAGTTACCCAGTATATAATGGTGTCTCAATAAAGCTGTTATTAAACAAAATAGTTTGAAAACAAATCACGGTGCACATTAAGTGCAGGCATGTGTATAAGGCACCGAGGACAATGCCCAGTACACAGAAAGTGTCAGACAAGGGCTGGCTGTTGTTGGAAATGCTCTACAGCCCAAGAGGGGTCCACTGCTCCTGATGAGGGTCCTGGGGCCAACTGCCCAGGACTCCTGCACCTATGGCCTGCATGCCCCCTCAAGGGAGGGTGGGAGGCAAGCCCACTTCTCTCTTCCTCACCCCTCTCCCCAGATAACAAGGCTGGGGAGAAGCAGGAGCTGTGTTGTGTCTCCCTGGTGGCCGTGTACCCCTTGCTTTCCATCCTGGATATCAGCTCCATGGGCAGTGCTGAGGGTATCACCCGGAAGCACCTGTGGCGCCTCTTCTCTCTGGACCTACTTAACAGTTACTTGGAGCGTGACCCCACCCCCTGTGAGCTCACCTACAAGGTGCCCACCCGGCACAGGTGAGCTGAGCCTGGGGTACGGGTGGGGGCTGGGGGCAGGGCCTATCTAGGGATGTTCATGGAACTTCCTGCCCAGACTCCCAGAACAAGGAAGCTGTTTCCCATCTCTTTGAGGGAAGAGCTCCCCAGTTCTTGCCCATCCCTGGAGGGGCCCAGGGAAGGGAGGAATTGGCTTGGGGTCTGAAGAGCCAGCCCATCCTTGTCCCTGAGTCCCAGATTCTCCAGTTCCCACCTGGAGGGAGGGGAGTGCCCAAGCCAGCCATCCCTGGGAGGGCCCTGCCCTGGCTCCATCCCCATCTCTGACCCCCTTTCTCTGTTCCGCACAGCATGAGCCAGATCCCCCGCATCCTCACCCCTTTAAGGCTTGACTTCAATTTCGGGGCCGCACCGTTCAAGGCCCCACCTTCCGTGGTATTCCTGGCCCTGAAGAACAACGGAGTGGTGCCCCTGGACTGGTATGGTTTGAAGGGGGCCACTGAGGGGCCTGGGAGACAAGTGCCTAGAGGCTGAAGGAGAACAAGAGCTGCACTCTCTTGCCAGTGGTGGCCTGGCTGCTTGCTGTCGGTGAAGAGTGGGTCTCTCACTGACGGCTGTGGAGGCCAGGGTGGGACTGGGGTTGCCAGCAGGACCTGGGGCCTGTCACCGGCTGAGATGTGGTGATAGGCTCAGAAGTGGTGGGACTGCCCATAGTGGCCTTAATAGCGTAACAAATGAGACGCATTCACTGGGTATCTGCTGCACACCAGGACCTGCGCTTTACAAGCCTTTTCTCCTCCAATCCTGTGGGAAACTCCTCTTCTCTAGACTCTTTCATAGACAGGGAGGCTGAGGGTCAGCAAGGTTAAGGACTCAGCAAAGACCATTCAGCCATGAATGGACAGAGCCAGGTTCAAAGCTGGATTTGTCTGGTCCAGAGCCCTTGCCTACCCCAGTTAGTCAGCAAGAAGCCTGAGCTGCTTCCACATAGTACGCAGTGGCTCGGTGCTGCGGCCCACCTGACACAGCCCCAGCTTAGTGGAGGCTGGGCCTGAATGGGAGCAAGTTGAGGGTCTCTGGTGGGGAAGGACAGGGACCTGCTGCTGGGGACAGAGCTGCCCCCAAGGGTCCTGTCTGAGAGGCTTTTCTCCCCCAGGGGCTCAGAACTTGTGCCCAGCAAACATCCTGCTTCCATGCCTGGACTTTTCCTCCCTCCACCATGTGCCTTGGTTTCCTAGTAAACTCCCTTTTGATGACTTCCAACTTTGCTTGGCTAAAGAGAGGTGAAAAAAGAAGTGTCTCCATCTGGGTCAGACTTGGGAGAGGGATCAAGGGGTCTGGCCAGGGCATGGCAGTGAGTGGGGGAGAATGAAAATAGGCAGGTGGGGGCTTCTGTGATCAGGAACTCGCTGGCCTAAGCAGAGAGAGCCTTGGGGAATGTGGGGTGAAAGGGGTGGGGTCTGCATCATCGGGTGGGCACTAGCGGCCCCTCACTCTCTGACTGTCCCCTTTCTCCTCCATGGTGGAGGAAGATGGGGAAACTGGCGCTTTAGGGGGCTCCTGTCTGAGAAGGGCCAGAACTGTGCGTAACTGAGGGCTCCCAGCCCTGAATGACTGGGAAGCTTGGCAGAGCTGCCAGCCTGGTGGGGAAGGCCAGGGACTGCCTTGAGCTCCAGACCTGCCATTCACTGGGCTCTTTGAATGGGCCCGGAGCCAGGCCCTACAGAGCTCCAGGGAGAAGGGTGGGGGCAGAAAAAGCGGTGTTGGCCTGTGTCCTGGAGGGGACTGCGCGCCGGTGTTTGTGTAGGAGCAACCAACTCACGCTCTCTGTGGAGAGGGTCCAGGCTGCTGGAAACAGAGGCGGGGGAAACCCAGGCAGCATGCCCAGCCAGCCAGGCCCATCCATCAGGAGATCATCTGAGGTGCAGGAAGGCAATCTGTGCCTCTTCCAGGATTCTAAGTAGATTGACTCTCCTATGCTTTTTGTGTTGTTGTATTTCCTTTCAATTTCTTAGAAGGCTATTTTTGAAAATTCTAGTCCGTCTCTTCTGAGCTCATAAAGAACAGACGGAGAGTTTTATTCCTGCCAAGGCCTGTCAGAGAGGGCCAGGAGGCAGCAGCAGGCAGGAACCCCACGTGGGAGGGGGAGCTCCAGGGGAAGCAGGGAACCATGCAGCCGCCCCACTCCCTCCACACCTTCTTCCCTTCGCGCCTCTGCTTTATCTGGCTCTGGCCTTTGTAGGGTCTTGCATTTAAGGGGAGATTCTTTTCAGATGTCAAATATGCTGGTTAACGGCATTTGTTCACTCATGCAGTCTTTAATTCATTGGCCACACCTTTACTGCGAGCTTCCTAGATGCAGGCTCTGGGCTGGTCTTCAGGATAGAAATGGGGATGGGCCTAGTCCCTTCCTTCCAGGTACGGCAGACTAGCCTCCTCTGGCGGGGTCATATGGTCTGTGAAGGAGGTGTGTGCAGCATTTCAGAAGGGCTTCCTAGGGAAAGCTACAGCTAAGCTAGACCTACAGCCTGGCGGGAAAAGGCAGAAAGGCCGTGAAGCGCCTTCCAGACAGAGGGCCTGGTGTGTACAACACATGGCTGGAGCAGCGAGTGGGAGAGAGTGGAGAGTCTCAAATGAGACTGAGGAGGCAGGCAGGGGCCAGGACGTGCAGGGCCTTGGAATCCTCCTTCAGAGAGTTTGGACTTCTTCCTGAGGACATCATGGGATGGGCATCGGGAAGTTAGGAGCAAAGACAGGATCAGCTTTCAAGACCTGTCACACTGGAGGAGAATGGGTTAGCAGCTTGAGGCAAGGGGACAGGTTGGGAGGCTGTTGTGGTCCTCCAGATAGAGGGGTGCAAGATGGCGTAGAAGCCCACACTAGAGGGCTGGAAGGAAAAGGGGTTGGAATTATTTAGGAGGGAGGCTGGGCCAGGCATGGTGGCTCATGCCTGTAATCCCAGCACTTTGGGTGGCCAAGGTGGGAAGATCACTTGAGGTCGGGAGTTTGAGACCAGTCTGGCCAACATGGTGAAACTCTGTTTCTACTAAAAATACAAAAATTAACCAGATGTGCTGGTACACACCTGTAATCCCAGCTACTCAGGAGGCTGAGGCAGGAGAACTGCTGAAATCTGAGAGGTGGAGGTTGCAGTGAGCCGAGATCACACCACTGCACTCTAGCCTGGGTGACAGAGTGAGACTGTCACAAAAAAAAAAAAAAAAAAAAAAAAAGGACTGGACCAGGGCAGAAGGCAGTGAGGACAAAGGAGGGGCTGAAATATTAAAGGACCCCAAACTAGCAAGGTTTCCAATTTTGCCACTGCTCAGTATCCCCAATAAAATGACAACAGTGCTTTACTCACTTGTAACAAGTCAGACAACATAGGAGCTATGGAAAAAAAGTAAGAAGCTCTGCAGTCCCCTCTCCAAGACCAGCTGCTAGGGTGATGAGGACTCAGAATGTGCCTTTCACACTCAGCATTTGCACAACACACAGACACGCACACATTTACAGTGATTCTCTTTCTTATTTTTACAGTAATAGCCCAATACTATACCTGTTACTTTCAGGAATAGTGATGCTTTCATTCAGCATTATATCAGTAACATCTCCTTTAGATCAATACATATATCTAATGCATTCTTTTAAATAGCTGTATAATATGCCATAATATGGGTGGACTTTAAATCGTTAAATCACTCCTTTATTGGAAGCTCTAATTGTTCCCAGCTGCTTTTTTTCATGACCACTACAAAGAAAGTGGTGATAGACATCCATGTGTATATGTACATGCACACATATGTGCCTTTATTCCTACGAATTGGTTTCCCAGAGACTTCTGGGTCAAAGGGCATATGCTGCCAAAATTCCATCCAAGAGGCTGAGCAGTTCCCTCTCCATCCACCTGTGTTTGAGTCTGTTCTTTCTAAACTTACCAGTGTTGAATGTTACTATTCTTGACGCTTCAGATGTGAAAAAATTTAAGACTGGTTCCTTCTGAGGGTTTGGACTTAGGCCTCCCTGACTCCTACTGAGGCTTCCAGGTGCATGTTGCACGCTTTCTCTCAGGTGTGCATTACATGCTTTGTTTCAGGTGCGTGTTGCGTGTTTTCTCTCAGGTGTGTGTTGTGAGCTTTTTCTCTCAGGTGTGCGTTGTGTGCTTTCTCTCAGGTGTGTGTTGCTTGCCTTCTTTCAGGTGTGTGTTGCGCACTTCCTCTCAGGTGTGTGTTGCGCACATTCTCCTCAGGTGTGTGTTGCACGCATTCTCCTCAGGTGTGCATTGCGCGCTTCCTCTCAGGTGTGCGTTGCATGCTTCTGCTCAAGTGTGCGTTGCGCTTCCTCTCAGGTGTGCATTCAGGTGTGCATTGCGCACTTTCTCTCAGGTGTGTGTTGTGCACTTTTTTTTTTCCCTTTTCTGGATGCTCCCTGTCGTATCCTCCACCCGGTTTGTACCTGGAACCAGTTCTGTGCCATCTCTGAGGGTGAAATGGGTTCTCCTTTCAGATTGTGACCTCAGGACCCCTTTGTCACTAGTTTTATCGGCTACTTAAGGTGCATTATCTACTTTACTGCAGTCCTAGGCATGTCAGGGACATTAACTCTGTGCACAGACTTGCTTCTGTTTCAAGAGTGCCAACACTGCTGGGGCATCTGTTCTCCACCCTGTGCCCAAGTTGACCTGGACACCCCACTCCCTGGGGCTGCTGGTTGGTGGTGCCAGCCTTCCTAGGTGTCCCAAATGGCCCTTTCCCAAGAGCTTTGTCACAGAAGGGTTCATGGCCAACTCAAAGTGGCCCCCATATTCAAGCAACACCTTGACTCCTGGCACCCACAGTGGGAGCCCCACTCTTCACTTCTTGAGTTGCCATGGCCCTGTGTCTGTTCCCGGGTTTGGGGGCCACTATGAAATGAGAATCCACAACAGCCACATTTGCTCAGACACACATGGGACAGTTTGCCAAATGGGGCATGAAGTGTGGGAGTCATGGAAGAAGCCTTCACCTGCCCGTGGGGGTCTCAGAGCCCCTACCTCTCTGTTCTGCCTGACCAGTTCTTTGTATGGCTTTGCATCTGTCTCCCAGGGCCTTCCTCTTTCCAAGTGACCAGCGGATTGACGTGGAGCTCTGGGCAGAGCAAGCAGAGTTGAATTCCACTGAGCTCCACCAGATGCGCGTGCAGGACAATTGCATCTTCTCCATCAGCCCCAAGGCTGGGAGCCTAAGTCCCGGGCAGGAGCAGATGGTGGAGTTAAAATACAGGTGTTCCCCACCTCCCAAGTCCCCTGCACTTCCAGTCATAGAGACCCCTACCCCTGGCCTTTCCTTGTGTGACTCCAGGGCACCCCAAATGGCCATTCCCTGGGAGGACTACCTTCTTACCTGCAGGGGAGGTCTAGTTTCCTTCTTGCCCCATCCCAACTCAAGGGTGAGTTGCTCCCAGGTGCTGGCCAGCTCAAAGCCACAGAAATGTCATGTCCATTTGCTCTCTTTCTTGTACCAGGGCTTCAGAACTCACTCCCAGACTTTTCTTTCTAGCCACCTGTTCATCGGTACTGATCACCTCCCAGTGCTCTTTAAGGTGTCCCATGGCCGGGAAATCCTGGTGAGGCCCCAGCACCCTGGCCCTGTCCTGGTTTCAGGCTGGAGGAGGGGGCTGGCTGGACAGGAGCAGGGAGCTGTGTTCTCCTGGGGAGCTGGGGTCCAGATCTCCACTGGCTGTGTCAGTTCCTCCCGGGGAACTTTTATTTCCAGCTAAATTTCATAGGTGTGACAGTGAAGCCGGAGCAGAAGTATGTGCACTTCACCTCTACTACCCACCAGTTCATCCCTGTTCCCATTGGTGACACACTACCCCCACGGCAGGTCAGTGGTCCACATTGTCCTGTTGACCAAGAAGGCCTAGGTGTTGGTCTCTAGGTATGAGTGTCAGCCCTTGAAAGAGTGACAAAGACATGGCTGTCTGGAAGCACTTGAGGGGCTGGGCCAGCAGGTTGAACCCCCAGACTGGGCAACTGGGAGAGACTTGAGGGGAGAGGCTGCAGTGTCCTGGTGCCTGGTGCTAAGCCCTTTGCCAGGTCCAATTCCAATTAAAAAATGAGGATTTTTTTTTCCTTTAGCAAAATGTTCTTCAAACTTCTTTGACCATGAACCATACTAATATATTTGATGTTATATATGCTTATACCCCAGTATATATGTAAACATACAACCAAAGTGGAAGAATCACAAATTGATAATTATACTACTACATGCAAAGTATACTGATATTTTCTTTTTTATTCTATTCTGTCCAGTTTTTAAAATGCTGGACGTGACCCACAACATTGATTTAGATCTGCTCACCAGTAGGTCTTAGCCATAGTGTGAAAATCACTGCTCCAAAAAGGATGTCCTTCTGGAATGTGAAGAACTTGCAAACTCTAGACTTTTCTTTCTTTACTGATTGACAGCAATACAGTTTCCTTGCTCTGGAAATGTACATTGGTCATCTCCAAGAGGGGGACATAATATTTTGCCAAACATTTCACAGCTGTGCAATTTCTAATCATTTAGAAGCCCATGTGTTTCTGAGCAGGGGCCTCCAGCCATTCAGCCTAGAGGCCAAGGAATGGGCTTCCTGGATCTAGAGGGGAGTTTCCTATCCCCAACTCTGTTCACTTCTGTAGACACCTGCTACCCCTCTGGCATCCCAGCAGGAGCTGTGACAGTGAAGCTGGTTTGAGCTACTGGGAATATGTAGTGCCATTTGCTAAAAGGAGATAAACTGGGAGCAGAAATAGGCTTTAGAATGAAGAGTTTGGTTCTGGCCAAGTTTGAGATGCTAATGAGACAATCAAGAGGGCTTGTCAGGTAGAAGGTGGACACCAAGTGTCCGTAGTCCATTCTGGCTGCTAAAACAAGTTACTATAGATTGGGTGGCTTATAAAGACCACAAATTTATTATAATTTATTGTAATTTAATTTATTATAATTTATCGTAATTAAAAAGGCTGGGAAGCCCAAGATCAAGGCATGGGCAGATCTAGTGTCTGGTGGGGGCCCACTTCCTGGTTCGGTGGCTTCTTGCTGTGTCCTCACATGGTGGAGGGGGCAAATGAGCTTCCACAGGCCTCTTTTATAAGGGCACTAATCCCACTCATGAGGGCTCCGCCCTTGTGGCTGAATCATCTCCTGATCATCTCTTAATACTACTCTATGGAGGATTAGGTTTCAACATATGGATTTTGTGGGGACACAAGCATTCAACCCATAGTACCAGGTCTGGAGCTCAAAGGGTGGTCCAGGCTAGCGAAATAGAGTCAGCACGTTCAGGAGTGAGTGCTCAGAAAGGGGAAAAGGGGCCGGGACTGAGTCCAGATGGACTCTACTCTCTTTGGCTTCAATTTTCTCATCTCTAAAAGGAAGGATTGGACCAGAAGATATCTGGTTTCTTCTAGGACATTCTATGATTCTCAACCTTTGGAGTTGGTCTTTGGTCCCTCAGATCTTTCTGCCCCCTTACTTGCCTTTAAGCAGAACTCCCTCGGCCAGGCGCAGTGGCTCATCCTGTAATCCCAGCAGTGTGGGAGGCAGAGGTGGGAGGATTGCTTGAGGCCAGGAGTTCAAGACCAGCCTGACCAACATAGTGAGACCCCCATCTCTTAAAAAAAAATATTTTTTTGAAGCAGCTGTGTGTGGTAGTGCACGCCTGTGGTCCTAACTACTTGGCAGGCTGAGGTAGAAAGATTGCTTGAGCCCAGGAGGTCGAGGCAGCAGTGAGACATGATTATGCCGCTGCATTCCAGCCTGGGTGACAAAGTGAGACCTTGTCTCAAAAAAACAAAACAAAACAAAACAAAACAAACAAAAAAAACTTGATGAAGTTAAATTGAAGACAAATAAAATAAGCTGCTCCTTTACAAGTAAGATTACAGATTATCCTAAAATGTCACCAGCTGAACATACAGTTACATACTTCTTGGGTAATCAAGCCACAGGAGAAATCAGAGATCTTTAGAGGAGCTCACAGACTCAAAGGGTGACATCATGGAGACCAGCCTGTGCTCCCACAGTGGGCGCAGGCTTTCTGGTTTGCAGTCCTGAACTGATGTGGCAATTTTCCTATTCCTGCCCCCTGTAGATTTATGAGCTGTATAATGGTGGCTCAGTGCCTGTGACATATGAGGTCCAGACCGATGTCCTGTCACAGGTTCAGGAAAAAAATTTCGATCATCCCATCTTCTGCTGCCTCAACCCCAAAGGGGAGATCCAGCCAGGTACTACTGCACGGGTCTTGTGGATCTTCTCACCTATCGAGGCCAAGACCTACATGGTGAGCAGCAGCCTGGATGATGTGGGAGGCGGGGTGGTGCTGGCTTCCTCAGCAGGCCTCCCTCTGACCAGTCCCTACCCCAACCCTCCTAACTCCCCAGGTGGACGTGCCCATACACATCCTGGGATGGAACTCGGCCCTCATCCACTTCCAGGGAGTGGGCTACGACCCCCATATGATGGGGGACACAGCCCCGTTCCACAACATCTCCTCGTGGGACAACAGTTCCATACACTCTAGGCTGGTGGTGCCTGGACAGGTGGGGAAAGGGGAACTGGGAAGGCCTGAGGCCTTGGGGAAGAGCCTCAGAGCCCAGGGTGGCCAGGACAGAATGATGGGGAGGCTGGGAGGGACATGAGATGTAGTTGAGGAGGGACAGAGTCTGAGATGAGGCCTTGGAACTCACCCTCCTCCAGATTCAGGAGGTGGCACTGGCTCCTTGAGAGGCCTACCCTGCCACCTAGTGCCCACAGGTGTTCCTGCTCAAGCCGCTCCACCTGCGACAGGGCCCTGCATCCCACCCTCTTATCTGGGATGAGGATGTTAAAAGATGGCATAGGAGTGGGGGTGTTGAACAGTGTCAAAAGGGCCAGGCCCAGTGGTCTTGATTTTCTGACCTCGTGATCTGCCCGCCTTGGCCTCCCAAAGTGCTGGGCTTACAGGCATGAGCCACCGCACCTGGCCAGTTCTTATTTCTTTACCTCTACTCTCCACCCACAGAATGTCTTCCTGTCTCAGTCTCATATTTCCCTGGGAAACATCCCTGTGCAGAGCAAGTGCAGCCGCCTGCTCTTCCTCAACAACATCTCCAAGAATGAGGAAATTGCCTTCTCCTGGCAGCCAAGTCCTCTAGATTTTGGGGAGGTGAGAGTCCCCTGAGCCCTTGAACCTCCATCAGAACTCTGGACACATGCAACCCCACCTGACCTCATCCCATACCACCCCACGCCATCCCATCCCATCCCATCCCACACCCTACCCACCCCATCCATCCCCATCCCATCCATCCCATCCATCCCACCCCACTCCATCCCATTCCCACCCCATCCCATCCCACCCACTCCTTTCCACCTATCCACCAATCCATCCCACCTCATCCACCCACTCCATCATCCCATCCCATCCCACCCCACCCTCCTCCATCCCATTCCATCCATCATCCCACCCCACTCCATCCATCCCATCCCCCCCACCCCACTCATCCATCCATCCCCTATCCCCCCCATCCATCCCACCTCTCCCACCCCTCCATCCACTCATCCACCCCACACCATCCCATCCATCCCACCCCACCCACTCCATCGACCATCCCCCCATCCATCCACCCCCTCCCACCACCACCCATCCCATCTCATCCCACCCAGTCCATCCCACCCCACCCCACTCCATCACTACTACATCTCACCTCATTCCATCCCATCCCATCCCACCCCATCCCATCCCACTCCATCCCACCCAACTCCATCTCATCCCATCCCACCCCATCCCATCCCATCCCATTCCATCCCATCCCATTCCATCTTGTCCCATCCCATCCCATCTTGTCCCATCTCATCTTACCCTGTCCCATCTCATCCCATCCTATTCCATGCCATCCTATCCAACCCTGTGAATCTCCAGAGACTCCTTCCCCAAATCAACAGGTGTCCGTGAGTCCCATGATAGGGGTAGTGGCTCCTGAAGAGATGGTCCCATTTGTGGTGACCTTGAGGGCCTCTGTGCATGCCAGCTTCTACAGTGTAGACCTGGTTTGCAAGGTAGGAACCAGCCCCAGGGGTAAGGTGGGATGGAGACATGGCTCCCAATGCTGGGGTGGGGTGAGATGAGCTGTGAGATCCCCAGACCCCAGCAAAAGGCGGAAGTCAGCCCTTGGAAGGGAGAGGGCCTACAGCAAAGGCCCAGGGCAAGCTCCAGACCTTGGCCTTCTCTCTCTCTGTCCTGGGTCATAGCTGTACCCACAGCAGCTCATGAGGCAGTATCACGAGGAGCTGCAGGAGTGGAAGGATGAGAAGGTGCGGCAGGAAGTGGAGTTTACCATCACTGACAGGAAAATGAAGGTGAGAAGGGCTGAGTAGATCTCAAACACCCAGATCTTTCTGTCTGGCCTTACCAGAGGGGACAGAGGTAGTGGGCCAAGGTGGCCTTCCAGGCCAAACCAGCCAGCCTTCCCTAAGAGATTAGATTCCATTCACTAGACTCAGCTTAGCATCTCTACAGCCATCCGGAGAGGCTCTCTGGATAGAGAAGGCTGGCTGTCCATTCCCTGCCTCGTGTAGCCAGCATTTAATGAGTGGCTACTGTGTGCTGCACACTGGGGATTCAGGGGAGACAAGCAGAGCTCGCCTTCTTTTTTTTTTTTTCTTTTGAGACAGAGTCTCACTCTGTCACCCAGGCTAGAGTGCAGTGGCTCACTGCAACCTCCACCTCCCAGGTTCAAGCAATTTTCCTGCCTCAGCCTCCCGAGTAGCTGGGACTACAGGTGCCCACCACTAGACCCGACTAATTTTTTTATTTTTAATAGAGATGGGGTTTCACCATGTTGGCCAGGCTGGTCTCGAACTCCTGACCTTAGGTGATCTGACCACCTCAGCCTCCCAAAGTGCTGAGATTACAGGCATGAGCCACTGCGTCCAGCCTAGAGTTCACCTTCTGATGGAAAACACTGTGGCTTCAGGGGCAGGCTCTGGAAACAGATTGCCCAGGTTTCATTCCTGGAGTTAATGATTTCTAGCTCTGTGATCTCAGTCAACCTATGTAACGTCTCAGTACCTTCAGCTGTAAGAAGTAGGGGTGGGTACTATTACATCTGGGATTTGCTTCAATATAATCCAGAGGTGGGGCACAGCTCGGACCAGACTGGCTATGAGGTGCTAGTTGTTGAAGCTGGGCAATGGGCAACGGAGAGTTCTTTGTAGCATCCCCTCCACTTTTGTATACATTTGAAATTTTCCATATTAAAAAGGTTAAAGATAAAAGCCTAGGCTGGACGTGGTGACTCACACCTGTAATCCCAGCACTTTGGGAGGCCAAAGCAGGTAGATCACTTGAGGTCAGGAGTTCGAGATCAGCCTGACCAACATGGTGAAACCCCGTCTCTACTAAAAATACAAAAATTAGCTGGCAGTGGTGGCAGTTTCCTGTAATCCTAGATGTTTGGGAGGCTGAGGCACAAGAATCACTTGAACCCGGGAGGCGGAGGTTGCAGTGAGCAGACATCATATCACTGCACTCCAGCCTGGGCGACAGAGTGAGACTCTGTCTCAAAAAAAAAAAAAGATAAAAGCCTAAAAATATTTTTTAATGTGAGTGAGATATCTGCTTTGTAACATTGTTGTGAGGATTAAATGAGTTAATACCAGTAAAGTGCCTAGAACAGTGCCTGGCACCGAGGAAGTGCTCACTGAGTGGGAGCTATTAGTATGTGTTTTGGGAGGGGGAGGGTCCGACAATAAACACGAGACAGCATTTCGTCTTGGTTCCTCCCCTAATTTCACAACCTTTCTCGAATGACCTCTTTCAAGAATGACCTCTGGTATTCTTGCTCCTCGGTCATCTTGGTGTCTGCCACACTGAACCCACAGGGAGTCACTGCTCCCCTCTGAAGCTGTGGCCCAACTGTGGATACGAATTACTTCCTAAGGCCAGGCGCCATAGCTCACACCTGTAATCCTAGTGCTTTGGGTGGCCAAGGCATGAGGATTGCTTGAGCCTAGGAGATCAAGACTAGCCTTGGACAACATAGTGAGACCCTGCATCTACAGAAATACATTTTTAAAAATTAGCTGGTGTGGTGGCTCACACCTGTAGTCCCAGCTACCTGGGAGGCTGAGTTGGGAGAATCTCTTGAGTGCAGGAGTTCGAGGCTGCAGTGAGCTATGATGGGGCCACTGAACTCCAACCTAGGTGACAGAGTGAGACCCTGTCTAAAAAAAAAAAACCTCTTCTTGGGGGCATGAGAGAAGGAATTTCTGAATTAAGTCTTAATGAGGGAGACTGATTTCTCATCTCACCGAACCACAGAGCTCCAGGGCACCAGGGCAAGCACCCTTGGAGCTGCCCACCTACATTTGATGGCATTTCCTTCACTCAGGAAACCGGAATTTCCTGGTCTGCAGGCAGCACTTCTCTAGGGAAGGTTCTAGAGGAAAATGTGACAGGGAATTGGGCAGGACCAGGAGGGCAGCAAGAGGATCAAAGTAGGGGAGTCTCTTTAGGACTCTCACATCTTTTTTTTTTTTTTTTTTTTTGAGACAGAGTCTCACTGTGTCACCCAAGCTGGAGTGCAGTGGCACCATCTTGACTCACTGCAGCCTCCGCCTCCCAGGTTCAAGCGATTCTCCAGCCTCAGCCTCCTGAGTAGCTGAGACTACGGGCACATGCCACTGCATCTGGCTAATTTTTGTATTTTTAGTAGAGACGGGCTTTCGCCACGTTGGCCAGGCGGGTCTGGAACTTCTGACCTCAGGTGATCCGACCGCCTTGGCCTCCCAAAGTGCTGGAATTACAGGCATGAGGCACCGCCTCCGGCTGGACCTCTCGCATCTTAAGCAAGGATCTCTCTTCTTCCACAGAAGAGAACTTGCTGCACAGCCTGTGAACCTGTGAGGAAGTACAAGGTGAGGCAGCGAGCCCCAGGCCCATCTTCTTGGGACAACTTGGGAGGGTCCTTGCTTTCTCCCAGAGAGACCTCCGACCCCTGGACCAGCCTCCCAGAAAGGAGGGATGAAAGTGCCAATGAGTGGGGCCACACGCTTATGTGATGGGGAACTAGGTCAAGGTCCCCATTGGTGATGTGAGTACGGTGCCCAAACCCTTGTCATCCATGTCCCTCCCTTCCCAAAGACGCTGCCTCCCATCAAGAACCAGCAGTCTGTCAGCCGGCCCGCCAGCTGGAAACTGCAGACCCCAAAGGAGGAGATGTCCTGGCCCTGCCCCCAGCCACCCTCTCCAGGCATGCTCTGCCTGGGCCTTACCGCCCGAGCCCATGCCACCGACTACTTTCTGGCTAACTTCTCAGAGTTTCCCTGCCACTTTTTGCACCGGTAATCTCATGGAAAGGCAACAGTCACCTTCCTCTTCTCTCTGTCTCCTCTTCCACTCCAGAGCAGGGGCTGCCCAGACCCAACCCATAGTGAGGGGTGGAGCATGGGCAGTGGCAGTGGGACTCATTGAGTGCCTCTGGGCCCAGGATGCCCCATTACCACTTAGGCTCTTTTGAAAGGGGGATGAAACAGCCAGAGCCCCCTGGAGAACACACCTAGGCACCACCTGCCACTCTTTGTTCCTTCTTTTTCCAACTGGGAGTCTCTCTAGCTCCTGTGCTAACTCTGAGGGTTTGAGCTTGGTTCTCTGAGCCCAGTAGCACTACATTTGGGTTAAGGCTGGGAGTGCCTCAAACTCATCTGTGTCCTCATCACTGGGCAGCTACCACCACAGCTTGTGCCCCCAACCCCAGCATGGTGCCTTGCCCAGGCCACTCAGAATGTCATGGCTACCACAGGGAAATGCCAAAGAGGAAGGCCCCCACGGAAGAGTCAGAGACTTCCAAGGAAAAATCCCCTAACAAGTGGGGCCCTGTCTCCAAGCAGAAGAAGCAGCTCCTGGTTGACATTCTCACCACCATCATCAGGTACCAGCTACACCCTGGGCCTTCACTGCCACTTTCTCATCCCTTCAGCTCATTCAGCCAGAGCCCCTTACATTCCAGCACTCTTCCTTTCTTGAGAAATATAATTTGGTGGGGCACGGAGGTTCTTGCCTATAATTCCAACACTTTGGGAGGCAGAAGTGGGAGAATGGCTTGAGCCCAGGAGTTTGAGACCAGCCTGGGCAACATAGCAAGACCCCATCTCTACAAAAAATACAAAAATTAGCTGGACATGGTGGTGCATGCCTGTAGTCTCAGCTACTTGGGAGGCTGAGGTGCGAGGATAGCTTGAGACCATTAATTAGCTTAATTAACTGGGATGTTGAGGCTGCAGTGAGCCATGATCACACCACTCTACTCCAGCCTGGGAGACAGCAAGACCTTGTCTCAAAAAAAGAAAAGAAAAGGAAAACAAAGAAAGAAAGAGAGAAAGAAAAGAGAGAGAAAAAGAAAGAGAGAAAGAAAAGAGAGAGAGAAAGAGAGAAAGAGAGGAGAGAAAGAGAACGACAGAGAGAAAAAAAGAAAGATCGAGAGAAGAAAAAAAGAAACAACTTCTTTGCAAGATCCCGCCACTGTCCCCCCAACCCACCCACCTCAGGACAGTAGGGCTCTGATGGAGCTGGCTAGAGGGATTCTCAGGTCTGGGTCCTGAGTTCTGCCCCATTCCAGGGTTGGCAGATGAGTCTGGAGCCAGTTCACTGTCTCCCCAGGGTTCCTGCCCAGTATGTGTGTGAATCTGACCTGCCCTGCCTCCACTATACCATGATTGCTTCTAAAAGTTCATGAGGCTCAAATATGTCTTCCTTAAAAGAAGGGACAGGAGGAACAACTGACCAAGGGCTCCCCTCTCCCCTCTCCCCACCTAGCAGCCCCTTTCCCACCTAGCACCTAGCTCTTAAGCCAGGCCTCCCCAGGGGCTTCAGGGCCCCTCAGCAAGGGACTTCTCCTTCTCCCTGCCACCTAGGGGCCTGCTGGAAGACAAGAACTTCCATGAGGCTGTGGACCAAAGCCTGGTGGAGCAGGTGCCGTACTTCTGCCAGTTCTGGAATGAGCTGTCAACTAAGTTCAAGGACCAGAAAAACACCCTGTACTTAATGCCAGTCCTGCCTGTATCCTCCAGCAGCTGGGAGGACGGGAAGGGCAAGCAGCCAAAGGAAGACAGACCAGAGCACGATCCAGGGTTGGGGAAGAAAGAAGAGGGGGAGGAGGAGGAGAAGGGTGAAGAGGAAGAAGAGGAGTTGGAGGAGGAAGAGGAGGAAGAAGAGGAGACAGAAGAGGAGGAGTTGGGCAAGGAAGAGATAGAGAAGGAGGAGGAGAGGGATGAGAAGGGAGAGAAAGTGAGCTGGGCAGGGATCAGGCCCACACCACAGCCTGAGTCCCAGGAGTCCATTCAATGGCAGTGGCAACAGCAGCTGAAAGTCATGGTGAAGGAGGAGCAAGAACAGGACGAGAAGGAGGCCATCAGAAGGTGAGCAGCCAGGCCCCAGTGAGGATGGGAGGAGGCGAAGTGCAGAAGGCTCCTAGGAGGCAATGGGATGCCAAGGAGGGCCGCTGCCTGTATGCACATTTCATCCTAACTCAGTGCTTAGTGAGGTCATGTTGATAGCTTAAGGCCTCTGCGGGAGTATCAGTTGGGCACCAACACTGAACTTCATTCTTTTTTCTCTGAGAACTGGTTGTTGACATTTACCAAGGCATGACTACCAGGAGAATTGTTATAGTCTGCAAAGTCTTGTAAATGGGCTCCTAGAGCCAGAAAAGGACCACCTGTCTTGCAAGTGGGACTTCCCACTGGGGCTGCCCTACAGATGATTTATGTCCTTGTAGGGATTCCCTAGGCCCCACCCAGTCCCTTCTGCGCCCTCTCATCACTTCCCTACCTTTCTCCAAACTTGACCCTGAGATGCCTACTACATCGCCTGGGTTTGAATCCCACCCCTTAAACCAGCAGCATATTTGGCAACTTGGAATCTTTTAGCCACACTTGGAACGTCTGTAACATTGAAACAAGGATGGCCCATACTGTAGTGGATGAAGGGAGTCGAATGGGAATCTCCGTAGAGCTCGCGGCACACTGTACCGCACGGACAGGCAAGCGAGGAGGCGCGCAGTCACTGCGGCCACGCTCATACTAGCCCCCGCCCCGTCGCAGACTCCCGGCCTTCACGAACCTGCAGGAGGCGCTGCTGGAGAACATGATCCAGAACATCCTGGTGGAAGCGAGCCGCGGGGAGGTGGTGCTCACCTCGCGGCCACGCGTCATCGCCCTGCCACCGCTCTGTGTGCCCAGGTAGGGGCGCCGGGGCCAGCGGCCGTGCAGACCGCGCGGGAGGGGCAAGGGGGGCAGGCAGGCTCTGCCCTAAGCCTCGTCCCCACCCCTACTTGGGACTTTTTGTCTTCCAGGATTCTGACCCCGGACACGCTGCTGCCGACGCAGCAAGCAGAGGTACTCCACCCGGTGATACCACTTCCTACCGACCTTCCGTAGATGCCCGCGCCCAGCCTCTCTGACATGCCGCCTTAGGTCATGCCTGGCCCCCTCTCCGCCGCCCCGCCAGTAAAAGCATCTAGTCTTTTTTTTATATCTACCTTGACTTTATTTCCCCGACAAGGGGGAAACGTGCGCGCACGCTCTGAGAGGGAAGGATGGCAGGGAGCAGCCCGGGCTGACTGTAGAGGCGCGGCGGGAACTTAGGGCCCGGGAGGATGCACTCTCCGCCCGCACTGCAGCTGGACTGAGACCTGGCCGCTCGCTGCCGGCCGCTGGACCGGGTCTGGCCAGTGGAGGGCGCTCCGGGCGGGGCTTGGCTGGCCTTTGCCCCAGCGTTGGTTGGTGCACAGTAACTGAGTGCCAGGCCTGGCCAGCGAAGCAGGTGTCCACGGGGCAGGGCGGCCACTCCTCACGTTTCCGCGCCGCGCCTGCTCTGAGGCTCGGCACCCCCAGGGCCAACCCTTTAGCATTTGCCGAGCTCCGAGAGCCCAAGAGGCTGGGGAGGAAGGAGAACTGAGGCACGCCGCGGAGGGCCAGGAATTAGGCTGGGGCGGGTCGAGGTCACCACTGAATTTCGGGCCACAGACCCTGCTATGCGACTCCCACTGTGAATCAGTCCTCAGATGAGGATGGATACCCACCTCTCGGTTCCTCCTAACCCCCGCCTGGGAGCTTCTGTCCTCTACTTCTCGGCTCCTCCCTCCCAGAGGCAGGTGGATGGAAAAGTGACATCTGGTGTTGTTCCAGAGGCGCCCAGGTCCCCAGCACCCTCCCCTCCGCCCCCGCCACCAAGGCCTCGGAGAAGCTCCGATCTCAGAGCCAGAGCGGGGGAGGGACGGGGGGGCTCCGCCTCCATGAGTCAATATTTGCCCTGAGCAAACGGGCGCCTGGACAGGTGTGAGTGTGTGTGTCTGGGGGCGGGGACTGAACAGGCAGTATAAGAGCACACTGAGCCTGGGCTCCGGGACAAGCTCCAAGGCGTGGGCTGGGGACGAAGCCAAGCCAAGCTAGGCTGGGCCGGGCGGAGGGGCCAGGAAAGCCGGGCGGAGGATGGCTGGGAAGGGAGGGGCGGGCCAGGTGCGCACCTGCGGTGGCCGCCGCGGCAGCCGACGTGTCAGCCGCAGATGCGCTCAGGTGAGGGCGGAGGCTTGCGGGGCGCTGTGCAGCACTGCGCTCGCTGAAGACCAGGACCAGGAGATCTCCGAGGGCGACCGCCAGGCCCCGGGCCCTCCGCTCCCGCCCCGCGACGAGCCCCTCGCACAAACCGGACCTGAGCGTTTTGTTCGTTCGGCTCGCGTGAGGCAGGGGCGGCCTCTCAGCACCAGCCCGGGGGCCCGGCCTGATCGCCACGCAGGCACCTGCCGCCACCACCGCCACCGCCATCGCCACCATACGGGTGGGAGAGGCTGTGCGCCGCTCAAGTGGAGATCCGGCTCCCATCCGGCCCCACCCGCCCTGCCTTGCCCTGCCTTGCCCTGCCTTGCCCTGCCCGCAACTTCTGGGCTGCCAGGCTCCATTCTGCGTCGTAATACGGGCTGAGCCGGCTCCAGCGGGTGGCGAAGGGGGCCGTGGCCCAGAACAGAAACCCTTCTGGAGGTGGAAACCCGGATTCTAGTCCGCCTCTGTCCCCGCGACTTCTGTGGCCTTGGGCAAGTCATTTCCTGGCCTCTTGGTTTTCCCATTTGCTCAGTGAACGGTTGGTCTGGCCTTCCGCAAGGGCTAGGGCTTCCCCAGCCTCCTGTCCGGGTTCTTGGACTCCTGGCCGTGCTGGGGAAGATGGAGGCCCTCACGTAGTTGGAGCCAAGACTGATGTGTGGAAAATCTGGGCGGGGGAAGCTGAGGGCCACCATGGAACCTCAAATCCACTCCTTGGATCTCTTTGGTGCTGCTGACATCCTGAGATGTCACTCCCTGACACCTCCTTGGTCCCTCTTTCAGTCTAACCACGTCTGTGACAGTCAGACTGACTGAAAAGGACAAGCCGCCGGGCACAGCCATTCACCACCTTCCTCAAACCTCAGAATCCCACGTCCTGGCTTCCATCAGCTGGGGTGGGGTAGGTAGGCAGCCCTCGGCTCAAGCAGAGGCAGCCCCGGGAGATGGGTCAGAAGTCCCTCCAAATTGCATGTTCCTAGAGGTGCTGGCTTGTCCCCTCCACCACCACCCGCTCTACTGCCCCTATGTCACCCAACTACCCAGAGGCCCCAAAGGATCTGCTGAGCCTGAGACCATGGCACAGAGAGAGGAGGGGGAGGGGGCGAGATGGTGTTGGACAGATCCCAGGCAGGTTTGAGGAGAGGGTGGACTACAGGAGGGCTCTTCATGGAGCAGCCCCAGGGGCAGGGGAAGGTTCTTCGGTCCTGGGCTAGGGTGTGTGCAGCCCTCTCCTGGCCCCCCTGACCCGGCTCTGTCCTGGGCCAGCCCTTTGCTCTTTGCTGGGCATTGGAAGATTTGCCTGTCAGGGGCCTGGTATGGTCCTGGCACACCTTCCCTGTGTCTTCCAGGGCTTCCGCTTCCCTCCCCAACCATGACAGGGGCCAGGATTCCACATCCTGGGTCTGCACAACAAAGAGGTCTCCGCCTGGAACGACCCCTCCCAAACACACACAGACACACACACACCCACACGGCCTTGAGGGGAGGGTGGTGAGAAGGAGGCTGCCACCCAGTGGGCTGGAATCTTTCCTGGTGACTGAGAATTACTACCCCCTCACCCAGGGGCCTAATTTCCCCAGCCCCCCACCCCCCACCCATCCCTAAGACTGCATTTGCTGGCCTCTCATCCAGGTCCCTCCTCAGCTGCCAGGCTGGGGGCGGAGTCTCCCCGTGCCGGGCAGGCCTGCAGGTGCGGGGCTGCATGGGGAGGGGGGCACTCAGCAGCTGGTGTGCGAGGCAGGCCCCTTCCCCCTCCTGCTCAAAGCTGGGGCCTGCTTCCTGTCGTCCCTGTCAGCACCCTGGGTGGGGGAGGGACCAGGTAATGGGGGAAGTGGAAAAGGAACTGAGCAGTTGGAGTGCAGCAGCTGAGAAACAGCAGAAGAGAAATGGAGAAGGATGAGACAGAGACCAAGAGCATAGGCAGGACAGAGGGGTGTGAGAACACGGGGGAGATCCCAGGGGCCACAGAGGCTGCAGACCCCAGACTGTGAGAGTGAGACCAGAGACAGAGACGACCAGAGAGAAACCAGGGAAGAGGAACAGAGAGAGACACATGGAGACAGTTCAAGATAACAAGAGATGTACACTGAGAGGGATGCGGGATGTGGAGCCATGGGGTTAGGGCTCAGGGGACCAGAGGTGGGAGGTGCTGTGTGTATGGAGAAAGGGGGAAGCTGTGAATCAGCCCCATCCCACCCCAAACTGGAGTGGGAATTAGCCCCAGCAGAGGATAAAGAGGTGGTTTCTAGGTGGGAGCCAGGTTTGGAGGTGGGGGGAGGGTGATACCCTTATCTTGGAAGCCCATCTCCTCCCAATAAAGGACAGAACGTGAGGGAGGTGCAAGGCCCAGGCTGTGGCTGGACACCGGGGGCCAGTGAGAGGCACAGATCTGACTCCATCTCTCTCAGTTTCCCTCTTGGCCACAGATGGACAAGCCAACAGTTATAGCAGCTGCACTGCCCCCACCCGCCCCAATTATTTCTGGCCTAGCCTTGGAATTTCTGGGCGTAGAGGCCGCCTATGTCTGTGTGAGAGTGGGGGGACCCGGGAGTGGAGGCACTGGGTGGCAGGGGGGAGACTCATACCCAGGTGCTAATCCCCATCCGGCCAAGGCAGTACCAGAGCCTCACTGACCTTCTTGGAGATTAGTCCCCATGGAGACCGTGGCAACTCGCCCCCTCATTCTGGCTAGGCCAGGCGGGTGGGTGGGTGGGGCAGGCAGAGGCTGGATAGGGAGGGGAAGGAACCTTCCAGAGGCATCACAGGAGTCAAGGCTGGGAGGCCCCTCCAGGACCCACAGCCAGGTTCGTTTACACGTAAAAAACAGAGGCCTCAAGAGAGGAGTGACTGACCAAACGCCACAAATGGCGCCAGGACAAGCACTGACACCAGAAGACAGGTCCTCGGCTCGTTTCCCAAGCATCTTTTCCTAGAGAGCAGAGGCCTGAGCAAGAACAAAGGAAACTGGCACACTGCCCTCTGACCCTCCCAATCTTCCCAAACTGAGGTCATGAACTAAGGAGTGGTTCAAATACAGTGAGGCAGGAAGGTGCTCCATCCTGAGCACTAGGCTGGCTTCTGCCAGGGACCAGGGTGAGAAGGAGAGTATGGCTCCCAGAGCCATGCTTGCAGCCTGACCACTCCCCCAACTTGGCCAGCCCCAGGGGTGATGGGAAGCACATGCATCAGAGCCAGTTATAACCACAACCACAGCAGCAGCAGTGGCAGACATTTATTGAGTGGACATTACAGGCCAGTTCTTTTTTACATGCATTTAAATCATCACAACAGCCTCTTAACCCACTCTCTTCACCCTTCAGTGTCTGTATGACCCTGGGTGGGTGGCTGAGCTGATGCCTCTCTGGGTGACTGTGGAGTGGGTATGTGCACGTGTGAAAGTGATGGGGCATATTCGTGTGTGAGTCCAGTACCCAGCACAGCCCATGGCACATAGTACATCGTATTAAATCTTTGAGGAATAAGTCTGCCTATACATGAATATGACATTGAGGTTTCTATTGAATCCTAGAACGAGACTATTCGCATGTGAAGCTTGTGGCATCACATCTATGTGCCTGGAACTGTGGATGACTCTGTCTCCATCTGACTGAACATGTGTCTATGTGTGCCCTCTCCCTGTCACCCTGTGCCAGCCCTGTGGCTTTGTGTCCGGGTGTGTGAGCGACGGTGAAAGCTGCCTGCTAGCTCCCTGGATGGTGGCCAGTTCTCTAACCCCACTGAGGGGCAGAGGAGAGGGCTCTGTTTCTAGTGGGATAGAACAATGGCTCTGTGGGGGTGGGGCTCCTAAATGGCCTAAACTAGACTGGTCTCTGTACCCGTTATCTCTGTCTCCCAGGAGACCAGTCCTGCACAGCCCCAGGGAAGGTGCTCATCTGCTGGTTCTGGGCTCCAGACTGGGGGTGGGGACGGGGGCCAGAGAAGCAGGGGTGGAAAGGAGGGGCTGGTGATGGTGGCAGGGTGGGGGAAGGCACCCTTCCCTGAATTTGCATCTTCACTACCCAAACCCTGGATAATTTCCCAGTAAAATGAGGGGGGAGGGCTGGGAGGCGAGCTGCTCGAGGAGAGGACGTTAGCCACCAGCCCCTCTCCGCTGCCCAGCAGTACTGAGCAGTCAGGCTGTTCCTGGGTTGGGGCTCTAGGTGAGAGAGGTGCCACTTCTTTGGGATTCTCAGGGCCTTTGCTGAGGACGGCGATCTGGGCAGGAGCTTAGGAGTGGGTTTGAGGCTTCCTTGCAGGATCTATGTGGGATCTGGGGATGTGGGATCATGAGATGTGGGTCTGGGTGGGATCTGAGGGCCTCATGGAGGGGACTTAGGCTCAAACGATTATCTGTGGGATCTTATGGGTCTTTATGGGATGGGGGTTTCGGTGAAATCAGAGGGCAGGAGATGGTGGCTAGGGGTGGGATGAGGGCCTGAGGATTTCCCTGTGGGGCCCAGAAGTCCCAGTGTGAGATGGAGAACTGAATGAGGCCAGGGTGGGGGTGTCTGAGGGTGATAAGATCTCTGTGAGATTTTGAGGGCTCTGTGAGGTGTCGACTGGGGTTGCTGGTTGTTGTCTACCTAACTCCCGTTCCATGCCCCAAGGCCAGTCTGTGGATGTGGAGGGGGTAGGGGTGACTGTACTGAGCTGGCAAACAAAGCCACCTGGGCACCCATCCTTCAGGAAGCTCTGGGCACAACTGATCTGGGAAAACAAACAGGAACAGCTGTTAGGGGTGGGGGGGGGGGCACGGCAGCTGCGGAGAGGGGCAGAGCTGGACCAGCCTGGTGGGGAAAGGAGGAGACGGGGAGGGGGTCCGTGGTACCCAAGGGGTATGGATCCCAGAGTCCTCCGCTGGCACAGTAGGCAGGGCTGCCTGGAAGCCCCTTCCCCTCAGTGGTTGTTCTCTTTGGCGATGACTGTGAGGCCCAAAGTCAGGAGGGGCCTGAGGGTGTTGGGGAGCCCTGAGATGTTTAGATGTCTTCTGGGCCAGTGACTATGGGTGGTGTTGGTAGGTATACCCGTTTCTGAGAGAGCTGGTCGCAGTTACTAGAACTAAAAGCCATGGGTGAAGGGGTGAGAGGGTGGGGGTACACCTCCATACCATTTCCGAGAGGAGGGAAGAGGTAGAGAAGGGGAGAGGCTGGCTGCCGCCAAGACCAGAGCTTCACACTGGAGGAGGAGCAGGGGCCCTTCTCACACACGGGGTCCCCTCCCCAACTCCAGGCGGGACTCTTAATTCTAACCTGGATCTCGGCTGGACGGCCTCCCCGCTTTTCCTCCTCCCCTAACCCTGGAAAAGGCGCTACGCACCCCTCCTGCAGAATGCCGCAGTCGGACCCACATGTGGAGCCCGGCCCTCGGGAGTACGCCCAGCCCCTAGCCCCGCTCGGTGCACAGTGTCCAGTCTCCGACAGACACCCCCACACCCTCTGACCAACACTTGACGCCCGCATCAGGGACAGCGCAGACGCACAGCCTGACGCACTAGCCACCCGCGCCCGCTGCCCCTACCGACCTGGACCTTCCCTTCCACCCCGCCCTCCGCGCCAGCTGTCGGGCCAGCGCGGCCTGCTCGCGCCTTCTGGTGGCCGAATCCAGAATTGTCGGATAGAGGTGGCGGAAGGAGGGAAGGAGATATCTGATTCTTCACCCCTCACCCCTGGCTGGTGACACTGAAGACAAAGACTGGGACACCAAGGGTCCAGAACTGGTTCGTGCGCACTCTGTAGTTTGTATTCCCTCCTTGCGGTTTGTGTTTGTTCAAACCCCAGCTAGGGTAGGGAATCAGGACACGGTTCTGACCTCACCCCCAATCAAACCTGCCTGAGATTGTCCCATCTCTGACCCATATCCTCCTCACTCAGACTCTACCTCCATGACCAGTTCTAGGGCCCTGTACTCTTGGCATCCATCTTCACACACACCGCGAGCTCCAACAGTAACTCCTCCAGGGAAAATAGAGGCCCAAGGGAGCCTTTGGCCCCAGCGCCCGCTCTCAGCAACCCAGAACTTCAAGGGTGGGAGAGCAAGCCACCCACCCCCACTTCCACTGGAGAATTTTCTCTACACCCATTTTCCTGTGGACATTTTGCCCACGCCTGACCACCTTGTTCACTCACTCGTTCAAGAAGTTTTATTGAGTGCCTACTATGCATCCAGCACTGTGCTAGGTTTGAGGATAACAACTGAGAACAAGACACAGTCCCTGCCCCTTTAAATGGAGCTTACACTCTGGTAAGGCAGATGCTGGTACACCCATAAACATAAGATGAAAAAGATTACTTTACAGCATGATAAATGCTACAAAGAAAAAAGGCTTATGTGATGGACGGAAGGGTGCCTGGAACAGCATCACCAAGGAGGTGACACAGGAGCCAGCTATGCCACCATCTTGTGACCAAGACACTCCAGGTAGCAGGAACAGCAAGTGCAAAGGCTCTGAGATGGGCTGAGCATGGAACACTGGGAAGAAGGCTTAGAAGGCAGGCTGGTATGGCAAGGCTTCTGGGAGCTGGGCTGGCTACAGCTGGCCTGTGAGCACTTTTTGGCATAGGAGCTCTGATGGACAGTGGTGGAGCACAGGTTTTGGCTTCCAAAGGTCCGAGCTTGATTCTTGCTCTGAAACTGGCTAGCCATATGAGTTTGGACAAGGCCCTGCACCTCTTTGACCCTCCGTTTGCATATTGGTGGATGCAAACCTAACTCACTGGACTGTCCTAAGGACCCATAAGGGAAGCACGTGACTCGTGGGAGCAACAAAATATTAGCCCCCTTCTCACTAGCCCCTCTTACCTCTGCTGGAATATGCCCACCCACACCCACCACCATTAAGGAAAAGTCACAATTTTGCAAGAAGCCTTTGTGTCTCATTAACAGCTGCTGTGGTTAGAAAATTCCACTGCAAGTGGTGAGAAAATTTCCTACCTGGAGCTACCCCTTGGGTCTCCTAAACTTTTTGGAGCTCCCAACCTTTTCCTCTCCCTCCTCTCCTTCCGGCTTTCTCTACACCCCACCCCCACCCCCACCGCTGCCTTTCCCCAGCTCACTCTGTCCCCTGGCTGGAATGCAATGGCTTGATTTCGCCTCACTGCAACCTCCACCTCCTGGGCTCAAGCAATTCTCCCATCTCAGGCTCCCAAGTAGCTGGGACTACAGGCGCATGCCAACACGACCGGCTAATTTTTGTTTGTTTTTGTAGAGACGGGGTTACACTGTGTTGCCCAGGCTGGTCTCAAATTCCTGGGTTCAAGAGATCCTCCCACCTGGGTCTTCCAAAGCGCTGGGATCACAGGCGTGAGCCACTGCGCCGGCCCTGCGAGATTTCTTAGCTGTGACCTCTCCACCACATTCCAAAGCCCTCTGGGTCTCCACTTCTACATCTGGGAAATGCAGGATAATAACAGCATCTTCCTCACAGGTCAGTTTTAGGATTGATGGAGTTCACGCACCCGATAGCCTGAACAGAGAGCTCGGCCTGAACTAAGCGCTTCATCCCCAGCTGCTAACTCTCAGGCAGACGTTGGGGACCGGAATCCTTAGAGCCTGGAACTTTGTGGGAGACCCGAAGCGGCACGGGTTGGGCCGAGCTGAGGCCCAACATTCTTCCTGCCTCCCGCGGCAAGCCACTCCCTGGGTAGCTATTATGCCTAAACGCTGAGTAAACCGTGCGGCCCTCGGGCTGTCGTTTCCAGCGCCCGGCGCCGCCGCGTGGCGGGTCCTGATCACCTCCTCCTCTCCTTCCCGGACCCGAGGACACCCCGAGGACGCGGTGCAGGATCTGGGAACGCACGCTTGGGAGGAAAGGGGCCGCGGTGGACCGATCCTCCAGGAAAAAGAGAACTGAGCACGTGAAGCGAATCCTTTGGGCAGAACCTTCTCTACCTCCGCCCTAGCATCTCCCAAAAGAGAGGCCTGGAGTAGAGCCGAGGAAGGCTGGCGATTAGACTCTGGGAAGAACTTCCGCTCCGCGAGTCAGCAGCGCGGTCTTAGCCCGAGGCCTCGGGGAGGTCAGGTCCCTTCGTCCCGAGGGCCAGGCCAGGGAGGGCGAGTTCTGCCCCGAGGCCTGGCACGCCCTGCCTGGCTCAGGCTGGAAAGAAAGAAAGCGCCGAGTCAGCCTGGGCTGCAGCAGGCGCGGGGTGCGCGCCTCAGCACTTTCTGTTGTCTTCCCCGGGGGCTGGGGCCACAGCGGCGGCTGCGGGAGAGGCCTCGACTCCCCAGCCGAGACCAGAGCCGACCGCAGCCTGCCTGCTGACTCAGCTCCCCACCCCCGAAGGAAAGGGTGCGGGCAGGGGGACAAGGCCCGGGTATAAAGCCCGGCCTGCCTGGCCGCGCGCAGCCTCGCAGCCCGTCCATTTCTCTCGCGCGCGGCGCTCACCCACCCGGTGAATGCCCGCTGCTGGGGTGGGAAAGGGCGGGGAGAGCGGGAAGAGGGCGAGCCCCTGGCAGCTGGGTCCAGAGCTAAGGCCGGGTCCAGCCCCCGGGTTCTTCACCTCCTACCCAGACTGGGCAGGCTGTGGCTCGAAACGGGGCTCTTGAGACGCTGAGCGCGTGGTTCCACCCTTCCTGTCCGCAGCGGCATGAGCAGCGCCCCCGCACCGGGCCCAGCGCCCGCCAGCCTCACGCTCTGGGACGAGGAGGACTTCCAGGGCCGTCGCTGTCGGCTGCTGAGCGACTGTGCGAACGTCTGCGAGCGCGGAGGCCTGCGCAGGGTGCGCTCGGTCAAGGTGGAAAACGGCGTGTGAGTGATTGCCTGGCCGCGGCTGGGCTAGGTTGAGGGGCGCTGGGCTCCACCGGCGCAGGCTCAGAGCCTCAGCCCCCTGTCCCGTGAACGCTGGAGAGACCTGCCAACTTGGGAAACCCCATAGCCTCCCCAAAGTTCCCCACCCATCCCAAGATAAATCATGGGAAAGTGTGTATTTTTGTGCTAAAGAGACACAGGCGAGAAGCGACCCCTTGAGGGTCCCTATGGTACCCCACCGTGAAGGGGTTTCTAATGTACTTACATCCTTCCCAGAGTTTTTCTCTGTGCAAAAGTAGAAGGCTCTGTGCTTGGCTTAACAAAAGAAACCCAATCCTTTTCCCTGGCCCCACCCTGGTCTTAGAGCCCAGCTTTTCCCACCCTCCCGCCCCATACCCCTGCCCCAACTGAGGTCCCAGTTCCTGCTATGATACTCGGGAGGGATCCTCCAATGTGTCCCTGTGCAAAGGCCTAAACCTTTGAGGTAGGAGCACTTGGTCGGGAGATCTTCATAACCAGGAAAACTCCTTCCCAACCTGGGGTCCTTGAGCGAGAAGCCTGGGCTCCTCAAACCCCAGAGAGCAGCAGGTTTGGGACCTTTAGTCCCTAGAGGGGCTGGATTGCCATACAGTGGGTGTGTCAGGGGAAGGGTTTGGGGTTGGAGAAAAATACTGTGCTTCTCAGTCTTTTCAATCATGGCAAGCAAGGGGGAGGCAGTGGGGGTGCAGCTCAGGCAGATACCTCCCAGCTCTTCTCCTTTAACAGTTGGGTGGCCTTTGAGTACCCCGACTTCCAGGGACAGCAGTTCATTCTGGAGAAGGGAGACTATCCTCGCTGGAGCGCCTGGAGTGGCAGCAGCAGCCACAACAGCAACCAGCTGCTGTCCTTCAGGCCAGTGCTCTGCGCGGTGAGCACAGCCCACTTCTCCTCCTCTGCCTCCTAACTCCAGGCCCTGGCCTCACCATGGCGCCTGGAAAGGTTGTTCAAACCCTGCATCGGGGATATGTAAACAAACTCCGAGATGGGTGGTAGTAGCATTATTTCTCAGAATCAGAAGGGTGTCTCCAAGAAAGTTGGGATTGTGGGCGTAGGCCTGGAATCCAGAAATCATCACCATGGACAGCGCTGAAGCCATCCCATTCCTGAGCGCCTAGCGTTCCCTCACATCCAATAGTCCACACGTGTGAGTGAGTGCCTCTGGCGTCACACAGCCCTGTGAGGTCAGGGTGGCTGCTGTTAGCCCGATACACAGGTGTGGAAATGGGGCTCAAAGGGACAAAGTGGCTTGCCCAGGGTCACTGAAAAGAGAGTCTAAGTGTGTGTTTGTGTATGTGTTATTGTATGTGTGAGGGTGTTGGTAATGAATCAAATACATCGGAAGAAAGGATCTCATTTTCCATTTGTGCCGACCTGGTTACTGGTAGGGCTGGGGAGTGGAGAGCAGAGGACCCAGCCCAGGCCAGTCCACTTCCTCTGTTCCAAGAGGCTGAAGAACCCTGCAGTGGGAAGGCCAGAGCCAAGATGCAATCAGTATTGATGCCCTGACATGTCTGTTCTGATTCTGCCATCCAGTACCTCTTAGCTGGGCACTAATCTGTGAGAGGCTGGCTGTGCTGAGGGGCTGGGCAGGGGATTGCACAGTTAGTCAATGAAGCCCTCAGGGAACTGTCTTGATGAATGGGACAGATTTCTTTAAGGACCTCTGGCTTTGCTCCTGCAAAACAGGCCCATGTCACAAGGTGCTCTCTAGTCCTGACCTGAAAGGGTCTCTGGAAACCCTATCTCCCCAGTCACCTCCTTAGCCCAAAGCCATGGGAGAGGCCAGGTTTGGGGGAGCCTTTGAGCGATCCATTTCCCAGACTGCCAGGGAGCTGATGGGTTGAGCTCTGGGAGTGCCTGTGGGTCCTAGACAGCTGCACAGCTTGTGTGGGGCAATGGGTGGGGCAAGTGAGGCTGGGGATGTATCTGTTAACAACCCTTTGGAAGCCCTGACCTTTCTGTCCCAACCTTCCTGTGCCTCAGAACCACAGTGACAGCCGTGTGACACTGTTTGAGGGGGACAACTTTCAAGGTTGCAAGTTTGACCTCATTGATGACTACCCATCCCTGCCCTCCATGGGCTGGGCCAGCAAGGATGTGGGTTCCCTCAAAGTCAGCTCCGGAGCGTGAGTCCTGGAACTGGAACCATTCAGAGAGAAGAGCAGGAAGGCAATGGGGACCAAGGGAGAGGGTGGAGAACAGCGATGTAGGGAGAGTGCTAAGAGAGATATTGGGGACTTGGAGGCAAGGATGGAGTCAGACTGGGAGGGAGGAAATGAGGAGGTCCTAGGAGAATGGGGGGCAGAGGAAAATATAGGCACAGAAGAAGGGCTGGAGAACATGAGGGGATGGAGGCAATGGAGGGTCGGTACAGGAGACAGGATGAGAACGGTGATAGGAAGACTGGGAGCAGTAGCCAGGGGAGGGAGAGAGCCACGTAGGGAAAGTTGAAGCAATGATTTTGGAGCTGGGGGTTGGGAGCTACAAAAAGGGGGGCTGCTAGTGGAGAACATAGAGTAGGGGTGGGGGCAGAGCTTACTCCCCGCCCCTGTGCCCTCACTGGCCTAGGTGGGTGGCCTACCAGTATCCAGGCTACCGAGGCTACCAGTATGTGTTGGAGCGGGACCGGCACAGCGGAGAGTTCCGTACCTACAGTGAGTTCAGCACACAGGCCCACACTGGGCAGCTTCAGTCCATCCGGAGAGTCCAGCACTAGGATCCATGGCCCCAGACACCTTCCCTGAGGACCCTCAATAAAGATTCCTGAATCTTCCTGCCCCTCTTGCCTCCTTGGTGTCTTGCTTTGTGATGTCCATCCTCATCTTTGCGAGAGTCCCTCCCTGCCAAGCTGATCCTCCCCACAGGCTCCAGAATCCTTGGCTACCAAGCGTAAGATGGCTGAGGTTGTGTGTGGATAGGCTCTGGTGGGGCTGACAGCAAAGTGCTGGTAAAAATCTTAGAAATTCTGGCTGGGTGCGGTGGCTCATTCCTGTAATCCCAGCACTTTGGGAGGCTGAGGCAGGTGGATCACAAAGTCAAGAGATTGAGACCATCCTGGTCAACATGGTGAAACCCCATCTCTACTAAAATACAAAATTAGCTGGGTGTGGTGGCACATGCCTGTAATCCCAGCTACTCGGGAGGCTGAGGCAGGAGAATCGCTTGAACCTGGGAGGCGGAGGCTGGAGTGATCGAGACTGTGCCACTGCATTCCAGCCTGGCGACAAAGCAAGACTCCGTCAAAAAAAAAAAAAAAAAAAAAAACCTTAGCAATTCTGTTAAATGGCACCCATCCCAAACCTCTGCTTGGTAAGGTTCACCACTATGGGCCAGGGGTACTGCTAGCTCAGATGGCACCTTTGCCATCCTGTGGGTGGGGTGGACACACCCCCACAGCAGGACTCATAGCAGTATTGCAGGTTCCACACATCCCCTGGCCCAGGTACCATCATGCAGGGCAGAACTTCCTTACTGTACACTGAAGGTCTGAGCTTCCTCTGTAATCCCAGAGCATTTTTCAACCTTTATCTTCACCCAGTTCCCTGCCCAGTCAGGGAAGCCTGAGCCTCCTGCAGTTGTCCCCTTTCCTCCATTCGCAGGAGGGAAATTAGTGGGAAATCCCACTGCTTCCCAAGGCCTTCGAAGGGGAGACTTTCACCCTGTGAGCCCAGACCGCAGATCCTTTGAGCAATGACGATCCCTTGCAGTGGTGTTGAACTCCAGCATTTAGAAAGCATCTTCATACCTCCCCGTCTCAGCTGCTCTGTACCACCCCCTCTTCACTCTTCCTTTCCCTCCCTACCCTTCAGAAGACTGGTGAGCTGTAGGAGCCACCCCTCAGTTGCTCAGAGTAAGCCTGGGTTCTGGGCAAGTGGCAGGTGCCCACAGGCATGGCAGGGCTGAGTATGGCTGCAGCCATTAGAGCCCCTGGCACTGGTATGGGTTTTTCCCAGTTCCCTCTTTGATCCAGTTGGTGATGCCCCCCGACCCCTACACAGACAGAGCCTCTCAAGATTCTTGGGACTCCCCTCATCTTGTCCTTCAGGGATTCTTGTGTTTTCAAGTCCCCAGTGGACCTATCAGTGGCGAAGGGTGGCTCTGATTATTGCCCCAGGTCAGGCAGGGCAGGGCAAGGCCAGGGAGCAGTGAGACTTGGACCTGAAGTCCCCAGAGGTTCAGCTGTGCAAAGTCAGGCAGCTGCTCCTTTGAGAAGTGCTCTGGACCATAAGTCAGAACACCGGGGACCCAGTTCCCTCACCTTGTAAACTGGGGCTATTGACTGCTATCCTGCCTGTCTCACAGTGCCTGTTAGGAGGATTCCATGAGAAACCCCTTTTCCATAACACCACAAGCATGTGGTGTTATGGAAAAGCACTGGAGTAGTCAATGTAGGGACATCCTTCCCCTACCTCCCCCACATGGATCCTAGGATTGGGTCAGGGGACCAAGGGAAGCAGCTCTGGGTGGGGTATAAATTTTGCTTTACACTCAAATGGGCTCTAGAGTCCATGGCCCCTGTTGCATTCAATCCTCCTAATACTCTCCAATTTCCTCTACTTTACCAAACTGGGGGTCCAAGGAGAAGCTTTGATGACATCACCCACTTAATTGGTGACAAAACCAGGATTTGAACACAGAGTTCCTGGCCCTAAATCCAGGCTGTTAGGTGGAGGCTGAATTGAGCTGTGGCTAAAAGCCTCAGGCCTCAGCAGAGCCCCAAACTTCTGTGGGCCCCAGAGGAACCTGTGGTTCCTGGCTGGTCATGGGCACCTCCCCATCCCCTTGTGGAATGGCAATATTTACAATATCTACATGTATAGAATCTGTTCTAAACCCTTCACATGTGTTATCTCATATAAACCTCATCATTCTCTGTGGCAGGTACTATCATACCCATTTTATTTTTATTTACTTTTGTTTTTATTTTGAGACAGGGTTTTGCTCTGTAGCCCAAGCTGGAGTGCAGTGGCATGATCTCAGCCATTGCAACCTCTGCCTCCCGGATTCAAGCAATTCTTCCACCTCAGCCTCTGAGTAGCTGGGATTACAGGCATCCGCCATCATGCCAGGCTAATTTTGGTATTTTTGTAGATACGGGGTTTCACTATGTTGGCCAGGCTGGTTTTGAACTCCTGACCTCAGGTGATCTGCCCGCCTTGGCCTCCCAAAGTGCTGGGATTGCAGGCATGAGCCACTGCGCTGGCCCCATACCCATTTTATAAATGAGGAGACGCAAGTACAGTACAGAGGTTATGTTACTTCCCCCAACGTCACATAACCAAAAAATGGGAGAGTCAGGAGTTGAAACTAGAACCCAGACAAACTGGCTTCAGAGCCCAGCAGGCCACTTCCCCACTGCTTGCTTTGGGGAGCAGGCAATGAGCAAAGGGAGATATGGAATCCACCCTTGACTGAGCTGCCCTCCCTGCAGGGGGATCTGTGGTTGCTCGGAAGAATTAGCAAGACAGTTTCAGGAACTAGAAGTGTGACTCTGAACTGGGCTCAGGTCTCTGGGTCTCGTTTCCCCATCTGTGCAACGCAGAAGTCAGGGGAGTTAATATTTGCTGCAGCCTTTGCCAGCATGGACCTTCTAGGTTTTTCTGGACCTAGGGGTCATGTTTTGCTTCCTACATCTGTCTACAGCTAAGGAGTGGGGGTCACAGAGGCCAGTCTAAACTCGAATGCTTTCACCTTCTGGTCCTCCCTTCATTCTGGGCAGGCTGACCATCTGCAGAACCACATGGGGACCAGCGCCCAGCAGGGTAGGAAGGGGATGAAGGGGAAACTGCCAAGGACTCTCCCGTTGGCTTCCCTAGCTGTACTTGCAGCAGAAGGGGATGGAGAAGATCAAGACCCAGGTGGGTGGAGATGACTGCCCCCCATGCACACATTACCTGGTGCCCCACCTGCTCAGCAACTGATTTCTTGGTAAGACTGAGGCATAAAGCCTGTACTGTTGATCCTTGCCCAGCTCAGAGCTGGGATATTTGGGGAGACCTCCTCTCTAGGACCCTCTCCTTTACACCTCAGGCTCCCACTGAGAGCATTAAGTGGGCGAATTTTGATGCCTCCCAGCTCTCCCAGCTCTTACCTCCTGCCCCTTGCTATTTTCTGTTCTTACCTCCTGCTCCTTGTTTTCTGTCCATAGTGGGTGGGGGAAACAGTAAGAGGAACGAGAAGGTAAAGGGATTGGGATCTTGATCCCACCTTCAAGACCCTTACCTTCTGCGGAGTCCGAGTTTGGTCCACAGGGAACATTCCAACCTCTAGTCTTTGCTCCCACCAGATTCCAGGTCCACATCCCAAAGGCTTCAGCCTAGTCCCACTAGGATCCTCCCAGGACCTGGGATCCCTCATTTTTCCCTCCACATTCTGCCTCCCACACTTCTCCCTGGCTCCTTTGCACCGTCCACAAGCAAAGATGAATACCCCAGCAGTTGCAGCAAATGAGGGTGAACAGGGGCCCTGTAGAACCCCAGAAGTAGGACTTTCTAGCCATCCTCAATCAGGCACCCCAGGACCAGGCACTTAGCAGGAGATTTGCCAATTCCCAGGCCTCCTCCACCCCTGGGCTCAAGCAGTGAGAGAGGACTTGGAGAATACCAGTTTTGACAGTACCCATTCCATACTGCAAGGCTGCAGAAGGTGGGCTTCTGGGCTGGAGCCTCATCTTCAGTCAGCATCCTCCTTAGCCTGCCTCTCCAGAGCCAGGAAGTCTCACAGGTACCCAGAGAGGCTCTAGGACACTTGGGAACCACATCAACATCTTTGCATGAGTTAGAAATAGGAATACTTTTCTTGGAGTGGATTTCAGCCTTGCACAGTGCACAACCCTGTCTTAACCCCTCCACCTCTCCAGGCTGGTTCAGGGACAGCCAGAACGGGAATAGTGGTGAGGGTGGGTGGCAGACTGGGAGGACAGGGGATGGGGAAGGATGGGAGAGGGAAGTAGCAAGGGGCTCAGAAACCCATCAGGGAAAGCCAGGACAGATTCTCAACATCTTTAGAGGCCTTCAGCAGTCCAGGCCACTACTAATTTGTGGGGACTGAATGAATGAGAAAAGGAAGGGAGGGAGAAGGATGAGAGGGAGAGAGAAGGCTGGAGGGGAGATGGGAGTCAGAGAGAAAAGCCTAGAATAGATGGTAAAGAGAGACCTAGAAGGGGGCGGAGAGGACAGAGGAGGGGGTCACCCACGTAAGTTGCCAGGAGAGATGGCCCAGCACCAGGCCTAAGGCTTGGGGGCCCTAGAAAGGCAGGAAATGGGCCAAAGCAAGAAGGAGACAGGGAAGGGGTTCAGGTCTCTAGGGAAGAGCAGAGAGTGGAAGAAGAGGAGGAGGGAGCGGGGGTGCGGGCAGAGATAAAGGGAGCAACGGCTGCAGGGCCGGGAGCGCAGCGACAGGCGAGAGGGAGGGAAGCGGAAATTTAAAAGTGAAGATGCAGATAACGCAGCCTGGAGACGGGAACCCGGGTGGGGATAGAGGGAGGGAGGGGGAGGAGAGTGAGCGGCGAGTGGAGCGGGAGCAGACTGGAAGAAGGGCACTAGGGAGGGGGCTGTGGCTGCTGGGGTCCGAGGTGGGGCCAGGTACACCAGCCCCATCACTGTTTGCAGAGAATCAGGGAGGCGGAAAAGACACGCGCTCCCGGCCCCCATCAGGGCGCATGGCCCGGGCCCATCCCCCGCGCGTCTCCCCGGCTGCGGGGCGCGGGGGGCTGCCGGGTGCGCTTGGCTGTGGCGCGGCGCGTTGGAGACTTTATTGCGATGGGACGATAAGAGGGGCGGGGGCGGGGTCCCGGGGGCCGAAGCGGCAGCGCTTTAATTAAAACGGAAATTGCGGCCCCTGACAGCGCGGGGACCAGAGGGTTCCAAGCGGACCCTTAGCTGGAAGCGTTGCTCCAGGACCCCCCCGCCCCGCGCAAACCCCGCCACGCCCGGGCTGCCCCCTCCCGCCAGGCCCTGCCGGACCTGGCGCGTCTTCTCCTCCTTGTCACCCGCGGTCGCTTCGGGCGGGGATCGGTGCCACAGACCGCAAAGCCTGCCTCGCCCCCCTTCCCCGTCCCCCCCATCTCCCACCGCCCAGTCCCCGGCGGCGATGAGACAGAGCGGCGCCTCCCAGCCCCTGCTGATCAACATGTACCTGCCAGGTACCAGGGACCAGCCGGGCGCTGGTGGCACCGGAACCTGGGGCGGGAAGTCTAGGCTCAGACATAGGAAGAGAGTACTGGGGTCCAGGGGAAGGAGAAGTGTCCAGAGATTCGGGTTGCATGGAGGGCCGATTGTAATTTAGGGCACTGGGGAGACCTAAAGGCAGACAGAGAGCTCTGGGTTTCAGTGCAGGGTCTAGAGGAGTTGAAATGAGCAGATTGGGAGCCTGGGGGCCAAAAGCCGGGACTCAGGGACTCGAAAGAGCCTGAGAGGGAAAGCAGGGATCTCTGGCATGGTGGAGGACTCTGTGGTCGAGCCGTACCAGAAGGCTGTGGTCCGCGGGCGTCGCCCCTGCGCTCTCACGGCTCCTCACCTTCCTGCTACTAGCTTCGGGCCGGCCCTCCAGGCGCCCTCCTCTTCTCTCCCCGCGCTCCAGCTCAGCTGGCGCAGTTCCCCCGCTCGGCTTTATAAGGCTCCAGCCGGCCCCTTCGGAAAGCGGATTTCCTTTTTCCTGGACGCATTTCCTGACTTGGGCTCTACGGAGGGGCTCCGCGCGGCGCGCCTGGACCAGGCTCCGGGAGGAGGAGCCGGGTGGCCCGGGCCCCCAGCCTCTCGCCTGGGGACCACAGCACCCCTCTTGAGCCTTGGCCCGGGGCCCTTTTGTCAAGCCCACAACTTCCGCCTGGGGTTCGCCTGATTCTTTTCGTCCGCTGCTTGCAGATCCCGTCGGAGACGGTCTCTTCAAGGAAGGGAAGAACCCGACCTGGGGGCCGCTGAGCCCCGCGGTTCAGAAAGGTGAGCTGGCTGGTGCGCTGGGCGGTGGAGGCGAGGTTGGTTGGGGTCAGGGCACAGGCGGACAGAAGGTGGGAGCAGTGTGGACTCAGGGTTCACACTGAAGCCCGGAGTCCTGGCCTGGTTGTGGGGAGACCTTGGGAAGACATTCACTTGGTTTTTGGCTCCTGCATCTTCTGAGCACCAGGAAAAGACTTGCAGGCCAAGGCAGGTGGAGAGGATCCCAGCCCCAGGCCCTTTTGCTGCTGAGTATGGTTTTCCAGGCTTTGGGGCAGGGGCTGGGACACTTAGTGTCCTTTCCCTGCTGGTAGTAGGAGCTCAAGGCAGCAGCACCAGCTGGCAATGGAACCGGGGGAATTATTCCCCAAACACAGTGGGCTTCCCAATCACTAGACCCTGGTCACTGCCACCTGCTTACCCTCCCGCGCTGGCCTACACTGGCTGATCTCTGCCAGCCAAGTCTGCCAGATGATTGCAATTGATTCCCAGGTTCACCACCAGCGCTCCACGGATAGACGATAAATTACCCTTTTGACGGCTGGCTCTTCAAGCAGCGTCTCCCCACAGTCCCCATCTCAGTTGTTACCCTAGATCTCACCAAGAGACAGAAACCACAAAAACGAGGTTGGCGACTGTTTTATCCAGAAGGAAACTATGCCTAACAGGAACGGGCATCCAAACCGCTGAGGGTGCTCCGCCTTTGGTGCCAGGTGCACCTTTGTACCCAAATCTTCCCTTGCTTCTGACTCTAAAACTTAACGCTGGGGACCAGGAACCAGGAAGCTCTTTGCTGGGCTGGCTTGAAGGGATTGGGATTGAAACCATGGGGGAGGGTAGCATTTGGATTCTAAGCCAGTGGCTGAAAAAGGAAGAAGGGTTCGCCAGACTCTATTTGAGACAGTAAGCATACCAATTCCAGGAAAATCCGTTTTATTCTAAAAAGGAGTGGGGCAATTGTATCGGGAGTTTTCTCTGCCTGTCTGCTTGAGGCTACAAGACAGGGGAGCAGGAATTCTGGGACCCCACTCTCTCACCACTGGCATATCCTGGAAAAACCTCCTTGCTGCCTCCAGCAACCGGGAATTCAGAGGGATATCACACAAAGACAGGAGGAGGTTGATAGCCAAGCACAACAGCTGCTCGGTCCGTTCTCCTCCTCAGAATTGCTCATCAGGCCTCGAGAACGATGGCACCTTCGTAGGCAGGGAATCCCGCCTGTTCCGAAAACAAGAGACCAAACTCTCAGGGTCAGCGCAGAGGCCTGCGCACCCAAAGGTGGCTAGGATGGGGAGCCCCTGAGAGCTTGCCCCTCCTGTCACGTATAGGGAGCCACTGTTCCTACTCCTGTCGGATGTAGTGTCCCAAGGAAGCCAGCCACCACTCCACCTCAGGTGTAGCCTGTCCAACTACGTCTTTGGGGACTGGCTGGGCCTTGTCCAGCAGTGGCTGGGTCGTCCCGCTGCACGCCCATCCCTTCCCATCTCTGGATGTGGTCCAGCTGGGATGGGGCAGTCCAATCATTCTGCCCAATGCCGCCCTGTACGGTTGTGCGGCTTTTCCCTAAATAAGAGCACCGGGCTGAGATGGCGAGTGGCGGCGGGTATCTGTCCTTGCTCGCCTTGGAAAGCCAAATGCGTTGGGGGGCGGCTATGCTCACGTGGGGAGGCGACGCTTCCCCTCCCCCCCCCCCAAGTTTCACAAAACCGTGCATCCGGCAAGCTACGTGCTCTTCAATGGAAGCCGCATTTCCATTGTGCAAAAGCGTGGTAAAGGCTAGAGACCACTCTGCTGATCAGCTCCTCCCCGGCCGGCTGCTCCTGCCGAACTCAGCTGCACAATTTGATTGCACTTTTCCTCCCCCAGTGCCGGTTCCTGCCGGGGTGGGTCGGTTTCCCGCCTGCACTCTTTCCCAGTTCCCGCCTCCCCACTCCCACCTGTGGCTGACCGCCCCCCTCCCCACAGGCAGCGGACAGATCCAGCTGTGGCAGTTTCTGCTGGAGCTGCTGGCTGACCGCGCGAACGCCGGCTGCATCGCGTGGGAGGGCGGCCACGGCGAGTTCAAGCTCACGGACCCGGACGAGGTGGCGCGGCGGTGGGGCGAGCGCAAGAGCAAGCCCAACATGAACTACGACAAGCTGAGCCGCGCCCTTCGCTACTACTACGACAAGAACATCATGAGTAAGGTGCACGGCAAGCGCTACGCCTACCGCTTCGACTTCCAGGGCCTGGCGCAGGCCTGCCAGCCACCGCCCGCGCACGCCCATGCTGCCGCCGCCGCTGCTGCTGCCGCCGCCGCCGCCCAAGACGGCGCGCTCTACAAGCTGCCCGCTGGCCTCGCCCCGCTGCCCTTCCCTGGCCTCTCCAAACTCAACCTCATGGCCGCCTCGGCCGGCGTCGCGCCAGCCGGCTTCTCCTACTGGCCAGGCCCGGGCCCCGCCGCCACGGCTGCCGCCGCCACCGCCGCGCTCTACCCCAGTCCCAGCTTGCAGCCCCCGCCCGGGCCCTTCGGGGCGGTGGCCGCAGCCTCGCACTTGGGGGGCCATTACCACTAGACGGGGCGGTCGGGTGCCTGCGGCCTCGCCCACACGCCCAGAGTCTCATCTACATCCGATCTACATCCGATCCCATCTACATCCGATCCCATCTACATCCCGGGGAGGGGACCGGGAGCCTCCCAATCGTCCTCTAACCAAGAGTTTACTCCACCTGCCGCACTTAGCCCCGGGGGACAGACCGGAGCTCCCTCAATCCTTGTCTGATACTAGATTTGTCCCCGTTCCACCCCGCAGTCCCCTGAGGAGGGCGATGTGCGCCCTCTTTGACTTTTTTTCTTCTGGGTCTCCAGGTCCCGGAGGGGATTTGTGGACCTCTGCCGTCTCCCCACCACTCCAGTGCATTTCCGCCTGGCTTCTAGAAGCCCCGTTCAATATCACATCTTTTCCCACTTTTGCTCTTCCCCAAGGAACTGCTCCCACCCCAGCACGTGGAGGCCTCTCACAGTCCTCCTTCCTGGGACCTGAGCAGGTTTGGTGAAAGCCACCCTGCCCCATGACACATGGCCCCCTTCCTCCCGTACTAACACTCGCAGGAGGGCCCAGTGTGTTTCTGACCCTTTTAGCCCCATTAAAGCTCCTGAGCTCTACGCTGCCTCCTCTCTCTGTTCTTTGCTGCACCAGAACCCGTGGTTAGGGGAAAGCAGGGAGAGGTTCATCTCGGGCCACAGCAGAGAACTGCCAAGGAAGAGGTCCCAAGAAGGAGGGTGGCGTGGGCTTGGGCGTCGCCTGCAGGGAGCGAGGGTCCTGGAGAATGGGCTCAGCCCAAGGAGCCGCCTTGCCTCACACCCACCCTGCCAGGCGACCCTAGCTCACCTCACTCGGTCTTCCACTTGCCCTTCACCCCACCCTACCCATACTTCCGTCCTAGCAGATACCTGCACCCTCCCCTCCCCATCTCACTCACCCTTTCACCCACCCCTCACCCGCCCCATCCCAATAGGTACCCCACCCAACTCCACGCCACCACCCATCTCAGCCCATCCTTCTACCGCCCCTCATCCCCAACCCCATCCTAACAGGCCCACCCCACATCACATCTTCCCCTCTCACCCATCTTACACCCGGCCCCTCACCCCACCTTATCCCAATAGGCCACCCGCACCCCACCCCCACATCTCACCCATCTCACCCCCCCGTCACTCCCACCCACCCAACAAGCGACCCCCACCCCACCCTCCCATGTTCGGACGTCACCCTTCCACCCACCCCCTCACCCCACCCCATCCCAATAGGCCACTCCACCCCACCCCACCTCCCCATCTCACCCACCCTTCCACCCGCCCCTCACCCCATCCCATCCTAACAGGCACCCACATCATATCTTCCCCCCTCACCCATCCTTTCACCCGCCCCTCACCTCATCCCAACCTTCATCCCTTCTGGCTGAGCTTCACCCCACCTCAGCCTTCCCTCAGCCACTTTATTTCATCCCCTTCCCCAACCACCCTCCCCTCCTCATCCGACTCTCACTTAGACTTTCTCGCCCTATCCCTCACAAACCGCCCCCTCCCCCCAACATCTGTCGCCGTCTTTCTTCTGGCTCGGCCTCCTCATTTGCAGAAGAAGGGGTCTGTCTCCCACCCGGCTCCTGCGCTCGCGGCTCGCAGCCTCCACGCCGAGGCTCGTGGCTGCACCTCCTTCTTGCGGGCGGTGCGCGCCCTCTGCTGGTTGGAGGAGGGTACGCCGAGGGCTTTGTGTGCCGCGCGGTGCAAACCCGTGTGCCTGGCCACACTCAGGACTGCGGGACCCAGTAGTCTCCAGATCTCCTTTGGCTTTCAGAGAGGAGAGTGAAAAGGGAACTCTGCATCCCAGGTCTGACCTCTGGAAGCCCGAAAAGTGGGTCGAGTGGATTATTCTCCTGACTGGGCCCCTTTCCTCACCCCTAGAGGCCCTTCTGAATACTGCGTCCGCCCACCAAGGCCACTGCCCCTTAGCTCCTACCTTTTCCAAAACCTGTTGGCAGGAAAGCTGCCTTAAACGCCTTCGCTTAGAGGAAAACAGCACTGCGGAAGGTGCCTAAAGGGACAATCCCAACCTCAAGGCAACTGCTCCTCAAGGCAAGCCCCTGGCTCACCTTTCACCCGCTGCCCTAGCTGTTCTTTTCCACGCGCGCACCTCTTCTTGGGCACAGGAAGGGGCAATGCAGGCGGGGGCCTGGGCAGTTGGAGGTGTGGAGTGGGCCTGACGCCCCTTCCCAAAGGATTTAGCCAGGGAAAGAGTCTTTATTCATTTCATTTTATTTTTCACTTAATTTTTTTCTAGTTTTCCAAAGAACACACACTCAGCATAGAAAATTTGGAAACACACACCTGATGTCTCCTCCATGAACTATTGGTTGGATGAAGCATGTAAAGAAGCGTGAAGGGGCCAGGCGCGGTGGCTCATGCCTGTAATCCCAGCACTTTGGGAGGCCAAGGCAGGCGGATCACGAGGTCAGGAGATCGAGACCGTCCTGGCTAACACGGTGAAAACCTGTCTCTACTAAAAATACAAAAAATTAGCCGAGCATGGTGGCACACGCCTGTAGTCCCAGCTACTCGGGAGGTTGAGGCAGGAGAATCGCTTGAACCCGGGAGGCAGAAGTTGCAGTGAGCCGAGATGGCACCACTGTACTCCTGTTTGGGCAACAGAGCAAGACTTCATAAAAAAAAAAAAAAAAAAAAAAAAAAAAAAAAAAAAAAAAGCCAAAACTATAGTCCTGTTACACAGACGCCACTGTTACTATTGATAATTTTTTGGTCAAAACCCTCCCTTTCTTTTCTCAGTGCCACTTATTTATTTATTTATTGAGGCAAGGTCTCTCTCTGTTACCCAGGCTGCCAGGCTGGAGTGCAGTGGTGGGATTTCAGCTCACTGCAACCCCCACCTCCCAGGCTTAAGTGATCCTTCCACTTCAACTTCCTGAGAAACTGAGACTACAGGCATGTGCCACCATGCCCAGCTAATTTTTGTGTGTTTTATAGAGACAGGGTTTTGCCATGTTGCCCAGGCTGGTCTTGAACTCCTGGGCTCAAGCAATCCACCCACTTCGGCCTCCCAAAGTGCCTGGGATTACAGGCATGCGCCACAGTGCCTGGCCAATGCCTTTTAAAATTTGATAATACCCTGCTTTTGTAGCTGAATAGAAAATAAGTATGTTCCAGGTCATTATGCCTGACACGCCTCACGGGGTGAGAGAGTGGGCTGGTGCATTCATCAAGCAGGTGAGCCAGTCTGACCTGGTGGGGTCTTCTGTGACGTGCATGGTGGCAGTGGGGGAGGGGTGCAACATCAGAGAGTCTCTTTATAGCCCTATTTGCAGGGGTCAGGAAACTGGGAGGAAGAAGAAACACTCTGAGGAGATACAGCCAGGATCCAGAAAGATCTGGGCTGCTAACAATTGTGGGCTGAATGTAACAAAGTAAAATTTCTGTGTTTGTTGTTGTTGTTGTTGCTGTTTTTGTTTTTTTGAGATGGAGTCTCACTCTGTTGCCCAGGTTGGAGTGCAGTGATCTCGGCTCACTGCAACCTCTGCCTCCTGGGCTCAAGCGATTCTCCTGCCTCAGCCTCCCGAGAAACTGGGATTATAGGCGCTTGCCACCACACCCAGCTAATTTTTGTATTTTTAGTAGACAAGGGGTTTCGTCATGTTGGCCAGGCTGGTCTTGAACTCCTGACCTCAAGTCATCCACCTGCCTTGGCCTCCCAAAGTGCTGGAATTACAGGTGTGAGCCACTGTGTCCAGCCACAAAGTAAAATTCCTTAGGAAGGACTGTGAGGCCCTGCTCTTACATCTTTAAATGAAACAACAGAAGTTAGAGTCTTGGCAAAGGTGGGGCTCAGCAGAGCCTGTGTGTAAATGAGTAATGTCCTAGCCAATGCAACGTTAAATGGGAACCTGTAGGGTGAAGTGCAGAAAAATCACTGTAATCTGAGGATGAATTGATGGAGCTACGACACCTAAGATGAAGGAAGTGGTCCACTTGGTTTCGTAAGTCTACCACCAGGAACATTGTGCACAGTGTTGATTTCAGGAGGAGACCAAGTGGAGGACACACAGTGTAGTAGACCCAGGAAGTGAAGAGGAAAAACGGTGGAAAGCCAACAACAATGTGAGATATATCTGGAAAGTCAACTGGGAGAAAGGGATGGGAGCTGTCATCATTTATTCAAAGCTCTGTCCTGAGAGAAAGGACTGGATGCATGTGACTAAGGGCAGTACTGGGACACATGGTTGGAAGCTCCAGTAAAACAGATGTCTCCTTGATCTAATGAAGAGCCTTTGCCATGAAACATGTTGGGTGAGTTCACTGTCACCAGAGTGTTTAGCAGACCCTTCTGTGAGAAGCAGAGAGGGGAGGTGAACTAGGCGATTTCTCTAACCTTGAGACTCTTGGAATCCTGTGAAGGAGTCAATAAAGGGGGGATTTTAGTCATTGTTGGGCAGTTGGCTGAGATATTGTTAGATTAAGGGATCTTCTTACCTATGAAATTGCATCCTTAAAGCTCACCCCATGCCTCTGTTCTTTCCTGTCCACATAGCCAGTTTGGGAGGCTAAGATACAGAACTGGGAACCAGAAATTCTGAGTTCCATTTGCAGTTTGGTAACGAACCTGCTGTGTGACCTTCAGATAATCACTTCTCTTTTCTGGGGTTCCATTCTCATCTCATTAAAATAATAAGGCTGAACCAGAGATTTGCAAACTCTGCTCTGTGGAACTTTAAGGGTCACCTAGGTTCTCTCTGTTTAAAAAAAAAAAAAAAAAGAAAGAAAGAAAGAGCTGGGAAATGTCTATCAAAGATCACCTACAAGGTCGAACCCAGCCTCAGAATACAGTAGATAGGAATCCTCTTCTCCAGATTATCTCAGCTCTGGGAGCCCCTGCCTCTGTGATGTCTCCAAGCTCTGAGTTACTGTGGTCTTGGCAGGACTGTACTCCACCCAATCCCTGAAGAAGTCATACTCTTACCACACTCAGCTTCCTGATGATCCAGGCCTGTCCTCATGGACCCTTAACCCCTTGGTCCTTGGCCCTCCAAGGTATTGATCCCACCATTGCTTTCCTCTCCCAATCCAGGGTCAAGCCCCTCTTGCATTTTCTGAAGTTCTGAGCCTTTTCTCTATCACTTCGTTCAAGTTGCTAGTGAGAGTATGGTTCACTCCTCTGCCATATGCTTGCACTACAGTTTACAAAATGCTTTCACACCCATCATTTTATTGACCTCTTCAAGGTTAGGAAGACAGGGCAGGTATTGCTTTATCTGCTGGGAGGATAAATAAACCAAGGCCCCAGATGTTAAATGACTTGGTTGAAGTCCCAGGGCTTGTTCTAAGACCTGTATCTTCTTATTTCTCTGCCAGACCCTTTCCCACTGCTCCCAGTGACCTTTCCACAGTCCTGAGCAGTCACTGATCACTTTGTTTTTAGAATCATTCCCATGCAGGATGACACAGACCCATATCTCCTCCAGTAACATGCACTCTGTGCCACTAAGCTCCACGCTCTATCCCTTGCAGATGGAATTAGAAGCCCTGCTAACATGCAGCTTGAGGACATTCATGTCCGTACCGTTTGGGACCTGCACAGTCACAGTGCAATGATGCTGCTGAAGGCACTGAGGCTCACAGGGCACTCTCTCATACGCCAGCTCATGTGACCATAGACAGGCATCGTAATGGGCCACTGTGATGCACTTTTCTCAGAGCCGTCTGCTCTTCTGGCCTTCACCTTTCCTCTAATGTGTCTTTGAAATGTACCAAAATGAACTTGTTTCTTGAGCTATTTATAATCCATGTCAAGTGGATCTGCTGATGATAAAAGTATGCTTTACCACTCACTGAACATGACTCTGTCAGGCTCTGCCCTATGCTAATGCTTTACAGGTGGTGTTTCTTTTGACCTGGCTACAACCTTGCCAGATGGGGATGGTAACCTCTATTTTCAAATGAGGGAATCAAGGCTTGGAGAAGTGAAGTGGCTGGGCCAGCCCGTGATCTGACAACTGAAATCCTTACCATCCCACTAGATCCCTTCTTGCTGGCCTTCCTGGACAGCTTCTTCCTCATGTAAACATGACCTGCTTCTTACCCAGTACAGATGCACACCACCTACAATTGGTTATAAAGGACAAACTGACAGCTTGCCTTATGAGTGTCCTTGGTTAGGCCTCTGTTCGATAAGAAAGTACATTTTGTCCCTGATAAGAAATAGAGACTGTTTTGTTGCCCCAGTGCCTTTTGCAGGCGTTCACTTTCCTAACTGAGGCGCTACAGGCTTGGAGAAGATCACTGTACTCTGAGGTGGAGTGGGGCTCTGATTATATATTGGCCTGAGTGGTATTTCCTACTTTGGTTTGGTCAGCAGGATTTCTCTATGACACTCCTCCATCTTAGGATGACGCATGTCATGTCTAGAGGTGAATGGTTCAATGTCCCATTGACTGATGTTTCTTATTTCTTTTCTTTTCTTTGTTTAGAGATAGAATCTCACACTGTTGCCCAGGCTGGAGGGCAGTGACATGATCATAGCTCACTGCAGCCTTGAACTCCTGGGCTCAAGAGATCTTCCCATCTCAGTCTCCCAAGTAGCTGAGACTATAAGCATGCACCCTCATGCCCAACTTGTTTTAATCTTATTTTGCTTTTGTAGAGATAGAGGTCTCACTGTGTTGCCCAGGCTGGTCTCAAACTCCTGGCCGCAATGATTCTCCCACCTTGGCCTCCCAAAGTACTTGGATTACAGGCATGAGACACTGTGCCTGGATAAATTTTTTTTTTTTTTTTTTTTTTTTTTTTTTTTTTTTT